>NC_064560.1:187107962-187420846 GCF_937001465.1 Orcinus orca | reverse complement strand
ATTATAGCACTATTTCACTATATTAGGATGAGTTGTATCTTTTCTGAACTGTGATGTAAATGTAATCAAAGACACAGGACCAGGCTTCCCTGGTGGCTCAGTGGTTGAGAGTCCGCCTGCCGATGCAGGGGACACGGGTTCGTGTCCCGCTCCGGGAGGATCCCACATGCCGCGGAGCGGCTGGGCCCGTGAGCCATGGCCGCTGAGCCTGCATGTCTGGAGCCTGTGCTCCGCAACGGGAGAGGCCACAATGGTGAGAGGCCCGCGTACCGCAAAAAAAAAAAAAAAGACACAGGACCCTGGTTTAGGTACTTCTGTAGCTTCTGCCATACCTAGAACAGTACTTCAAACTTGTTTTTCATTGAATTCTTAAACACTTGCAAAGGTATACATCATTGAACAGTCTTCTGCTCAAAGACAGACTGTTAGATACTGAGATTCCTAAGTCTATGTCTGTCCCAGAACCAAGCATCGTGACCAGTTCAGCTGCTTTCGGATGCTTCCAAACTTCTGGCTGTTTGGCATCATCTAAACACGGAAGCCAGGTGAATGGCTGATACTCTTTTCATCTTCATGGAATCAAAGATTTTAGAGCCAGAAGGAACTTTAGGGAGCTAAGATCATATTACAGAGGAGAGAATTGTGAGCTTGAACCGGTAAGTGACTTTTCCGAAGCCACGTGGTTGTTTAGTGACCCAGGTGTGTGGATCCAGCCGGTAATACCTCTACGTGGTCCTGCCTCCTGAGCCTTCCTGGCTGTGGCCTTGGGTTCCACTGAAGATATAACCAGTCAATTTCCTTTCTGCCCCGCTTTGGGATTGGCTGGCCTTCTGTCTATACACACCGTCATCCAACAATAATTCCATTAACTCTTTGCTCGAGGCTGATATCACTGGGATAGAATTAAAAACAAAAGAGAACTGAGAGTTGAACTCAGGGGGACTGAGAGCAATGCTAACAGTTCATTAGCCATCGCCTTGCTAGAGCTACGGCAGCTGCTGGATTCAGTCAAGTTCAGACCCTTAAAAAGAGTGGAAAAAAGAAAGCACATAGTTTCCAGTGCCTGGGCACTGCACAGCCGTCCAGCTGGGTGTAGCACCATGGCAAAAAGATCTGTTCAGTTTCAGAAATACAAGACCCCGTGCTTGCACACAGGGAGGGGACTGTAGCTGCAACTGGGCCTGATTTGGCATTACTTCTGCCTGCAGTTCTATCAGACACAGCTCCTATGGGAAGTCCATTAGTATCTAAAGAAAGAACCAACCCTCCAAGTTGACATAAGGAGCAGGCCTTGTGTGTGTGTGTGTGTGTGTGTGTGTGTGTGTGTATGTGTGTGTGTGTGTGTTTAAAGGCCTGTGTCTAAGGTCGACAGGCTTTTTAAGAGAAACTCTTGGTTTTCTATGTAAACGGTGTACTTCTTCTGGTCCAGAGTTAGCCTGTTCAGGGAATGAAACACAATTCAGGTTTCTGAGTTGGAAGCCTGATTAATCTTTCTGCCAGTTACATATGGAAATAAATTAGTAAATGGTCCATCTGGGACTAAACTACTGCAGAGATGATAAATTATCGCCATCATATGTCTGTGTTGCTGCAGACTGAGTCGTGCTCACCAGGAGCTGCTGAAAGATATCTGGATGCTCTAGCGAGGTCAGAGGAATAAAAGTTAAAAAAAAAAAATTAGAAGTAAAAAATTTACCTTGAAATGTGTTTTGGGAGGACGGTTTGGTTGGTGCCAAGTTTGTGCCTTAGAACTGCTCTATCTGCAAATATTTAAAAGGAGAGTCTGGGCATAAGAAACATTTTACTTTTATATTTTCAAAGGCCAATACAGTAACAAGTATTGATTAGTACCCAAATGTCTCAGTGAGTAGGATAGTATAATTATATATACAATAAAAATATACCCCTGTGTAATATTGCACCTTATAACTTTCAGAGCAACTTCTTGTCTGTTTTCTTATTTAAATTTCAAAGGTGGGACAAGTCAGTGTCTCTAATTCTTTTTTTTTTTTGCGGTACGCGGGCCTCTCACTGTTGTGGCCTCTCCCGTTGCGGAGCACAGGCTCCGGACGTGCAGGCTCAGTGACCATGGCTCACGGGCCCAGCTGCTCCGCGGCATGTGGGATCTTCCCGGACCAGGGCACGAACCCATGTCCCCTGCATCGGCAGGCGGACTGTCAACCACCGCGCTACGAGGGAAGCCCTCTAATTCTTGATGGATGAAAAAGTGAGGTTTAGGAAGTTGAGTGCCTTGCCCTTAATGACACAGATGGCTAAATGGCAGAACTGGGATGAACAACGGATTCGGAATCCAGCTTCATTTCCATCAGAGCCTTGCATGACATCAAAAACATTTTCAGTTTTTCATCATTCATCTAGCAGCACCAGGAAATAAAGGCTTCTATTTCTGTCAGTTTTCTAGAAGCAAAAGCCATACCTTCTTGATCATGAAAAGTAGTTTTTTCTCTAATGAGAAGTGTTGAGTATTAGTTTAACTTTTTTAGGGCATGTTTTAATTTTTTTAATTGAGGTATGATTGACATAAAATTTTATTAGTTTCAGGTGTACCACAATGATTCAATATTTGTATACGTTGCAAAATGATTACCGCAATAAGTCGAGTTGACATCCGCCACCTTACATAGTTACAAAAAAATTTTTTTTCTTGTGATGAGAACTTTTAAGATCTACTCTCTTGGCAACTTTCAAATATGCAATACGGTCTTATTAACTATAGTCATCCTGTATCTCCACGACTTACTTTATAACTGGAAGTCTGTACCCTTTGATCCACTTTATAACTGGAAGTCTGTACCCTTTGATCCCTACACCCATTTCTCCCCGTCCCTGGTTTAACTTTTCCTTTTGACTGAGGTACACCCCTCTCCACTTGAGTTATTTTATGAAGCTAAAACCATCAGTGCCTTCAGGGGCTTTTTAGGTGTGGTAACATTTTGCCCCTTTGCAGAATGGCCCGAGGCTACTGTGACATCCAGATTCTTATGCCTGCTTTGAAATTTTCTTTTGTGTCTTCCTCCAGGGCAAACCTTCAGCAGTTAATCCTTGAAGCAGCTGAGGTGCTCCCCTCTAGAAAAAGCAGTTCAAAACGTACAGAAAAGCAGACTAGACTTAGAAATTATTAAATCACCTGGTTTATCAGACGTCAGTTTCTAAACATAAGCCATAGGTGCTGCTAAGTAGTCTTCATACAAGAAGGAGAAGCAACGGGCCCCTAGCATTTACGTGTCTGTGCTTGGCAGTAACCTTGTCTCACCGAGATCACCTCCAAGTTTCTCACGTATCAGCCAGACCTGGTTCCTCCATGTACCTGAATAGCCCTCATGCTTTCTCACCTCTGGGCCTTTGCTTCAACTTTTCCCTATTCCCGCCTGTCAAAATCCTGTGCAGATCTCAAGTCCCATTACGATTGTCTTGATGCTTTCCCTTACCTGCCTCCCCACACCAATCAGAAACAAATATCTCCTTTGAAAACTTCTAACTCTTTGTTAGAGAAAATAACACGGTCTGTATTTGAGTTGCCTGTATACCTGTTTTATCTCCCATAGAGGACAATACATTTCTCAAGGGCAGGGATTTCATCATCTTCTCTCTCTGACCCTTCTTCCCTCCCCAATCCCTAGCCCAATACTTGGCCCTTAATTGAAGCTTAACATGCAGTAGAGTAGGGTAATTTTATTTTTTAACAATGGACTCAATGTCTTTGGATGGGTGGATAAATTAATGATTTAAGATGTATCAGTATCACTTGGAGGGCTTGTTAAAACAGATCCCTGAGCCCCACCTCCAAATATTCAGATTTAGTAGATCTTGGGTTGGGCCAAGAATCTGCATTTCCAACAAATTCTCAGGTGATACCGATGCTGCCCTTCCAGGGACCACCGTTTGAGAACCACTGATAGAATGAATTTGTTTCCTAACATTCTCACACTAAAGCTCATAGGCTCACACCATTCTTTTCATTAGAGAGCCTATTGCTGTGTCTTCCTTGATGTGTAGGTCAAAAAAATATCTTCCGTTAGAAATTATGATGCCGTCTATCCCGTGTACCAACTTTTCTATTTTGTAAGATTATAGGTTAACCGTGTCCTCCAAACCTGTAGCCCATTTAGTGAGCTTTAGCTTGATAGCATCTTTTTCTCCAGGAATAGAGCCAGCGTAATTTTATTTTACAACAACAGACTAGGGAGTCATTGACTTTGCAGCCTGTATACCTGGTCTACCCGGAGGATCAAGGCTGGTTCTCATGGTGGAAGGCCGGCCTTGGAGGCTTGCTGGCGCTCTGATGTTTTTCCTTTATATAGACAAGTGTTTCAGTGGCAGCTGAAGTAAAGTAAAATGATCTCACAAATGTCTCAATGGCAGCTAGAGTAAAATAAGATAATCTCATAATATCTATGGCATGTATTTTCAAATCTCTGGGTCCTTTTATGCCCCATGAGGCAGTTTCAAGAACACTCCATCACGAAAGACCCAGTGCTTCAATAACTTGCCAAGAAATAAAGAGGTACCGTTGCAATTGACTTTTTCGCTGAAGTATGTCATGTTTTAGAGAGTCAGGCCAGAGGTGACATCCACCGTGGTTGAGAGGGTTCTCTCTCCTCCTCTGCTCTAATCCCGTCGTCCTTCTGCTCCTCTCCACCAGCCACTAGACGCATCATCTCCTAGAAGACCAGCGTTCTCGTGATCATGGAGGCCTCTCTGTCCTTTCTGTGACTGGAGCAATGCTGACCTCGGTTTCCTGGACCCATTCTGACTCAGGTAACCAAGCTTTGCCTTCCCCAGCTGGCTTACACCTCATGGAGATTGCACTGAATAAATGAAATACCAAAGCTATATTTAAATGCAAATGCCAAATTGATTGTTTCTCCAGCAATTGAAATCTTCCCCCTCTTCCTCCGCGTCTTGGCGTCTTTTTTTTTTTTTTTTTTGCGGTTCGCGGGCCTCTCACTGTTGTGGCATCTCCCGTTGCAGAGCACAGGCTCCGGACGCAGGCTCAGCGGCCATGGCTCACGGGCCCAGCCGCTCCGCGGCATGTGGGATCTTCCCGGACCGGGCACGAACCTGTGTCTCCTGCATCGGCAGGCGGACTCTCAACCACTGCGCCACCAGGGAAGCCCCCTCCGCGTCTTATTTTTCTTTTTTTTTCCCCGCGTCTTCTTAATGATCAATTTATACAGCTGATCAGACTGACAATGTGGTCAATGAATTTAGGCATTAAGATAATGAGTCACATCTTTATTTAAAATTTTGGTGTGTGTCATAGACACAAAGCAACAGGCACATTGCTGGGAATTTTTGTATAGAAACTAGCCTCTGCCGTACCTAGTTTCTCTAAGTCATTTTCTTTCCCATAATACTGTATTTCTTTTTATAAATTTATTTATTTATTAATTTATGGCTGTGTTGGGTCTTCGTTGCTGTGCGCGGGTTCTCATTGCGGTGGCTTCTGTTGTTGTGGAGCACGGGCTCTAGGCGCGCAGGCTTCAGTAGCTGTGGTTCGAAGGCTCTAGGGCACAGGCTCAGTAATTGTGGCGCACGGGCTTAGTTGCTCCGCGGCATGCGGGATCCTCCCGGACCAGGGATCGAACCCGTGTCTCCTGCATTGGCAGGCGGACTCTCAACCACTGCGCCACCAAGGAAGCCCCTATATTTCTTTTGAATTGTATTAATCTTTCTAATGTTGGACCTTTTAATTGAGTTTAATAAGTATCATTGAGTATCTGTTATGTGTTCTCAGGGCAGATGGGGATAAAAAACTATAAGACGTATAAAAACATAAGATACATCCTCATGCAGCTCAGACCTTAGCAAAGGAGCCACGACTCACTCATAAGAAAATGGCAGATGGCGCTCAGCTTCCGGCCGGAGCCGTGCACTATGGTAGCTCTCTGGTTCAGGGAATTAAGAGACCTTGAGGATTGGGATTGAAATAATCGGAGAGTTCATGGAAGAGGGAGGGCTGAAGGCGGGCTTGGTCACAGCCAAGAGGGAAGAGAAGCAGCCTGGTCTGGCCCGGAAGGCGGGAACGAGCCTGCCATGAGCCTAGCCAGTGAGGACCACACAGGGCTTGGAGGACCCCGAGCCTCTTCTATCCCAGCCAGAGCCAGGCTCCTCCTCAGGGCCTGGGTCCCTTAAGGTTCCCCTGGGGACACGCTCCCTGCTCTGTTACAGAGTCACCTTGGCTGACGGCTTCCTTCAGGGGACCCTAGTCTGTGGTGCCCCAGCCCTGGCTTGGCTACCTGGCTGGCCTTCTGCTTCCTTGGGCTTGCCCATACCTGGCCTCTGCCTCTCTACCTGATTGTTTATCCTCACATACCTGCCCCCCTCCCCTCTGCACTCTGCCTGGCGGGTGTGGCTTGACAGGGCCCCGGGATGAACCAGGTGCTGTGTGAGGTCAGTCCCTGGTGATTCACAATGGGTGATTCTGAGCTGAGAAGTGGAATGGAAGGGTAGGAAGAAGAAGCCAGGAACGTGAGTTTGTACGTTGATGCCAAGAGTGTATCACGAGTTCTGAAAACCAGAATTCAGGGAGGGCCTCAAGGCTGAAGCTGGGGCCGTAGTCAGGGATGGGAGCCCAGTGTGCTGATTCATCTTGCAATGGCCCAGCAAATCCTGCCCACACCTAGCGCTTTTGGATAAAGCAGTGGCGGCGTTCCTGCCCTGGGTCTTGAGGGTGCTGGTGAGGGTCGCCGGCCGAGGCCCCCGCCCAGCCCGTCAGGTCTGCGTGGCCACACACCACCTTCCTTAGCGTGCACCAGTGCTTCTGGAACTGAGGCCTGGCTCATCCAGGAGCTCAGGCCTTCCTGGAGTCAGAGCCCTGGATCACCAGCCACCAGGAAGTGGAAGAACTAGAATAACAGTATTCGTGTTCCCCTCCCACACAAGCGACTGCCTAATCTGTCGTTGCCCTGCCTCTTCTAAGCCTGGGGTGGGTCAACTACGGCCCGCCGGCCAGGCGTGGCCCACTGCTTGTCTGGGGTGGACAAGCTGAGATGGTTTTCACATTTTAAAATGACTGGAAAAAATTAAAAGAAGAATAGTATATTTTGCCTCGTAGAGATGATATAGAATTCAGATTTCAATGTCCCTAAATTAAGTTTTACTGGAACATAGTCATGTTTATTTATTTCCAGATTGTCTATACCAGCTTTTGCGCTACAAGGGCAGAGTTGAATAGGTGCGTCAGAAACCATAAAGTATTTGCTTTCTGACCCTTTATAGAAAAAAAGGTGCTATCCTCTGGCCTAGGCAATTGATTGACACAAGTGTTTGCAAAATTTGAGGTGTGGAACTTTTTCCCTCATAAAGAAAATAGGATTGAAGGATGAGTGGGATTTAAATAAGCAAGAGAGGAAGAGAGGCATTTTCTAGATTGAGATAGAGAATTGGTCCTAGTCTAGTTGGATTTTTCTGTTCATCTATTTAACTTTCAGTTAAAGCTAGATATGACACTGAGGCTATTTCATTTCAGGAATCTAATTATTAGGGTCGTCTTTAAAAGGAGGCATCCAGGCTTCTCAGGTTAACGTAAATGTTGGAACAAATCAGCACCAAATTAAAATATAGCCTGCATTTTGGAACTTTCTTCTTTTTACTTGGCACTGGGTGTGAACTATTTTGTTTTAAACCAAGAAAGCATTTTGTTTTAAATCAAGTAAGCATTGAAGGTTTGCCATGAGTAAGCTATGGCATTTAATCTTCGCAGCATTTTCCCAGTCTGGTGGGGATTTTTGATACTGTTGAGTGAAAACTGGTGAAAGTTGGAGATGCGGGTTCTAATCGTATTAGCTAGCTGAGCCAGGGCAGGCTGTGGGATACTAGGGTAAAAAGTACACTCCAAATCTCAGGGTTTAGTGCAATAAAAGTGTATTTCTCACTCACCCAGAGTTGGATTGCACGAGTGTGGCTTTGCTGCCTCCCCCATCCTGTGACACCTACGTCTCAAACTGTGGCTTCCTGGTTGCTTCAATATGTGAAAAAGAGTTGAGAACACACACCCGTTCTTAGGTGCCTTAGACCGGAAGTGACTCAGACCAATTCCACATCCACAGTCCATTGGCCAGAACTAGTCACATGACCCTGTCTCGTTGCTGGGAGGGTAGGAAGTAGGGAGCAGCGTGAGGTACGTTTGGGGTTCCCACTGCCCCTGCAACACTGTAGCACTGTGGGAAAGCCCAAACTTTTATCTGTGCTTTTGTCTGCTCATGATTAAAGGGTAATTAACCCAGACCTACATTTTTTCACACAGTTTATGGAAGGCTTAAAAAGATGTATGAAAGATCTCTAAAAGGTATAACGAGTTGTAAAATATGCAAGATATAATCGCTACCTAACTTCTTTACCGGGTCTTGAATGGTGATGGGCTGGAGTTGGGATAGTCACACATGCCCCAGTGTGCCTGGAAGCATCCTAGCATTTGCCAGTTGACCCAACAGAATTGTAATACAGCCCTTCCTTTCACACCTGGAAATATGCTGGTATGGACAATACATGACATGCTCACCCCAGCTTCACCCCACTGGTCATCCTTGAAGATTAATGTTAGCTACTGTTTATTGAGCCTCTTCCAGAGGTCACACTGTCCTCAGCTTCTACCTGCCTTCTTTTCATTTAATTCCCCAAACAAACTTGTGAAGTAGGTACAAGTAATGTCATTTTAAGATGAGGTAACAGATGCAGAAAGGTTTAAATTGTGGTCACAGCTAGAGAGTGGCACCAGCTTGCTTTGAACCCAGCTCTTTCTTGCTCTTTCCAGCTCTTGCACGTGACTGCCTCACTCATCCTTTACGAGGATTGTGCCCTTGACCACGTGGGGCCCCCCTTCCCTGACACTGGCTTGGGAGTCTGTTCCCAGACCGCACACGGGGAGAAGGGTAGAGCTCTGAGTGGTGAGTCCAGCCCTTTTTGACCCCGATGAGAAGACAAGTCATGGAATCATGAAGGGGTTCTCCGGAGCCAGCAGTTAACAGATTCAGGGTGGCAAGCGCTGCTCCTGACTTTCACTTGGTCCCTTTCTGCCTGCTTCCCTAATGTTGACAACTGCAGCTCGTTTTAAAAATGGGCACCACCTTTATATATAGGGAGAAAAGATTTTATTTTGAGATCTAGGGTGGAGTCGAACTCCAGCCGGTGAAGACTTGCCATGTGCTGTGCAGTTGATCCAAACAGGCATCTTCCCAACTTAAACAGTGAGTAGAAACTGAGCTCCATTTTCAGGAAGTTTGTTTACAAGTTTGTTTATTTAAAAAAAAAAAAAAAAGCGAAACCACAACCAACGACCAGTTTGCTTGAAGAATTATATCAGACAAAAACCCATCTACTCAGGAGATGGTTTTAATTTCCCTGGTTCCTGGCCTTCCTAATCACTGTTCAGAACTGACCCCACGGAATCAAAGGGAATAGTCTCTGAAAAATGGACCAAATGTATCAGAAGCACCTATTGCAATGCTTGCTTCAAGAAACCCCCCAGACAATTATACATGTGGTTTCTAGATGTACAAAGAAAACTAAAGGAATTCCATTATGAAAGAAAAATTAGATGGAAATTTCTAATTCCATCTCATAAACAATATAGGAATAACTTTTAAATATTCTGCTTTAAGCATGCATTTAATGTGTGCTCTGGGAACCAAATAATCTTGCTAAGATAAAACATTCTAATAATGATTTATGTAAATTTATTTGTACAACGTAATGGTGTATTTGCCTATAGCAAATTGCTTGGAATATGAAATGACATGTATGAGGTCTTTTTTTCCCCCCCTCTGAATGAATACAGTGGAGAAAATAAGAGACTCCAGAAAGGACAACAGAAATCCATGTTCAAAATGGAGTCTGAGGCCAGAAGAGGCAGAGGCAGCTGGACAGGTTAGGGGGTGTGTAAACAGTCGAGAAACTCAATTCAATATGTTTTCCTGTGATGGTCTCATTATTTGAGGCATTTGTAAAGCCACACGAAGAGTGTGTGTGTTAGATTCTTAGAAGGCTAGAACCCTTTATTTTAGTGATCATAACTGTGCAGACACCAGAGCTCTTTCAGAATAGCCGACGACAGACCACTTGTTGTCAGCGTGCCCTGAGAGGCAGGGTGCTTACAACATGAAGTGCTAAGAGGCCAAATGTAGTTAAAAATCGGGCAATTAATCTCAGTTCCCGGTTACTTTAATGCCAAGGGAAGTTATGCTGGAGTCATACATGGGGCCCAAATGTTAATAAACAAAAGAGAAAACTCGCCCAGGGACTGATTCATAGACCTATGGGGAGTTTTCCTATGGCTGCCCGCTTAGCACGTTTGCTTATGGCTCTAAGGTGTTTCCCAGAAACATTTCATTACATGGAAATCCCCATATATGTAACAGAGAGAGTTTCTGGATCTGTGCTTTGTCCTTGTACATAAATGCCCAGTGGAATTTGCCAGAACCTGTACTATTTGGAAAAGATATGACATCAACACCTTCGTCGTAGACGGCATTTAATTTTTTGTTTCTCCAAGTATTTTTACTATCTCACTTGGTCGCCACACTCATTCTTGTGAAGAAGGTAAGAGTTTGTCTTCTGTATATAGAGAAACTGAGGGGCCGCAGAACCTCCAAGGAAGGTCACAAAGCGAGACGTTGGTGGTGGAGGGGACAGCTTCCCCACTAACGTTTGTCTCGTTGTCATCACAAACTAAAGCAGATGAAAGAGATTTGTGAACTTTGGAGGGCTTGCTTTATTTAAAACAAGATCAGAGTTTTGGTCCCTCATAAACCATTGTGGAATGACACCAGCTCTCCTGAGAGAAATGGCTTTGTCTGATTGGACTGAATGACTGCTGTGGTGGTCCAAGGCCTGAGAGAGCAGGCATAAAGCCTCAACAGGACTTGAAAGCAGAGTGAAAACAACGCTGGTTTCTAGGAAAGACGGGATGGCCTGCGTTTTTAGCGGTGCTAGTTAAAGTGCATGCACCGTAAAGCTGTGGCTTCTGGCGGGGTTGCTTGTAGTGAGTGACCCAAGGGTGCCAGGGAGAGGCAGAGGATGTTAGGCTTAGCATATCAGCCAGAGTTTCAGATTCCTGTCCCTCCTCTTTCCAGCTGAATGACTTGGGGTGTGATTTCTGAGCTGTGTATTCCTAGAAAATAATGGAAGGTATCTGAGCCTCCATTTCCCCATCTGTAAAAGGGGGATAATGATATTTAACTTATAGAGTTGGCGTGAGAATTAAATAAAATAATTCTTATAAAATGTTTGGCACAGGGGGAGGAGGGTTGGGTGAAGGGGATTAAGAGATGCAGACTTCCAGCTCTAAAATCAATAAGTCCTGGGAATGTAAAATACAGCATAAGGAATAGAGTCAATGGTACTGTAATAATTTTGCATGGGAACAGATGGTTTTACTTGTCGTGGTAATCCTTTCATAATGTATTCGATTGTGGGATCACTATGTTGTACACCTGAAACTAACATCATGTATGTCAACTACACATCAATAAAAAAATAAATAAACAAAAGTAAAATACTTGGCACAGTGCTTGGCAGACAGTAAGCGCTCATTTTATGGTAGCTCTTAAAGTGATTATAATTGTCATTCCTTAAGAATGTATTTTCCCGGGTGGCACAGTGGTTTGAATCCCCCTGCCAATGCAGGGGACATGGGTTTGAGCCCTGGTCCGGGAAGATCCCCCATGCCACGGAGCAACTAAGCCTGTGCGCCACAACTACTGAGCCCACGTGCCACAACTACTGAAGCCCGTGCACCTAGAGCCCGTGCTCCACAACAGGAGAAGCCACTGCAATAAGCCCATGCACCGCAACGAAACTAGAGAAAGCCCGAGCGCAGCAACGAAGACCCAATGCAGCCACAAAAAAAGAATGTATGTTCCTGACTGATAATTGGAAATGAGATGAAAATCCATCTTTTATTTAATGAGAATGAATTGAAAAGACTTCTAAGTCAGTTGTTCCTATGTACTGCAGATAACAAGGTAGATATGAGAGCTCTTTCAACAAAGAGTTCTTCATGTTTGAAAGCCCTTTGCAAGCTGTTTGCCAGGGAGAGAGAGGCCAGATACAGAGCTCTCGTCTCAAGGGAAGAGGGAGATTTTTGCACGCAGGCCCTGAGCTGGCCACTTTAACATATATGGTCTTTGTTTTACAAGAATTCAGAAATTAAGCTGGTCTAAATCCTTAGTTTTTGCTGAAAGCCCTGGTTCGGGTCCAGACTCTGCAAGTTGGTTCCCTTCAGAACCGTCATCTTGGCTGGCGGAAGAGTAGGTTTGTGTCAAAATAAATGGATGGAAATCTTTGGTCATTTGCTCCTTCTCCTGTCTGCCTGCAAAAGACGGCATTCACATTCCTTGCACATGTGTTCTTGGCCCTGGTGGGTCAGGCCCCTAGGCTGAAAGTGTGAATACACCCTTTTGTTAGAATTCATTTCCATTAGAAGCATGCATAGTGCTTTCTTATCAAGGGTTGAAATGGATCCGATGCAAAATGTGTTGATTTTTTTTTTGAGATGGCCATATAGTTATGTCACCTTAGAAAAGGTGTTTCACAGAAATTCTCTGAAGGAAGATAAGGAAATGTGAAACATTGTGAAGTGAAATGAGAAAGTAAGTAATAATTCTCAGATTCGGGATCCAATCTGTCTATTTCAGTGGTTCCTGGACACCAGGGGCCCTCCTGTGTGGAAGGTAGAGAGATTCTGAGGGGCCTGCTTGAGTTTACAGTTGATGGGGTGTGGGGAGGAGGGGGGAAAAAACAGATATGTACAAATAAGTGTTCAAAGATGAACTTTTCCCCAGTCCAAGGCAAAGAGAAAAATAAACTCAAGATAGTGAGTTCAGTATTCTTTACTTGGAAAAATAAAAAGTTGGCAACCTACGCCTCTCCGAAACTATTTTTGAAATTTTATTGTGGTGCTAAATCACGATCTGGGAACCTCCCTGACTTGGCTTCTCTCGCCCCTTCTCCTTGGTTCCCTTCTCACCTCCCTCTCTCTCCTCCATACTGGCTTCTACTACTGTTTACTGGAGGTCCGCAGCCTGGGGCTTGTCTTCCTTATTAAACAGGAGATTAGCTAGCGCTAGAGACATAGCATCAATGAAGACTTTCTTCCTGCTTTAGGGAGGAGAGAAGAAAGGCATTTGAAACGATGAGTAGACATCTGGCCACAGCACTCCGGCTTAAGAATACACAGCCACACCTTTGTCTCCTGGTGGAAATCGGCAGACCCCATCCCCCCTGCAAAGGCAGAGGGTGAACTGTTACTCCTGGTTGCCGTTTCCCTGTAGTGGGCATATTTATGTGTCCACGTTTATTTTACTCTCACTCTGGTATATGCATGTGAACTCCCCAAATGGATATTTGGGCATTAACCAGGGACCGAGTCTTTTGAGCCCAAACTCAGAACTGTGCTCAAGTCTCGTAGCTCCATCAGTGGTGGTAGCCACGTAGCTCAGGTGAGAGGTTTTTGGCTTTTAGGATAGAGTTAGGTTCAAAGGAATAATTGCAACTCAGAGCAGGGGCATCTCCCAGAGTCTGAAGAGGTAGAGCTGTTTTGAAGTTGATACCCCTTGAAAGAGAATGGCATCTAAATTGGTCTCGTTATTATGGCAGCTCATGAGGAAGGCGCTTTTGTAAAAGGCGTAGCACACCCCCAAGCCCAGTCAAGTGGCCTCTGAATGGTTGGACTTTTAACCAGCCTAGGAGAAGATGAGTTTGTTTGTGACATGAACGCATCTGACGGCAGGTAGGTTCAGCTCACTCTTTAGCATTTCTTTCTTCTTGCTGGAAGCTGAGGAGACTTCACTGCCTTTGACTTTTTTCCTCTGAATACCAGAGGATATCATTACCTCAGATAGAAAACGTATTTTTCCAGGTGCACAAAAAGAGGCAGAAAATTGGTTGTAGTTGCTACTGGAAGGTCCAAATGACTTGCCAATTAGAATTTAATAGACTTTCTCTGTGGTTAGTTTGATCTGTGAACGGACAGCTTCTCTTCTGAATCAGTCTTCGGTGAACTGGTAGAAGATTGGGCAATGCTGTTTGAGACTGCATGATTTCTAGAGGGTTCCAGCATCGGGGGTCCTCTAAGGTAAAGAAGGAAAAGGTTTGTTTTTTTGCAAAGTGGTGTGTGCCTGTGTGCTAGGAAGTTAGGTGCTTGGTAAATGCTTCTAAATAGTGACAGCCTAGTATTCTTATGGCATTTAACTTTATCCGTCACGTGAAAGTACCTGAAACATTATAAGAAGATTCTTATAATGTTGTATATATATGCATATTCATGTAATGCAGATGTATATGTAAATATATGTGTATGCAATGTGTGTATAAATGAGCAAATGATGTCATTTGATTCTGGGACAGTTCATAGGATTCATTGATTTCTTGTGGAGATATCTAAATGATCCCCGTTGTAAGTGGTTCCACTTTTGTATTAGTCAGTCTCCACTTCTTTTTTAGCTCTTCTACTCGGGACACATAAGTAGTCTCTGGATGTGTGTGTGTTTAACTGAACAAAAATGTCAACAACCTGCTATTTATTTTATTAAACAGCTTGAGCAGAGATGTTTGGTCTGATTGCCAGAAATTGTTAGCTTATCACCGAACTGTCCTGATGATTCTTATTATTCAATTTGCATTGCTTATGATAATAATTATTACTGCATAAAAGAGCATGATGTTTTATTTGTATAGTTCTTTCATTAATAATTTAATTGACTATTACATCCGAGTGGTTCTGCAATACGTGCACATCGAAATTCTTAGAGGTTGGCCCCGGCACCTTGGGAAGTCAGAATATAGATATAAATTGTAAGGCTTGAGGCACGGATATGGGTGGTAGGCAGGCCTTTCGACCTTGACATCCAATGGGGTGGCTGTACATTTCCCCTCATATTTATTTCCAGGCATTTTATTGATTCACCCACTGTGACTCTGATCTGGTCATTTTAACAACCTAAGAAATTAGATCATGGTATAGTTATTTTGGTCACTAAAATGACTAGATTGATACTGATTCATAAGTGAAAAAGGTAATGATGGCTAAAACAATAAATCTGACCCCAAATGATTGAATCAGTGGCTTCATATAACAGAAGCTGTGTCTTTGGTCCTGGTCTTTAGAAATGGGAAGATTTCATTGGTCGCAACTTAGCCAGTGTACCTGGACTACATTGCAACTGTGTGAGACATATATTTTGATACGTTTGCTGTAGAAAAACTTTGTGGATTTTTTTTTAGTGTAGGAGAGTACTGCAAGTTTTGTCTTAATTCATGTTTTATATATTAAATAAAATGGTGAATTAAAATATGCCTTTGGAGGCATGAGAAATTGGGTTGAACCTGACTCTGGGGGGTGTCAACCCATAGTGATGTTCCAGGAGCTGCATTTTATTTTATTTTATTTTTTGGCCATGCGTGTGGCGTGTGGGATCTTAGTTCCTCCACCAAGGATTGAATCCGCCCCCCCTGCAGTGGAAGCACAGAGTTCTAACCACTGGACCACCAGGAAATTTGCAAGGAACTGCATTTTAAAACTCTGGATTCAACAGGGAAAGAGAGCCCACAAAGGAGTTCCCATTTGGCCAGTCCAGCTTGACGTCTGGGAGGATGAACTCACGTGTTGATCAAGAATGTCGTGCGGGAAATCTTCCACGTTAGAAAGTGGAGTTTCTTAAGATGATTGCCTTCTCCTCTGCTGGTAGATGATGTATTTGGAGCAGGTTTAATGTCTGGCCTTGCACCTGGGGACGTGTACACTGGGGCTCAGGAAAGGAATTAGAGGGTTTGGGGGATTGTTTAAGAGCTTAGTTTTATTTAATTTCTTTTAATTTTTAATTAATTAATTAATTAATTTTTTGGCCGTGCTACATGGCTTGTAGGATTTTAGTTCCCCCGACCAGGGATTGAACCTGGGCCCTTGGCAATGAACGCACGAAGTCCTGAACACTGGACCGCCAGGGAATTCCTGAGAGCTTAGTTTTAAAATTTACCTTTTGGAAAGGAGTTTGGTTTCTCATAATTAAAAATTGTGTCTACGTCTGTAATAAACAGCTAGGTTCCTAGTACTGTGAATTCTCTGGGTGCACAACCAGTTACTGATTTAGAAGAAGGTCATGTTCTGGTGGCTAAGTGGTACGTGTGTATCACTCAGGGTAGACTAGGTGATAGGTTAACAGATGGCCCCCAAAACTCAGGGGCATAAAACAATGAAGGTTTATTTCTTGCTTACCCTACGTATCTATTGAGGTTGCCTAGGGACTGTGCTTCAAGGCGTCCTTGACCTCAGTCCCGGATGGAGGCAATGGAACATTCCCTGTCACCAAGGCTGAGGGAAAGGAGAAAATGGTGAAGCACGTGCTGGCTCTTAAAGCCGTCCAACTTCCGCTCACATTTTATTGGCCAGAGCTAGTCATGCGGCCACACCTAACTTCAACAAGGTGGGAAGATGTTATATAACTGTGTACGTGAAGGAGAGAGCGCTGAAATATTTATAAATAGCTGTGTGATGCCCATAATGTACAACTTCAATATTATAGATAGAACTCTAGAAACCTAGCTCAGTGGAAGCAAGTGAGCAGAGCTTTGAGAGAATTCTTTACATCCTTCAGAAAAATGGACCAGTCGCCTGAAATGGAGTTGCTTCATCTCTTCATTATTGTCCTCTCCAGAGACTGAACCAGGGAGTGGCTCGGGGCTCTAGCCCCGCAAACTCTCCATCTCACATACAACATAAACCACTCAAGCAAGCATTCCGTGTGCTTGTTTTGCAGGTGGGCCATCTGTGGAGTCCCGCAGCCATCCCCTTCTTGGCCAACCCTGTGCCCCTTCTCAGCTCCTCCTACACAGACCTTCTGGAGCAGCCATTTTGCTTGGTTTCCCCCTCTTGGGTGTTCACTTTTATATTTCATCCTGTATATTTCAGTTTCCTAAGTGGGCATCTGAAGGTTTCTTCTTTTTTTAAAAAAATTATTTATTTATTTTTGGCTGCTTTGGGTCTTTGTTGCTGCGTGCCGGCTTTCTCTGGTTGCGGTGAGCAGGGGCTACTCTTTGATGCAGCACGCGGGCTTCTCTTGTTGCGGAGCACAGGCTCTAGGCGTGCGCACAGGCTTCAGTAGTTGTGGCACGTGGGCTCAGTAGTTGTGGCTCGCGGGCTCTAGAGCGCAGGCTCAGTAGTTGTGACACCCTGGCTTCGTTGCTCCGCGGCGTGTGGGATCTTCCTGGACCAGGGCTCGAACCCGTGTCCCCTTCATTGGCAGGTGGATTCTTAACCACTGCGCCACCAGAGAAGTCCCTGAAGGTTTCTTCTTACAAAGACGAAGCTCGCTTGTTTGGGGCATTGGTCTGTGCGTACAGCCAACAGTAAGGAAGTTGTTCCTCGCTCTCCAGGCTCAGGGAGGCTCCCGTTGTCCTTGCCTCCGTGCTCTCTGTGTCTTCTATTCATCTCTGCCCTGCTGTTCCAGGGTGCTGGCTTTAAGTCTCTCTTTTGGAACTGAACGCTTGGGTTTGGGCTTGGGTTGTTGGTGTAACAATCCCCATCAGGGCCTTAGTTATGTTCTCCAAGTCCCCAAAAGGAATTTATATCTACACAAGATAGCCTCATGGAGCCAGCAAATTCAGCTCTCTGGAATATAGCCAGGAGTTAGGGAGAAACAAAACATATCTCAGAGAACAAAAGAGCTTTCTCCAAATCCATGCACTAAACTTTAAGTTGATCCTTGCTGGTTTTGTGTTATTAATGTAGCCACACTCCTAATTAACGTGGTTGTCTGATTTTCGAGAAAACTTAGGCACAAAGAGGTAATTTGCCTAAGGTCTCAAAGCTAGGAGTGGTAGAACGGGTTCTTATGATTCGAGACTTAGAAGGATAATCAGTGTTGATGAAGGTGGCAGTGAGATAAGCAGACAGGCTGGACTGTATTTAACTCTTTTTTTTTTTTTTTTTGAAGAAAGTAGTATGGAAATATATAATAACTGTAGGACGATTCCCTTCAAAATGGCCATGTTTAGTTTTTAATTCTAACGTATGATGAGTGTCAGTTGGCTGAGAAATTCCAGCAAGTGGAGCTGTGCTTCCTATTGCCAAAGGAATATGAAGTTACTGGCTGTTCTCTTTGCTGAACACCTAGTTTAGTGGGTGCATAAACAGATGCTTATGAAATGCTTTTTTGCACAATCAAGGTGAAGCCTCGACTCAGTCTGTGTCATGACGATCAGCCTGGTTCTGGTGTGCTTGGTGTGAGGTGGACGGCTTCAGGCATATCTGGGAGCAGGGGCAGACCCCACCCCATGTCTGAGGATGGCTGCTTCCTACAGGCACATTCTGGCCTGGAAGCCGATGGCGACCAGCTGGTTGACATTCACCGAGATCCCCCATTTGTGTTGAGTCTCACAGTTTCAAAGCAGTGTCACCCACATGATCTACTTAACTTGAAACAACCCTGCAGGGTAGGCAAAGCAGGTATCGGTGTCATTTCCGTCGTTCCGGTGGGGACGGTGAGGCTTAGAGAGAAGCACCCAAGGTCACAGCACCAGTGAGACCCAGAAGCTGAGCCCCTCACCTAGACCGGGTACTCGCACCCCTGTGTTGCTCCGTGAACACCTGCCCTGTCCCTGCCCGTGGGATGTGGCCAGAGATACTTTCCCTACTGCAAGGAGCTTTCTTTCCCAGTTAATAAAGTCCAGTTCCACAGAGAAGGAGACAGAGGAATGTGAAGGTCCAATCACAGCACGAACCACTTTGCTCTCAGATGGAACAACATTTGATATGACATGAACAGGAGAAAAAACACCTTGGAACCTCAGGCAGTTCGGAGGCAAAGCCTTCTGTATTCGAGCCGCAGTCAGCAGCTCTCCAATTGGAGAGGCCCCACAGCCCTGCTTCCTGGGCCGAGGACGAGGCTGAGATTTCCCTGTCAGGCAGGGGAAGCACATGCCTTGGGATTGCGGGTACCGAGGGAGGCTCTCACTCTAACCCAGGCATCGGAGAGCCACCTGCCTACCCAGCTGGTGTGCCCGGCAGGGAGAAAGAAGAAGTTTGTCCACTGGTTGTCAGCCTCTCCTCCTGGTGCTGGGGGTCAGGGCATCCTTAGGGTGGTCCGAGCCGAGATCTGGTCCAGGCTTGTCTGTATAACTAGCTCAGGATTAGACCTTAAGCCAGTTAGGGGACACTGGGTGTCTATTTTTCTCATCTGTAAATTAAAGAGTTCTCAACCTCACTCATAATTTAAAGAGGCTCAAATCAAAACTACAAATGTGATACCATTCGTCACTTGTATGGTAAGTATTTAAAAATTTGAGAATATCCAATTCTGGGCTGGAGTTGGGAAATAGACACCCTCTCTCTGTTTTCCTGGGGGGATGCATTGGTAGAGCATCTTGGAAGGGCATCTGGCAATATCTATCAAAAGCATTGACCCAGCAAGTTCACCCTCAAGAATGTATCCCATGGATCTACTCACCAAAGTATCAAAAACTGGTGAATGGGAATATTGATATTGTTCATAATAGCAACAGCAAAAAATTAGATACAACCTCAATACCCATCCCTTGGGGACTGAATAAGTGTTTATCCTTGGTAGACAAGTGTTTATCCTTGGTAGACCAGTGTATATCCTTGGCACACTGGGCAGCATTTAAATAGGATAACGTGGGAGGGGTGCAAAGATATAATAAGTAACAATAATACATGTTTTTTGAGTGCCGTCTACATTCTGAGAAGTTTACATGTATTGACTCACCTATTCCCGTTTTACACTTGAAAAAGCCAAGGCACACTGAGGTTAAATAAACTGCTCAAGATCATAATATAATCAGAAAGTAGCCTGGCGTGGGGAGTACGAAGCAAGTATTTTGGTTTGAGAACTTTGTCCATTGCCTTTTTTTTAATTTATTAAAATTTTTTTTTAATCTTTGGCTGGGTTGGGTCTTCATTGCTGCACGTTGGCTTTCTCTAGTTGCGGTGAGGGGGGCTACTCTTCATTGCGGTGTGTGGGCTTCTCATTGCGGTGGCTTCTCTTGTTGCAGAGCACAGGCTCTAGGTGGGTGGGCTCAGTAGTTGTGGCGCAGGGGCTTAGTTGCTCTGTGGCATGTGGGATCTTCCTGGACCCGGGAACAAACCTGCGTTCCCTGCATTGGCGGTGGATTTTTAACCACTGCATTGGCAGGCGGATTCTTAACCACTGTGCCACCAGGGAGGTCCCTGTCCACTGCCTTTTGTCTTAGTCTGTTCAAGCTGCTGTAGCAAAATCCCACAGACTGGGTGGCTTATAAACAACAGAAATGTATTTCTCACAGCTCTGGAGGCTGGAAGTCTAAGATCAAGGTATCTAGTGAGGACCCTCTTCTGGTTTGCAGACTTCTTGTATTCTCACCTGATGGAAGGGGCTAGGGAGCTCTGCAGGGTCTCTTTTATAAGGGCACTAATCCCATTCATGAGGGCCCCATCCTCATGACCTTATCACTTCCCAAAGGCCTTACCTACTAATACCATCACATTGGATGTTAGGATTTGGGGGAGACACAATCATTCAGACCATAGCAACTTTTTAAGTGGAAAAAAAAACAAGTTTCAGGTCCTATTTATGTTAAAAGAATCAAGTCATATATGTGTATATATGTATATGCATATATGTGCATGCATATATGTGCTTATATTTTCATACTTATTTTTGGCAGGTTACACAAGATAAAGGTAGGGAGGACTGAGGGTTCAAGGTAGGAGGGAAGCAACTTTGTACACATTCCTGTACTGTTTTGTCTTAAAAAAAAAAAACAAACCCAAGGGTGCATCTAGCACTTTTGTTTTATTTTTTAAGGTTTACATGGGCCTAGTTTGTTTAGGTGGTGTGACTAGGGGCCATTTACATTTTCCTTAAATTTTTCTATATTTAGAAATTATCTAGTAAATAATTGTATTTTTATTTTTAAATTTTTGGCTGCCTTGGGTCTTCATTGCTGCTCGTGGGCTTTCTCTAGTTGCGCGAGCGGGGGCTGCTCTTCATTGCAGTGTGCGGTTTTCTCATTGCAGTGGCTTCTCTAGTTGCGGGGCACGAGCTCTAGGTGCGTGGGCTTCAATAGTTGCAGCACGAGGGCTCAGTAGTTGTGGCACATGGGCTTAGTTGCTCCGCGGCATGTGGGATCTTCCTGGACCAGGGATCGAACCCGTGTCCCCTGCATTGGCAGGTGGATTCTTAACCACTGTGCCACCAGGGAAGTCCCAATAACGGTATTTTTAAATGAAAAGGTTGGACGTAACTCTTTCCGAGAGCCCCTGCCAGATTAGAAATCTCCTGATTGCATTTGTTGAGCGTGAACCCAGCTCTGTTACTTAAGTAACATGTAATGACACCATGTTCTCTGCCCGCAAGGCGCTTAGAGTTGGAGCAGATGGTGGTGGACGGCGATAAACATACCTGGAACAGGTGCAGCACTGGGATCACACCATTCTCTGCTGGAGGCTGGTTGTCTAGCTTGGCCAGCACTCATTTTCTTCTCCGGCAGAGAGTCGTGTCTGAGGCTGGGGTGGTGAGAGCCCCTGCGAGACGTGGCCAGTGAATACAGCTGCTTGTGCTTGAGAGCCCCGGCAGGGTCCAGCCTGGGTGGATTCTTCTGAGTTCGGGATTATTACCACCACCAGCAGTGATGTACCAACAATGAGCACCAACTCTTATTTTGTGCCTGTGATCATCTCTATCATTGTTTTTCTCCCCATTCTTTAGATGAAGATTCAGATGTGCCCCCCTTGCCTCTGCCTTAGTTGTCAGTGATGAGAACAGTGTGCTCCCCACCATGCTGCTGCCCCGGGGCCTCAACGTGGTGACTGGAACAATCACTGAACCGAGAAAACCAAGGAAGGGGGTCAAGATTCTTGGTCAGCTGCCCCAAGCCCCCTGTAAATTTTTTATCTCATGTTAAAGGATTTGCTTTAACTGGGGGGGACCTTGTATCTTGCAGTTCCTCATGACATTCTGTTTGTACCTGCATCCCAGCACTTAACCACACTGTAGAGTAATTGCTGTTATAGGCTGTGTCCTTCACTAGGTGTGGGTTCCTGATGGGCTAGGTCTTGATTCATCCTGCTGATCCAAGTGCCTAGTACTGGCCCTTAATTAAGACTCAGGAACATTTCCAACATGGATAGAGCTGGTGCTCATGGGCAAATCAGTTGTCTGAGCAGTCAAGAGGCACCAGAAAGCAAGTCATTCAAAAAACAACCCCTACGCTTGCCATCAATTGGAAGAGAGATGAGAAAGAGGAGAAAGGAGTGGGGTTTCCATTTGGTTTGGCGAAGTTGTGTTTGGTAGCAGAATGGCTGCCCCGGGGGGGCTGAATGTGTCGGTTATTCCCATCTCAGTTTGCTTTAAGCAGAGTGACTTGTATGCCTCAGTGAACTGTGTTGTGATTAAGGGGGAGGGGTGCAGACACAGAGGAAGAGAGATGAAAAGGAGGAAAAATAAGTGGAGGTGATGGTCCAGAAGCTGGAGCACTAGGGAGGCTTTGGGGCGGGGCAGGCGTAGGCCCTGCTTGCTGACTCCTCCCTGACTTCTCCCTGCCTGAGTGCTCAGTGGTGTTCACACTGAGACTCGTGTTGGGGCAGCCGGTAGAAACGTGTGTGCGCGCGTATAATTTATAAAAATGAATAAAGCAAATGAGAAGGGGACCGCCCTAACGTTCTACCCCTATAATCAGCCTGTAAAAATAACACTGCATGAAAACCTAAAAGCTGGAATAGCATTTAAAACTAATCTTAGGAACAATCCAGAATGATGCTCTAAGGCTACCATATCTAGGTAGCTCCTGGATTGAGATTTAAGTGGGACATCTCCAGAGTGTCCTCCAGTCTGTAGCACCAACAGATCTTAATCTACAGGAGTAAATGGAATGTGACCTCTCAGGGCCTGAAATGATAAACAGCTTAGGTTGGAAGTGTTAGATCACCCTTCACAGTCTTTGCAATGCTTAAATCTGTGAGTTTCAGGGAGCCACCTTTTTTTTCCTTTAAATTTATTTATTTATATATTTATTTTTGGCTGCGTTGGGTCTTCGTTGCTGTGCACAGGCTTTCCCTAGTTGCGGCGAGCGGGGACTACTCTTCGTTGTAGTGCGTGGGCTTCTCATTGCCGTGGCTTCTCTTGTTGTGGAGCACGGGCTCTAGGCCTGCGGGCTTCAGTAGTTGTGGCTTGCGGGCTCCAGAGCGCAGGCTCAGTAGTTGTGGCGCACGGGCTTAGTTGCTCCACGGTATGTGGGATCTTCGCGGACCAGGGCTCAAACCCATGTCCCCTGCATTGGCAGGCGGATTCTTAACCGCTGCGCCACCAGGGAAGCCCGGGGGAGCCCCTTTGCGTGTAGTCGGTGGTATAAAACACACCTCGTGTGGCCATCTTGCTGAACTTACTGAAGGGTTCGGCAAGAGGGTGGAGCCCACTTCATGAACTAAGCAGAGGAAGCTTTCGCAGCAAGATTTCTGGGAAGGGGGAATCGCTCAAGTTTAACGGGTGTTGCTGGAAAGGTATCCAGACACTGTAGCCATGGGTATGTGGCACCAGGATTGCCGTTTAGTGGGCTGGGAGGATGGGAGCTCTTGGCCATGATTTGAGAAAGGCTGAGTGCCAGAAGAGTAGGCACTTGAACTGCCTCTAAACTCCAAGTTAGCATAGGAGCTCCCCGGGTCTGGGAAACGGGGCAAGCCTGGGGAACGGTAAGAAGATGGAGGCATCTCATAGCCCCACACGTGACCTTTCCTTAGTCCCTTCTCCCTTCCATGATCCTTCCTTATTCTTTGCTGCCCCCATGCCTACTCAGCTGATGGAATCTGGAGAAGACTGGGATCTGTTCCATCTGCACTACACTCAGCTGGGGACAGTGGACTGGGAGACACATACCCCTGCATATCTCTGATGCCGGAGGCATTGATCCACGGCAAAACCATCAGCGGAGCCCCAACTTCTTATGGCCCTAGAGCAGTGATGCCATGTCCCTGCCCCAGTGGCTGAGGCTAGAATAAAGAGGCCTCAGGATACTTCTGTAGGTTAAAGACTTTGTTGAAATACACTCTGTGCTGTAGAAGAACCAAAGTCTATGGGAATAGCTTGAACCCAGCGTACTTGGCTAGGAAGACCTGTTATGGGTAAGAACTGGTTGCTCCAAGACTGCCCAAACTGTGGCCTTCTGAAATGAGGGGTGGGATGCAAATTTTTAGTTTTAAACCTGCCCTCCTAGGATTTCCTCATAACTTTCCAGGTCTCTTCTCCTCCAGCAGTCCTGGTCCAGGTTGGTGGTGGGCATGACAGAAAAAAGGAATTAAGTAGGAGTGTATCACTCATGAGATGGCTTTTGACATCATTAGCCAGATTCCTTAACATCCCAGTCTGATGCATTTGATCTTGGATGAATTTTCCAATATCAGTGTTTCCTGTAAGGAAGAAAGAGGAGGAACTGGACTTCTGTCTGCACGGTCGGGAGAGCTCACCAAAGTGGCCCTCCCCACGATGGAGGGGTGTGCCCCAAAGGGGCAAGGGTTCCTACTTCCCCCAATCAATTTTAAATAGCCTCCTGGCTATTCTTCCAGCTAGTAAGAATTCAGAACTATCGAGGCAGTCTCTATACTCTCTGCCATACAAGCAGGAAGCCTTCCTTAATGAGAAAAGTAGATGTTTACAGATACTATTTTATCAGATAGAAAGCTGATTAAAGTGGAAGCTCTCCGGCAGGGTCTGTGTCTCCCATTCACCGTCCTGACCCCAGCACTGCTCATGACAGGTCACCAACTTCCTACAAGGACAGATGTGGGCCTGGATGCCACTAAGGTTTTCTTTCATGCTGCTTCTCAATTCTGAAGCACCCTTTTTTCTCCTTTCCTGGTTTGACTTCTTTTAAAAACCTATCCATCTTTCCATGTCCGTCCAGACAGTTGCTCACTGGACATCCTTCCTGATTGCACCAGCTCTAGGGCTGTCTGCTTCCTTCCGGCACCTACTCCAGACATCACATCATATGTTTCAAGTCATTTCCAGCGAGCCATAGTTAAAGTGCTATATTTTGTAACGAACTTGCTTGTTGTTCTTACTATTTTTATTAGAAAGGCTTTAAGGCTAATAACGTCACTCAGCATCGGTTTAATAATTTACTGGTTTACTAATTTAACTTTATTAAAGTTAATTTAATAACTTTATTAATTAACATATCCATTATTCATCTAAAAGTATTTCTTAAGTACTGTGGGCCAGGATATGCCCTGGTACTGGGGACAAAGTGGTAAACACGCAGCTGAGGTCCCAGGTCCTGTGGCATCTGCCTTTTGGTGGGAAAAGACAGGCGACAAACAGACAAGAGATTTCTGATTACGATCCATGCACTGAAGGCAGTAAATAAGCTTGGGGGAAAGTGGCTGTGGTGCTGGTGGTCTGGGAAGACCCTCAGTGGGGAGGACATCGCAGCTGAGACCTGAGGGAGGGAAGGGAGAGAGAAAGTGAGGCTGGAATCATCCCTAACCTGGGAGTATCAGGTGGGAACATGATGGGGTCGCAAAAGGGAGGCTGCAACCCCTCACCTCAGCTGATCATTTGGTACCTGAAACTTCGTGCCTCTTTTGTTTCATTTATTTTATGGAACTTTTTATTTGGAAATAATCCTAGACTCAGAAGTTGCAAAAATAACATAGCGAGGACCCATGCATCCTTCTTCTGGCTTCCCCCGTGAGAACATCTTATATAACTTTAGTACATCGTTAAAAGCACCATTGTACATCATTGGTACAATACTATTAACTAGACTACAGACCTTGTTTAGAGGACTTCACCAGCTTTTATACGTATTCATTGCATATAAAGGACTTGTCTGTGTGTGTGTGTGTTACCTTTTTAATGTGCACATTTCTTTATCTCTTTTCAACTTAGTTTGCTGATTGTTTCAGGAATATCTGATTTATTTATTCAGTGAACATTAATCAGACACCTGCCACGTATCAGTTCTGTGTTGGGTTCTGGAGATACAGGATGAATGATACTGAGGTAAAGGGTGTCAAGGGGGCTCAGTGATTGGTCAGGGAAAGCTGTCCAGAGAAAGTGTTGGAGTGAGCCTGAGAGGTCTGGACAAGAGAAAGGACGGCCCATCCTGGAAATGCCAGAGGCCAGAAGGGAGTGAAGTCAGCAAGGATAGGTTAGCAGGTTGAGAGTACGAGGGGCCCTGAGTGCCAGGCTAGGGGTCTGGGGCTCGATGCCTCTTTGCAGATTACCCACAGTGTAGCCGAGGTGAGAACTCAGAGAGTGATTGTAATCAGTTGATAACTCTACTTAATTTATTTTCTGTCTGATCCATCCTTTTGAGCAACAAAGGCAATGTCTACACTGTGCAGATCTGACCTAGGAGAGCCTCCTGGATGTCGCCCAGCAAGATCCCCGCTCCCAGGCAGAGCTCAGAGTAACCAGAAGCAAGAAGAGAAGCCCATTCACTATCCACTCTGACAAACTACTCTTTCACCGTGAAGTGCCTGTGTTTGCATATCATTGACATTTGTTGTACACGAAGAAATGAGGTATTGGATGCTATTCAGACGTTTCCTTCGATTTGAATAGGGAGAGAGATGCCTGTTGATTCCTGGATCCACACAGATTAAACAGCACCTACCCACCAAAAAAGGAATATGCACATTTAATCAAAACATCTAGGGCTTCCCTGGTGGTGCAGTGGTTAAGAATCTGCCTGCCAATGCAGGGAACACGGGTTCAAGCCCTGGTCCGGGAGGATCCCACATGCTGTGGAGCAACTAAGCCCGTGCGCCACAACTACTGAGCCTGCGCTCTAGAGCCCGCGAGCCACAACTCCTGAGCCTGTGTGCCACAACTACTGACGCCCGTGCGCCTTGAGCCCAGGATCCACAACAAGAGAAGCCACTGCAATGAGAAGCCTGCGCACCGCAGTGAAGAGTAGCTCCCGCTCGCCACAACTAGAGAAAGCCCGTGCGCAGCAACGAAGACCCAACGCAGCCAAAATAAATAAAATAAATTTATTAAAAAGAAAAGGTCTAGTACTTGGCTCTGACCTTTTGAACTTGTACTTTTGGGGCGGTGACCCTGTTAGACACAGCTTGCACTGCTCCTCTGGAACACTCAAGGAAGAAGATCTAACTTGGATGTCCCTCTTTTAGAACAAAATGCAAGAAAAAGAAGTCCCTCACCCTGCTCCCCCCATCTCCCCAACAAGAAGTAGCCTGGGGCTTCCCTGGTGGTGCAGTGGTTGAGAGTCCGCCTGCCGATGCAGGGGACGCGGGCTCGTGCCCCGGTCCGGGAGGATCCCACATGCCGCGGAGCGGCTGGGCCCGTGAGCCATGGCCGCTGAGCCTGCGCGTCCGGAGCCTGTGCTCCGCAACGGGAGAGGCCACAACAGTGAGAGGCCCGCGTACTGCAAAAAAAAAAGAAGTAGCCTGGATTTCTAGAGAAAGGAAAGTGAACAGTAGACCCCAGATAAGTGTGCAGTGGGCTCCCCCAGGAATTCCAGCCCGAGCTGGGTTGCCAGGGTCCTCTCAGCATCCCTTAGCCCCTGTCCGGCAGAGTTTACAGTCTTCCCCTCCTGCTGTGAGGTTGACAGTTCTGAACCAGATGTCACCCCGTGCAGATGTGCACCCCACTCGCTCACCCCATGGTCCCCATGGAGCTGTTTGTTTGGTCTTGGCACGGGTTGCTGAATGCAGCCCTCATTGGGGACTCTGATACCATACAGGCAATTCCCTTCCTGGCGAAGCCTTCTGGGTCTCGTGATGCTTGTGATGGGCCTGCCTTCTCAATCCAGTCGGCACTTGCGCAGACGGGAGAGCCCAGGAAAGCTGTGGCTTACGGGAGTGAGAAGGGGTGTGCTTTTGGCTGTGTGGCGTACAGTGTACACAGTGTGTGGAGCAGATGCCCCAGGTGGGAGGTGGACCTGGATTGGGCAATGGCCTAGATAATCCTAAAGTCTCTTCCTGATCAAATATGCCATCTTTGTACACCAAAGGCTAGTGGTTTGGATGCAGATTTAAATTCAGTCTGATTAAGAGGAGCTTTCTTTCTAAGCTTTCTCAAGCTTTTACTGGTCTAAAGTAGCAACAGTGTCATTGTCATTTTAAGTCATCATAAGTTTGCTTAAAACGGCCCTGTTGCTTTTTTTTTTTTTTTTTTTAATAATTTGGCCTTTGTATATATGTGCCACATCTTCTTTATCCATTCATCCGATGATGGACACTTAGGTTGCTTCCATGTCCTGGCTATTGTAAATAGAGCTGCAATGAACATTTTGGTACATGACTCTTTTTGAGTTATGGTTTTCTCAGGGTATATGCTCAGTAGTGGGATTGCTGGGTCGTGTGGTAGTTCTATTTTTAGTTTTTTAAGGAACCTCCATAATGTTCTCCATAGTGGCTGTATCAATTTACATTCCCACAAACAGTGCAAGAGTGTTCCCTTTTCTCCACACCCTCTCCAGCATTTATTGTTTCTAGAGTTTTTGATGATGGCCATTCTGACCAGTGTGAGATGCTATCTCATTGTAGTTTTGATTTGCATTTCTCTAATGATTAATGATGTTGAGCATCCTTTCATGTGTTTGTTGGCAGTCTGTATATCTTCTTTGGAGAAATGTCTATTTAGGTCTTCTGCCCATTGTTGGATTGGGTTGTTGGTTTTTTTGTTATTGAGCTGCATGAGCTGCTTGTAAATCTTGGAGATTAATCCTTTGTCAGTTGCTTCATTTGCAAATATTTTCTCCCATTCTGAGGGTTGTCTTTTGGTCTTGTTTATGGTTTCCTTTGCTGTGCAAAAGCTTTTAAGTTTCATTAGGTCCCATTTGTTTATTTTTGGTTTTATTTCCATTTCTCTAGGAGGTGGGTCAAAAAATCTTGCTGTGATTTATGTCATAGAGTGTTCTGCCAGTGTTTTCCTCTAAGAGTTTGATGGTGTCTGAGATGTGGCACATATATACAATGGAATATTACTCAGCCATAAAAAGAAACGAAATTGAGATATTTGTAGTGAGGTGAATGGACCTAGAGTCTGTCATACAGAGTGAAGTAAGTCAGAAAGAGAAAAATACCGTATGCTAACACATATATATGGAATCCAAGAAAAAAAAAAAAAAGGTCATGAAGAACCTAGGGGTAAGACGGGAATAAAGACACAGACCTACTAGAGAATGGACTTGAGGATATGGGGAGGGGGAAGGGTAAGTTGTGACAAAGTGAGAGAGTGGCATGGACATATATACACTACTAAACGTAATATAGATAGCTAGTGGGAAGCAGCCGCATAGCACAGGGAGATCAGCTCAGTGGTTTGTGACCACCTAGAGAGGTGGGATAGGGAGGGTGGGAGGGAGGGAAATGCAAGAGGGAGGAGATATATGTATATGTATAACTGATTCACTTTGTTATAAAGCAGAAACTAACACACCATTGTAAAGCGTTTATACTCCAATAAAGATGTTAAAAAAAATTTAAAAAATAAATAATTTGGCCTCACCACGTGGCATGCGGGATCTTAGGCCCCTGATCAGGGATCGAACATGACCCCCCTGCAGTGGAAGCGCAGAGTCTTAACCCCTGGGTTAAGGAAGTCTCCCTCCCCCGACTTAAAAAAATTTTTTTTGGCTCTGTTGGTTTTTTAAAGAATCCATCCTGCACGCAACTCTTTGCTGAACACCCTATTCGGAGAGCTGGCTGATCGTCTGTGATCCAGAGACCAAAATGTTGATATTCCCTCAAAGCAGCGACGTATTAGCTTAGTCTTTCTATGAGAGGAGACGCACGGGGTAAGCAACAGATAATTACTTTTTCTGTCCTGTTTGGAGAGCTTGCAAACGAAATTTGTTTCCTTTTGTCCTTTTCCACTCAGCAAATATCGACTTTGACTCTTGGCTGTGAGTGGGGCTGGAATGAGCGTGGCTAATCTTAGTTTAAGGGCTTTATCTTCTCCAGGGCCAGATCGGCCAAAACTTTCTGCTGCAGTCATTGACTGAGACCTGGAGGGGGTCCTGATGGCTCTGTTCACTGAGGCTCCCACGGGGCCAGCCAACAGGGCTCCACACCCAAGACAAAGTAGCGGCACATTGTGAGGGCAGCTGGATAACTTTTTGGTAATTATTTGTTTTCAGGCGTGCCAAGGCCGCACTTGAAACTCAGATTATTCACAAGCATAATCGTCAAGCTCTCAGTTCACATTGTATGTCTCTGTGGAGTACAGGAGGAATAGGGTCATTTTCTGAGAAGTGCACTGTCAGACACTTGGTAAAAGGGCACCCAAGAGGCAGTTAGAGTCCACAGTTGACCCACATGCTGAGTTTTGGGGAGAACAATGTGCTTATTATCCCAGGAGGAAAGGAAGTTCTTCAGTGGAGAGCCCACGACTCACTAGGAGGGACCGCCCAAGTGGCTGTCTCTAAAAAGGTACCTTGGGGCTTCCCTAGTGGTGCAGTGGTTAAGAATCCTTCCAATGCAGGGGATATGGGTTTGATCCCTGGTCTGGGAAGATCCCATATGCTGCGGAACAACTAAGCCCCTGTGCCACAAGTACTGAGCCCACGTGCCACAACTACTGAAGCCCGCATGCTCTAGGGCGCGTGTGCCGCAACTGCTGAGCCCGCATGCCACAACTACTGAAGCCCGTGCACCTAGAGCCCGTGCTCTGCAATGAGAAGCCACCGCAATGAGGAGCCCGCTTACCTCAACGAAGAGTAGCCAGTGCTCACTGCAACTAGAGAAAGTCCGCGTGCAGCAACGAAGACCCAATGCAGCCAAAAAAAAAAAAGAAGTACCTTGTGTATTTCTAATATAGGAACGAGACAAGTTAGAGCTGATCCTCCAAGGCCGAGAGAGTGGGCTTGGGTCAATGCAAAGGAAACAGGTGCAGATGGCAAGAGACACAGAAAATGATCGATATTTCTTAGAGGGGAGAAGCCTTGGAGGGCTTGGGTCGAAGAGATTTCCGTTAATACAGATTCTAGACCTTGGTTTCAAAAATACAAGATTTTCCCTCACCTTAGTTTGCACCTAGTTTCTTAGGTCAAACAGGTATGATGGACTGTCAGACTTTTTCAACTTCTGAATCACTTATTCAGTCATTCAACAGATATTTATTGAAGACCTACTGTGTGTCAAGCATTCTGCTCGTGTTCCTGTAGAGACAGCCAGTGTATCACCAGCAAGCTCTTTCCTCCACCCTTCAGAGAGGATTCAAGATGATTGATTAATAAAAATAGAAAACATAGGAAAGATAGTCTCCATGGGGTTTTTGCAAATGGGTTGATTGAGTTCCATGATTTCTTACAAAACCAAGAGAAGCACAATCTATTCCTTTCTTCCCCTCTTTCCCCAGGTAGATACTATTGTTGTCCCCCAGTTTCCAGATGAGAGCACTGAGGTTTCAGTTAGTTAAGTAACTTGCCCGAGGTCATACGGTTAAGAGTGGTGGACCCAGGCTTTGAACCTTAGCTTCTGGCTCCCAACTCCATGCTTGTAACCACTATGGCATGTTGGATTTTCCTTAGTGGAACAGGCTCAGGTATCAGGAGGCCAAATCAGAGTCAAACCTCAACAGTTTGGGCCAGGGCTGAACCAGAAGTGCCCACAAACCTGCTGGTTCTCCTTGACTGGTCTTCACGTCCTTCTGGCACATATACCTGTACAGTGCTTCGTGAAGGTCTTTGGAAACAATGGATCAACTGATAATGCTCTGAGTACAGCTCTTTGAAGGAGACTGGAAGAACATCATGTTTAAAGAAGAGGCTCTTGCTGTGTTTGTTGGTTATTGACTAGTAGCTCACAAAGGGCAAGCTGAACCAAACTGCGTATCTTTTATGTGATGCTTGTGATTGCAGGAGATGCGTGGGCTAGGGTGTGAGTTGGAGTTATTAATAATAATGACACAGTGTTAGTTCCGATTTTCCAAGAACCTACTGAGAACTAAGAAGCCCATGCTGGATGTCTCCCATACCTCATTTCAGTCTCCCCCGAAGCCCTAGAAGGTGGTTATTGTTATTCTGCTTCACAGATGAAGAACCAAAGGCTCAGAAAGGTTAAGTGACTTGCCCAAGGCCACACAGCTTATAAATAGTTAACCCCGCTCCTTAGATTATGCCGTTTCCACTTTCATTCATTTGTTAAAATATTTACTGAGCACCTACTATGTGCCAGCCATTGTTCTCTGTGCTGGGGATGTTGTGAGGAATAAGGTAGACAGGTCTCTGTTTTTTGGAGTTTACATCAGACAACGGTGCCCTGCGGAACCTGGGACCCCACTTAAAGTAAGCAAGGAGGAGACCAGGGTCCAAAATGTAATAGGAAGGCCTTGAACTGCAGAGCCCAAAGTCTCTTGTGGTTAGGACTTATTCAGGCATGTGACTCTAGAGATGTGGCTCCTTCAGGGAGGTTTAATTTGTTATTAGTGTTTATTAAAGGGAAAGTATGATTATCATAAAAGATCCAGAATGGGCCATTTTGGAGTTAGGCAGTTTGCAGTTTTATGACTCAGGCTGACTTGGGAACAGGCTGCAGAAGGTGGGCTGTCTGGTGGATATCCCAGTGGTCTTGCCTCCTTGCTTTCCTTCGAGACCCACCCACCCATCCAGCACCCAGCCCCAGCCCCGGGCCATGTGTCAGGGAAGGAAGCTGATGGCTACCAGCCTGGCTGGCATCCCTCAGTGTTACTCCATGGGCCGCATGGATGGAACTGGGGTGCAACTGTCCCTTTCCTTGTGGCGACTTTAGCATCTCTGCCCCCACCCAGTATATGCTGCTAGCACCTGCCTTCTCCTATTAGTGTGACAACTCAAACCATACCTACATATTTACAGACATTCAGTTCTCCAGTTGAGAACCTCAAAAACGTGCTTGTTTTTCCCCTGCGTCAAAACCCTTTTGTTCTTTCCCCCTTGGCTGACTCTACACCAACTCCCAATGATGCTGGTAAGACTTTTCTCAGCTGTTCCTTTTCCCATCGTTTCCCCATATCAGGCCCCGTCTCTGTCCTCCAGTATTTCAACAAATGCCGATTGAGTACTTCATCCATGGAGCGTCTGGTCAGGGTCCCTTCAAACCCTTTATCTTATGATGAAAAAGTTGGGACACAGGAAGAAAACTGGCCCAAGGTGATGTTCCCAAGTCACAGTCGTGCATTCTGTTCATCACAATGGCCACTTCTCAAGCACAAAATATCTTAAGTGTGAGAGTATTTGAAGCGCTGGGATTTTGAGCCATTTATCAAATGGAATTGCTGGGATAAAATACAGAGCCCGTAGCCACCATTCTCTAGAACATACAAGAACAACCACAGTCCTCACTCCCCCTCCAGGATAAGATAAGGGGTTGTAGATAATTAACGTGAAGATGGAGGCATTCATTTTTTTCCCTTCTGATTACGAGTTATTGTTTAAGGTTAAAGATAAATGTTAAAATCCTAACAATTTAGAAGTGCTTATCAAGGAAAGTTTAACGTCCCTAATGATCCACCCATGGAAGACTTTTTCATGCATATATTAATATATCTAATGCTATTTTACAAAAAACAGACTTGATACGTGGTTTGCAATGTGCTTTTCTCTCTGAACATCTTTTCCCATAAGCACCATGGTCAACCTTTTTCTTTTAAAAGCCGTGAGTTTTCATTATATGAATGAACCAGGATTTAGCTAACTGATCCCTTTTTGATGGACATGGAATTCTTTTCCTCTAAAACAGTTTTCCTCGATAATAAATAATGCTGAAATAATCCTTGTACCTGCATATTTTTGCACAACTGTGTATTTCTGGGCAATGGATTCCGACAAGGAGAATTGCTGAGTCAAAGCCGACGTGCATTTTAAACTTAATAGATATTGCTAAATATCCCTCCAAAAATGATAGGACCCACTAACATTCCCATCAATTGAACGAGACTGCCTGTGTCCTTACATCTTCATCCGTTGGGTTTTTACAGGTCTTTTAAATCCTGGAGCTAAATATTTTTATTTTATTTATTTTTTAATTTTAATTTTTACTTTTTGGCTGCTCTGCACAGCTTGCAGGATTTTAGTTCCCCTGCCAGGGACTGAACCCGCGCCCTCGGCAGTGAAAGCGCAGAGTCGTAACCGCTGGACCGCCAGGGAATTCCCTGGAGCTAAAGATTTTTAGAGGCAATCTTATGATCTGGTACAATTTAAGTTCATTTTCTAATGTTTGTTATCTCTTCCGTCAGGGTACAAAGAGCTTAAAGGTATGGTGGTTCCATTTTAGATAGGCATTTCTTAAAAGGTTTTCATTTTGGGTTTATATCTGCAGGCTTTTGGAAACCTGAAACTAAAGTCTTAGCCCTTCCCGGCATTTTTCCCCCAGGGTTTCCTGTTGGAGCTGACTCGTTTCCTGGACCCTGGCTGCAGGTTGTTGAATGTGGATGCACTGGCCTTCTCAGGGCTCCATAAGGGGAAATAACTGATTTCCAAGGCCTCCCATCTTACAGGGGGCCAGGTTGAGGAAGCTTCTTGAAGCCGGCTGATTCTTAAGCTAAGCTTCCCATCAAAACGGGCTTCCCCCAGCAGGCTTCAGAACACACATTTCCTAACCCAGATGGCCTTGCCAGCCTGGACACCTGGCTGGGAAGTAGGAGCCGGCACCTCCTGTGTCCACATTAGTGATGCTCCTGTGATGGCACTGACAGTCTCAGCCGCGCTCCTTCCCCCCCATCCCCAAGGAGTGCTGGGGAGATGGAAATGGGCTTGGCCAGGGCGCCTTTCCATAGCAGCTCCACTCAGGCACCAGTTAAGCCCAGGTGGATAAATTATCCCTCCTTGAAAGGTCACTGCTACGGGACGCCCCTCTTTTAAAAGCCAAATTAGGAAGAAGCAAGATCAACTCTAGGGAAAACAGTGCAGTGGCCTCTTTGTTCTGGGTGCCCTCAGCCTGTTTTTCTGCCTTTCTCCCTCCCTGCCCCTTAGGGTACACCCTGAAAACACACCTTTACACCTCTTGGGGGCACATGGAGCCCTGCTTTCTCTCCAGCCAGTCCCAGGGGATGACCTTGGTATCAGTCATTTACACACTAGTATGAATTTAGGGTACTAGATTTTGGACACGGCAGTAGGGGGAGGAAGAACTTCAGGTAGGGGCTTTAAGGTGTGGCTGCTTCTTACTCTCTGAAATCACTCCATGAAAATGATCCTTTTTTGAGTGTCAAGTGAATTCAGAGATATTTAGACAAGGTAGGAGATGAAGAAATAGTGTCCTCTTAAGAAAAATGAATGATTTTGGCCACTCTAAGGTCCCCAACCACCCATGCTTGAGTGATGACTTCCAAAAATACACTTTGTGTTTTTTAAAAGCTCTTTTCATTTAAACCGTTTAATATACTCACACAAGCCTTCAATTTTTTTCACATGGGTAGTGAGTGAATACACTCAAAAATAAAAAAGTGAATCTGCATTGTTAAGACAGGGAGGCAGGGATGATGAAGATTTAACTTGTGGGACTGTCACCCTCAAGCTACAGTAATTCTCCAGAATGAACACAGAGATGTGGCAGCATCCCATACCTCCTGGCCTGTGCTCAGGCTGACACCTGCATGGTGACACATGACTGACAGGTAACACGATGAGCTGAAAACATATCAATCCAAAGGCCAGCCCAAGGAAAGCCTTGTTAAGTTATAACATGCTCCAGAAGTTCCATTTCCAGAACTTTCGGCCCAGTGGCAGTATGTGGTGGCCGGCGGTCATTTTTAGGGTTAGGGTCCTGGTTTGAGGAATTACATTTCCTGACAACCATGCAGACTGTTTAGAGCACAATGTTGCCAGATGGTCTTTGCCTTACCTGAAAGCAGCTGGTTGCCACGGATGCCCCCCGCCCCAGGGCTGGGCTGATGGTGGAGATCGGACTGACTCACCCTCTACCTCTGTGGATTTCATCAGCATCCTGGCATCAGGAGCAAAATGAAAGGCAGCTAAAGTTTGGGTCTGCTTCGAGGTGTTCAATCAACACCGGCTTTTCTCTCTTTTTGTCTTGACCTTTGGTGGTTAGCTTGAGCTTTCCACTTGCAAAATCCTGGGCTCTTCACTCTGAAAGAGACCTTAGAATTCGTGGGGTCTGCCCCACCGATTGCAAATTCCAAAACTGAAACATCCTTCTTTAAACCTATGGTGGGAGGATGTTGCCTCCAGGCCATGCAATGTCCCACAGATACCAAGGAAGGAAAGGCTAGCCCTGGGGGACTTCTCTGGCAGGCTCAGTGTTCCAGATTCATTTAACAGGCGAGACTGGAAAGTTATTTCTGTCAAAGGCACAGGGAGCAAAGTTTTAAGAAGAAAAATAGAGAATATTCATTTTCTCAGCTAGAAAGAACTTTGGAGAAGAGCTGTTCCTGCCCCCATTGTCAGAAAAAGACACTGAGGTCCAGAGTGGTTCCCAGGCTCATCCAAAAGGACCGAGCTCTAAGGCAGACTTATGATGGATTGGGTTGGGATCCAGGGAACTGTTGAAATTTCAGCAAAGCGTGTTAACCAAGATGTGAGGAAAGAGGAGGAGGGAAGGGAATCCTGCCAGTGAGGGCCGTGGGCTCCGAGGCACCTGGGGGAAGGTGCAGATGGTAGCTGTGGGCCACCAGGGACTTTTACAGATCTGCACCTCGGTGGGCAGATACTGAAAGGGGTAATTACTTATAATGTTCTTGGCTGACATGGCCCTCCATGAAGCAGGATATTAGGACTTAGTAAAATAATGCATCCTACAGAACACATTTCATTGACTCCTGGTCTAGAAACATTTCTGGGAAGGTTGGGAGAATGCGAAGGCCCCATGAAATGGACTAGAGCTGGGTCCATAGGTGGGCACAGTCACAGGCAGCTGTCTTAGAGCAGTTTCTTTCCTGCCATCCCCTGGCTCCGTAAGGCAAGAGCAGGGAGTGTCAGAAGCTGCCCGGTGACTCCCCTGCCCAGCGTGGGTTCAGAGCACTTGCCCACACAGGGTAGTGGATGCAGTGGATGGGGGCCACTGGCTCTGCCCCCATGCAACAAGCAGATCCTCCTGTCAAGGTAGCACCGTCAGGGGCTTCAGAACAAGGGGACGTGGCGAGTATGCCTCTAGTGACAGGGGTGCTCTCATCTTGGTCCTCTGCTATGTCCCCCTGCTGGACCACTCAGTTCCCCCTCTGGCCCCCCTGGTCTATTCCTCTATTCCTCTCTCCCCAAGAGGCCTCCTGATGGCAAAGTCCCTTTTGGTGGCCGGAGGAGAAGTCTTTGGGCAAAAGGCTATCGGGCTCCCACGGTGAGTTGGCTGAATTGTGTGCATATGGGGGTGTGGATCCGGCAAAGCCACGGCTCCAAAAGAGAAAGCAAAATGCCCTAGAACTTGGCCTCCTGCCCCCACAAACGTGGTAATTCCAAATGTCACCTTGGCATTTCCTTCTCAAATAAACTCTGTCTTGTTCCTGTCATAAGAAAACACGGACCGCGGAACTTCTGTGTTGATTTCTCAGTCCTCTGATTGACTTGCTGTGTGACATGCTGAACTATTAAATTTTCTTTCATGGATAAATGTGGACATGGACTTTGTGATTTTTAGCTGTTGGGTACTGGAGGCCTGTGGTTTATTTTGAGTCAAAGAAAAGAATCTGGACTTCCATATTGTGTGAGTGAGTGTGTGTGTGTGTTTATAGGAAAAGGATATAAGGTAAAGAGTAGCTAATATTAATTGATTGTGAAGAGCCACATGGATATTTTTAAAAAAACATCAGAGATGGTTCAAAGGGTAGGAGATACCTTGATAACATTGCCATCAGAAACTAAGGAATGGGGACGATTTGGGTAGAAGAGTTGTGCTTGATGGTTAAGTCAAGAAAGCAGAAGTAATTAACAAAGGAACACCTTGAATTTAAAGAGGTGCTTTGCCTCTCGGGAACACGTGAAAAATGTTTATGCTTCAGTTCTCTGCAGAGTTCTCGTGAAACCCACAAGGGAGATGCAGGGAAAAAACCCCACCCATTTTGAAGATTCAGAAATGAAGACACGAAGGTACCTGACACAGTAATTCTGGGACAAAGGTGGGATTTGAATCTAGAGTTTCTTTTGTTAAGAATATAAATATTGGGACTTCCCTGGTGGCTTAGTGGTTAAGAATCCGCCTGCCAACGCAGGGGACACGGGTTCAATCCCTGGTCCGGGAAGATCCCACATGCTGCGGAGCCGCTAAGCCCCTGCACCACAACTACTGAGCCTGCGCTCTAGAGCCCGCGAACTGCAACTACTGAGCCTGCGAGCCATAACTACTGAAGCCCTCGTGCCCTAGAGCCCGTGTGCCGCAACAAGAGAAGCCACTGCAATGAGAAGCTCACGCACCGCAATGAAGAGTAGCGCCCGCTCGCCACAACTAGAGAAAGCCTGGGCACAGCAATGAAGACCCAACACACACACACACAAAAAAAGAATATAAATATTTTTTCCTAGTTTGCTCTGTCTGAAAAGGCCTTGGAGAGAAGCTAGTGATTTCCCCGTACAGTCAACTCTTGGCATTGTGGGAAGAGAGAAGGTAGAGGACTGGGAGAGAGAGGAGGGGCCAGCGAATCAAGCTCATCATCACATCGTATCACGAGGGTCTTCGTGTCCAGCGTGGTGGGGACAGGCAGAGAGAGCGCCTGTAGACACTGGACCCTCTTCATTGCCAAGGTACCCCTGCTAGTTTCCGAATGAACACTGGCTCTGTGGAGAGAGTGGGCTTGGGGCTTTCTGGATCAGATCTACACACCTCCGTTTTCATGTCCACAAATGACCTCCTTGACCTACGGGGGGGTGGGGGGGATCAGTTAAAACATGGATAGATACATTCATTTGGAATTTATTTTGGTGATTTTAGATTAGGAAGAACAGAACTTTTTCTCAGAAACACGTATTAAAAGTGTGTTTTTGAGATTAGCTGTGTATCTTTAACGCATGCGTGTAATCAAAAAGACATTTGGAAACCACTGTGGACATTTACTTTAAACTGCAGATATTTATAGACAAGCTCAAGCAAAACACACTTGGTGCCAGAGACACAGATTGGGTGTGGGTCACTGTTTATATGGAAAGATTGGATTTTTTTGTGCTGCGTTCTAGGAAACCTCCTGTGTTCCTGGGGGCGTTTCCTAGTAGAGTTATCTGTTTGGATGGTAGGGAGTTGATAATTTCCCTTGTGGCAATATTAGGTGCCACATGGTAGAGGATGTTGGAGGGGGAAGCTGGTGAAAGTTCAGAAGGAAACTCTATACTGTGTGGGGCTGCTAGATATTGAATGCACTTCAATTCCAGCCCTCAGTTCCTTATTAAAATACCTACTGAGGGATTCTACAGTTTCCTCTTAACTCACATAGTTACTCTATGGAGAATACTGTGCTTTTCACTCTTCTGTATCACCAGTGGAGGATATAAATTAGGATTGACTTTCTGGAGAGCAGATCGGCAACAGGGATCCAAGGCCTTATAATGTGAATACTCTGACCCAGTGATTCCACTTTTAGGAATTCATTCCAAGGACATAGAGCTTTGTACACGATGCCTGAATAAGGCTGTTCGTCTGACATTGTTCATAGGAGCAGATAAGCTAAGTGTCCAGTAGAATGAGGGTGGCTAAGCCATGGGTCATCACAGTGTCACACGGGCACGCCACGACCATTTACTGAGTGCCTACTACTGTGTGCCAGGCACACAGAAGTGCCATGATACAGTCTCAAGCCCACCCGAAGCTCAAACTTTTGTAGTAGAAACAGACTTCATACATTGTGAAGTGGAAGAAAGCAGGGTACAAAGTATATTTACAGGATCTCATTTTCATCATATGAATAGAAACACTCTGGAAGACTGAATTAACAAAGGTGTAGAAGCTTTGGGCAATGAAGTTATAGACGAGCTTTTCCTCCCTTCTTATTTTTCTCTAGTTTCCAAGTTTTTTGCAGTGACAACTTATTATATATACTGTATGTACTATATGTATATATAGTGTGTGTATATATATATATATATATATTTTTTTTTTTTTTTTAAACGTGGCTTTGAGGAAAGAGAGAAAGAGAAGTGAGCAGAACTGGGTTCTAGACCCAACTCTTTTTTTTTAAACTCGTGCTGAGCCCTTGAGCGAGTCTGAGAACTGTCCTGAACGTCCTCTGAACGGCTTGCGGAGAGGCCTCCTAGGGCTCCAGCTCAGGACACAGAGATCGCAGCTCTGTCTCTTCTGAGGACACTGGGGATTTTGCTGCAGGGCTGGCAGGACCGGAGCTCTCCTGGGGAGCCAGACAGCAGATGGGCTGCTGAAGCCCTGATCCCTGGGCACTATTGGTCTCCAGGGCTCTGGTCCTCTAGGAACCTGGGGCTGTGCTCAAACCGGGAAAAGAGTTTCTGTATTAGTCATATAATTAAATTAAGGAAGTGCCTCTCACCTGGTGGAAAAAAATAAGCTGCGGTTGACTTGCACTAACTCAGCCTAATGTCCCCGCACCCCAAGCAAACAAGGATGGCAGCTCCATGGATTGAGCCTTGCCTGGTGCCTGTTCCAGTGCAAAAAGCATTTCACAGACATTTTCCTCGTTGAGGCTCATGATACACCCTGAAGTGTAGGTACTCATCGCCTCCATTTTACAGGTGGGGACCTTGAGCTCAGAAGACAGGTAACGGGAGCAGGTCATTGGAGTAGAAGAGGCTGGGATTCAAACCCCAGTCCATCTGCTTCGAAGCAACATCTTTTTTTGTTGTTGTTGTGGTACGCGGGCCTCTCACTGTTGTGGCCTCTCCCGTTGCGGAGCACAGGCTCCGGATGCGCAGGCTCAGCGGCCATGGCTCACGGGCCCAGCCGCTCCGGGGCATGTGGGATCTTCCCGGACCGGGGCACGAACCTGTGTCCCCCGCATCGGCAGGCGGACTCTCAACCACTGCGCCACCTGGGAAGCCCCGAAGCAACATCTTTAACGTCTGTTCTGTACTGCCTTCCACTCCAAGAGGCAAGCTCTACCATAACCATAGAAACAGATGTCTAAAGCCAGGGGAGTGTGTGAGGGATGAGGTAATCTATCAAGTGGCAGGACTCTGGGAAGCTGAGGAATGCAGAGGCTTAGAATGGGCAGAAGGTTATTTCTGATAAAAGTGTTTTTTTTTTTTTTTGTCTTGCGGCATCTTAGTTCTCCGACGAGGGATTGAACCCAGGGCCCACGGCAGTGAAAGTGATCCTAACCACTGGACCAACCGCCAGGGAATTCCCATTTCTGTTGAAAGTTGATGCAGAGAAAGTTACTCTTTTTTTTTTTTTAACATCTTTATTGGAGTATAATTGCTTTACAATGGTGGGTTAATTTCTGCTTTATAACAAAGTGAATCAGCTATACATATACATATATCAGCTATACCTGTACATATATATGTATAGCTATACATATACATATATAGAGAGATGCCCCTCCTCCCACCTAGAGGGGTGGGATAGGGAGGGTGGGAGGGAGGGAGACGCAAGAGGGAAGAGATATGGGAACATATGTATACGTATAACTGATTCACCTTGTTATAAAGCAGAAACTAACACACCATTTAAAGCAATTATACTCCAGTAAAGATGTTAAAAAAAAAATCTACAAACAATAAATGCTTGTAGAGCGTGTATGGAGAAAAGGGAACCCTCTTGCACTGTTGGTGGGAATGTAAATTGATACAGCCACTATGGAGAACACTATGGAGGTTCCTTAAAAAACTAAAATTAGAACTACCATACGACCCAACAATCCCACTACTGGGCATATACCCTGAGAAAACCATAATTCAAAAAGAGTCATGTACCAAAATGTTCATTGAAGCTCTATTTACAATAGCCAGGACATGGAAGCAACCTAAGTGTCCATCATCGGATGAATGGATAAAGAAGATGTGGCACATATATACGATGGAATATTACTCAGCCATAAAAAGGAACGAAACAGATATTTGTAGTGAGGTGGATGGACCTAGAGTCTGTCATACAGAGTGAAGTAAGTCAGAAAGAGAAAGTTACTCTTAGTTGCCTTTTCTGGAGGGTTATAAATGAGGAAACTGGGGTCTGAGTGAGTGAGAGAGAGAGAGAGAGAGAGAGAAATAACCACCCTCCCTTATGCTCACTATAATAACCTTTCCTCCTGCTTGTGGTTTGAAATCAAAGGCCAGCTATTATACCTTACATACCTATACCTCCCCAAAGAGTGATAACTTATACCAAGACCTGACCTTTGTTGTTGACTTTTTTTCTTGAAATTCTTTCCTTGCTGGGTTCTAGCTTTGCTTAATTAGTAGGTATTAAAAGATGATAAGACAGGGACTTCCCTGGTGGTCCAGTGGTTAAGACTTCGCCTTCCAATGCAGGAGGTGTGGGTTCGATCCCTGGTCAAGGAACTGAGATCCCACATGCCTCACGGCCTTAAAACAGAGGCAATATTGTAACAAATTCAATAAAGACTTTAAAGGTGGTCCACATCAAAAATCCTCACAACTTTATAAAAGAGAAGATGATAAGACAAATAGGAGATACCAGGGACACACAGATAGGACAATTTAAGTTAGAATGAGGTTAAGGAATTGTTTATTTTCCACATCCAAAGAATGTTCTAATATGATAGGTACTACAGTTGACCTTTGGACAGCATGAGTTTGAACTACGTGGGTCCACTTATATGTGGACTTTTTTCAATAGTAAATACTGTAGTGCTGCATGTTCCATGTGGTTGACGCCACAAATGCGGAGGAACAGCAAATAGGGAGGGATCGTGTATAACTCTAACTTATACACAGAAAACAAATAGCCAGTTCTTCCTGTTGTGCATTCAAAATGCACACGTTGGAGTATTAGCTAATTATTTGTCATGCATTTGCCACCCATGACTAATCCTATTTTATGAATGAAATGAAAGCAGGGAGGTGAAAATACTTGCATAACCTCTCAAAGCTGAGCCATTGGTAGAAACAGCACTTGAACCCACGTTCCCTTCTGCTAACTCACTAGGCTACTGTTCCATTTAAACCATGAGTCATAAGCCATCAGGAACTGGTACAAATACTCTGGTGGCTTTTGTCATCCTCTCTTCTTTTCTCTAAAGGGCCAGATAGTAAATATTTTAAGCTTTGCAGGCTATACAGTTTCTGCTGGGACCGCTCCACCCTGCCCCTTCTCGGGAAAGCAGCCATCGGTGATATATAAACTAATGGCTGGGGCTTTGTTCCAATAAAATTTTATTTAGGAAACAGGTAGTGGACGTGATTGGCTGGCAGGTTGTAGTTTGCTATCGAAGGCTCCTTCTTCATTTCTGATGTTGGGTGGGAAAGTCAAGTTAGCCATGAGAAATGTTCAGTTCGAACACTGAGCAGGCCCTGAAGTTGGGTAGAGGCTGATGTGTAAATTATGTCCGTGGCTGGGAAGGCTGGCCGCTTAGGATAAAACTGAGAACTGTATGTTCAAGCAATAGACTGTACCTAACAAGCAGTAGACGGCCACTCATCCCATGAACATGGGCGTGGCCTCAAGGGAGACGCTGGGGAGACCCTGGAGAATTCAGGGCACATGAACCCCTGAACTAATCAGCCTGGGGGTGTTTTCCGCTATTGAGGGGCATAGTTGCATCGTCTGCCTGCACGGCCAGAATGTTCCATCCGGCCCACAGTCTACGCCTACAATCCATTTCTCCCATCAGAATGTGGACCCCAGGAAGGGCCTAATTACCACAAATGTGTTGCAATGAGCTCCCTGTTTGCCTCATCATCCGCAGCAACGAGCAGTTCTCATTAGCGGCAGAGGGCTGGGAGTGATGTGACGCATTTGCGTCGAGGCAATGGTACATCGCGCGGAAGTGTCACTAGAGATGGCTGATACCTGTCCCCTGAGAGGAACAGGTGGGTCTGCAAAGAAGATGACTTAAAAACTAGCTGTCCATGTGTTCAGCTTACCCGCAACACTCCCGCCTAGGAACGTGCATTCTCCAAGGACAGTGTCCTGCACACTGGGCTGGGATTGGAGAATTTTGTCATTAAGGTCAGGAAAGTTTATTCCGGTTCTGCTGTTAAGAGAGGGAGTGCTATTTTTCTTTCAGCAGAGACAGCACGGGATCTAGGACCAAGATTAGAAAAGTTTTTCAGCAAATCTTCGGGGAGTTGTAGAAAACTTCGAGAAATCCTAATTAATTCCAGGAAAGAATTTCAATGGTTTATTGATACCTTCAACTATAAAGAGAGAAAAGAAAAAAAAGGTTTAATCATTCTGCTTGGGAGAAAATGTACCGGTATTAGGCACAGTTATTGTAAATAATGAGCGAATGATTCTTAAAGTTGGCTCTTAACTCTCATTCTATTATAATTCTCTTTATATTTTACATAATAATAGTAAACACTTGTATAGCATTTACCCTGTGCCATGCATCCCCGTAGGTGCTTTACAAATGTCCCTTTATTTGATCCTCCTCGCAGCCCTATGACGGAAGCATTATACCCCCATTTTACAGGTGAAGGTAGTAAGGTACCAGGAGGTCAAATGACTTAGCCATGCCGGCAAGCTTGACTAGCCTATGTGCTTGCCCCTCCTGTCGCCTGTCTTTTAAATGGATGTCGTGGCAGTAAAAAGTACGAGTGTATTCCTTCTAATGGATCCATCGTTTCCTAGAACAGATCGATCAATCCCTCATTCCATCCCTTGCTCAGCAAAGATTTCTAATGTTTACTGTCTGCTGGGCAGGACTCTGTCTACTTGGCTTCTCAGACATAATGACGGTGGGTGGTGATGGCTGACAGCAGTGTTGGGTGAGGTGAAGGAGAGCTCCAGCTGTGTGCCCTCACCTCCATGAAGCGACTTCAGCCCAAGCTGCAAACCTGTTTCCCAAGGGCGCACCTGTTCACTAAGCTCACGGGACAGGTGTGGCAAATCAGAACACCTGTGCGTTAATTTGAAGTGAGAAATATCACTGCCTAGAAGTGGTCTGCTGAGCTTGGGAATCAGGAAGGGAAGGCTTGGATGATTTCAATGATTTGAATGAGTGCGACTGCAAAATCAATTGCTCATAGCCCCCTGTGTAGCTAGATGCCATTGTTGCTGAGGCCCCAACCTCAAGGCCAGGGTTAATGCTGCCCAGTGCACTGGGCTGGTCTTAGAAAAAGGTCCACCTTTGTGGAATCTGTAAGGGCCTCCAGTACCCTGACCCTCCCACCCAACTCCCACCCCTCCCTCCCTTTCAGGAGGACACTTAGTTCTTTAGATATGTTAACGCAGCCCACCCTGCAGACTGGGGACTGGGTGGTCTCTCCCTTTGGGACTTTGTATATCTATATCCCATCTAGCACAGGAAAGTTTTTTCTGTTCAAGCTGGTGGGGTGTGTAGGACAGAGCTGAGACCCGGAGGGTGACTGAGAGCCCTGGAAATGAGCAGTGACACTAGGTTAAGGGCACAATCAAAGGTCTAGCCTACTTGCACAGGTTCCATGGGCTCCTCCTGGCTTCCCAGCTCACTCCTTGGAGAAGGTAATCACACACGGCCTTGCAATGTCATCATTTTTAACATTAAAGGAGTGGTACCAAGAAATGGCAGGTCCAGTCCTGTGTGCAGAGGCTTCGGGTAGTTGGGGAAGAGGCCTCAGAGGAGGGACTGGAGGGCGCAGTTGCTGTTTTGAACTGAGGGGAAGGGATGGCCCAGGCTGGGCGGAGACCCTGGGCAGGGGGCCTGGTTGGAGTGGAAGGAGAGCTGGAGCTTCAGCTGTGCCCTCACACTTCATTCAGGGCTGCCTTTTCCGCAGCTGGACCAGTGTCCAGTCCTCTCCCCGTCCCCTTCCTAAATCGGTCATCCTTCAGTATTCAGACCTCAACCAGGCTTGGACACCTGGACCTACTCTCGCCCTATTTGTTTTGCTGCAGCTTAATCACCATCACCTGAACCATAAATAACATCAAAGGAAAGGGCTGGTCACGGACCAAGAGGGTGTAGCTGAAAGGTGATCCGCTGCAGAGTCCCCCTGTTGCTCATTAACAAGGCTTGAACCCACAGCTCTGCAGGGAACTGAAACAGGGCTCTCTCTGCTGCATGGGTTTGAGGTGCTCCCTTTTCCCCAAGCTCTACTGGGAAGCTGCTGCAGCAGCCAGAGGCCAGGAAGGCACACCTCGATCAGAGGAGGGGGTGGCCCTCAACTTTCTCACCTTAGTGGGGGCGGGCAGGCCAAGAAGCAGACCTGGTGAGTGCGGATGGCGCCCTGGCTCGGAGCCTGCTGGATCAGACTGCTGGGTTCACTCCCGGCTCTGCCACCCCTTAGCTGAGTAACCTGTGGCAGGTCATTTTAACCAGCTTGAAGCCCAGGTCTCTTGTAAAGATAATCGTACCTTCCTCAAGGAGCTGTTGGCCGACAGAGGAGATAGTCCATGAGAAGCGATGAGCCTGGCACACGGTAGGCGCACATGGGGAAGATGCGGGCTGTGTGTGGCCTGAAGCCTATTCAGTTTGGGGTAGGAGGGAACTCTTTAAGAAAAGAATGTAAAATTACAAATATGGAACCAGGTATAAGTAAGCATTTATTTCAAATGATAAAAGAAAACACAAAAAAGTGTATGATTAAAAAGCTGACATCCTAAACATCATGAAATCAAAATAACATAATATTATTATTGATCAGCTGTGTAACATGTGTCTATGTTACTTTTCTTCCTACAGCTTTTGGGCTCTGTACTCTTTGATCATTTCTTCATATGATAATGGTTTTGGAATGCCGTTTTCTCTCTAGAGAATAGCAAGATAATTCACCCATTCCTATAGCGCGGTTGGTTGGGATTTGTTTTTTACAGTTGATAGTTTAGAAAAAAAGTTTTTTAGCTTTACAACTGGTTGTCGGTAACGTCAGATAAATTTTTAGGATTATTGTCAAACTTGCGGAAAGCTCTTTCAAGTTTCTTTCAATGTGTGAGCTGTAAGGTTTCAGAGCATTTAAAATTTTTGTATGCAGTGTCTAATCTTAAATATAAAAGATGCCTATTAGACACATTGCTGGAGTCCTTACCTGGGCCGCGGAAGGGGCCTGTGTGAGTGAGGGGTGTTGAGGTTTAAGAGGACTCAATAAATGTTAACTAGATCATATTTTATTATATTTACTGACACTCATCTTTTTAATTTTATAGTTTTAGATTTACTAAAAATGAATTCTCATTGACACTAAATAGAATCTTAATTTAGTTACATTTGTGCAAGTCGTTCATTCAGTATCATTTGTTGACTGTCTACTTTGATCAATCTACCTCACGTTGATCGTTGGGAGCCTTCGATGACAGAGTGGCAACACACAGCTCAGTGTCTTCCTGTAGTGACTACACAATAAACTAAGGCACTATTGTAACTGAAAGTGGGGTCTGGCTACTCGCCGCTCAAAAGCCAATAAAGAGGCCAAGTTGGTGGAAAGGAGAATTTGCTTTACTTTGGATGCCTGCAACCGGGAGGGCTGGGGGCGGGAGTGGGGAGGGGGAGGGCCGACGCCTGTCCAAAGGCCAAGTCCCCCTCCCTGACAATCAGGGGGCAAGAACTTTTATAGACGGAGGGAAGGGGCTACGTGCAGAAACAGCACAGTCAGCTCTGACCGTCATCTTGAAATTGGTCATCTGTGGTCTGACCAGCGTCATCTTGATTGTTTTAGCTACAGTTAATCTTCTGTTCCAGGGTCGGTTTGTTCCCATTTCTTTGAGGCCAGTTCTCAGAATTGTGGCAGCTGATGTCATGGCTACAGCCTGCTCATCATGTAGGTAACTTCTTCCACCTGGTGGGGATCTCAGTATCTATATGACAGCTCATGGGATACGGCTCAGAATATTATCTATAGCCCTTAAGGAGGAACTAAAGGTCCTTGACTATGCTTAATGACTAAACTATTATTATTTGGTCTCCTCTGACTGTTTTCCTTTGTTTCTGCATTTTCTGACTTCTCTGATTAAACTTATTCTTTGGCTGAAGTTTTTCCACAGACAAAATGCAGGCAGAGGACATGGCGGGTGAGGACCACAGGGTCCTGCTCCGTTTCACTATGACCATCATCACCTTCCTGTCAGCACCCGATCTGGAACTGGGCACCTGGGGATATAAAATTCAGATATTGTCCCTCAGGGAGGTTGGTATGGGCTCAGCTTAGGGTCAAACTCTTGAGACCTGAATGGGAGTCATGGTTTGTATCAAATTCTAGGTGGAGCTGGCCGTCCCTCTAGCCATGAATTCTTTCCAGTTAATCTCCATTTATGAATTCTCCCTTCATCAGTAATGCTCTATTAATATGGCCAAATTTATACGTTCAGCCATACTTTTAAAGTGCTCATCGATAATGTTTAATTTCATTTTTCTCCCAAATCTTTTTATTCCTATCAAGTCCAGTCACTAAATTTGTCAAAATGCTGTTTTCTCTATTTTTTTTATTGACGCATAGTTGATTTACAATGTTGTGTTAGTTTCAGATGTACAGCACAGTGACTCAGTTATACATATGTATTCATAAACATACACACGTATATATATTCTTTTTCAGATTCTTTTCCCTTATAGGTTATTACCTATAAGGTATAAGTATATTGAGTATAGTTTCCTGTGCTATACAGTAGGTCCTTGTTGGTTATCTACTTTATATATAGTAGTGTGTATATGTTAATCCCGAACTCCTAATTTATCTCTTCCCTCCCTTCCTTTCCACTTTGGTAACTATGTTTGGGGTTTGTTTTGCCTGTGGGTCTATTTCTGTTTTGTAAATAAGTTCATTTGTATTTATTTATTTATTTTTGGCTGCCCTCCGCAGCATGTGGAATCTTAGTTCTCTGACCAGGGATCGAACCCATGTGCTCTACATCAGAAGTGCAGAGTCTTAACCACTGGACCACCAGGGACGTCCCCCATTTGTATTTTTTTCTTTAGATTAGTTTTCTCTATTTTGTAATGTTAAAGACTTTACTCCGGCAGAAACATCCGTGGACAGGGAGTCAAGAAGTGGTATCTGCCACTAACTCTGCATGGGGGATGTGTTGGGAGGCTTTGGGTTACAAATAACAGAAAATCCAGTTCAGTGTCCGAACAAGACAGGAAATGTGTTGGCCCATCCACTGAGTCCTGGCTGGACCTGCCTGTTCTTCTACACCAGTCCACTGCCCCTGGAGCTGATGATGGGATCAATCCTGCCCAAACCACCAGGCTGGGGAATTGGGTGCTGTTGAGAAGGGAGAGAAGAACAGACACCGGAAAGGAAACTACCAGTGTGCGTTCTGACATGTGACCCTAAGTCACTTCACTTCTCCGGGCCTCAGTTGTCCCATTAAATTGGGGGCTTGTCCGAATCCATGAGTGAAGTCCTTCCTAAGGGTAAGCTTTATGATTTTATTTTTACTAATTGGTTCTCGTAATGAATGAACAGACCTTTTTTTGGCCAGTGCTGTAGAGCTAAGAATGTAATTAGGAAACAAATAGCTCTGTTTCGATAAGTCAGGGCAGTCAGCCTTAGTAACTTTCCTCCTACCCATGAGTTGCAGATTTTGATCTAGAAAAATGAGCAGTGGAGGATGTGAGGGAGGAGCCCCGGAAAACAGCATAGAAAGCCTGCTTTGACTTAGTAAAGCATATTTTGTTCGCAGCAAAGCATAATTTTGTTCGCAGCAAACGTAACTTGGATGTTCGTTCACAGGAGATCCGGGAAGGTCTGGGCCCGGCTTATTTTTCTTACCATAACCATTGGAGGCTCTGCTAGGAAGCTGGTATCACAAAGAAGCCGAGAGAGGTTTAATTTGGATTCAGAGGGAGCTGGTGTTGCCAGAAGCCAGAGAATGACTCTAAATGGCAGTGGAATCAGATCCCTGTGGTTAGTTGAGGGTTTCTCAAGAATGAAACCACAGACCTCAGCTTTCTACTTCATCCACTTTTTATGGAGCCTTTGGCCAGTCTGGACATGAGATCCCAGTAGTGGCACCAGAAAAGCTTTCAAGGAAGCATCTGAGAGTGGTTTCTGAGGGAATGAACTCCTGGGCCTTGGTACCAAAATCCAGTTGGGAGTGCCGTGGACGTGAGGGTGGCATGGGTGCTGGAGATGGCGGTGAGCTATGGGGGCCTGTCTCCTCCATTCCCAGTGTACAAAGCTGTGTGTAGACTCTGAAGACCTGTAGGGCCCAGGGCTGCCTCAGTCGGAGAGTTTTACCCTCCTGTCCAGGATCTACGGGGAAGAGTTAATCTGATTAGTAGTACAGTCAGTATATTTTTATTGGGTTGGCTCATTTTTGAACATATGTATAGAGTTGGCAAAGGTTGATCTGTGCCTTAATCTAATTCCCTGCAATATAGCTTTTGGAAATTCGTTCTGGTGTGGTGGTCGGTGGTGTTTCTAAACCGGCAGACAATTACCACCTAACTCTGTGTGCAAAGTGAAAGAGAAATAATTCGAAAATGGTTGCTGGTCAGATGTCTGTGCCTTGGAAGCATTAGCCTGGAGTGAAACCATAAGATCTTTATCCCTGTGGGGGTGGGTCATTTGTTGGATTGGGGGGAGGGAACAATGAGGACTGGAGAGAGAGTAGATTGTTTTATGAGTTGCCTCATGGGCACCTTCATAGCTGCTTGTTCCTTCTGCGGGTCCATATCCAGATGGGAGGTAGGGACAGGCTTGGAGTTTCAGGCCCGGCCTCTGGAGTTGTCAACTGTCATGAGGTTTTTTTTTTGTTGTTGTTCCCAAAATCTTTGTGTTTTATAATTCAGGCAGGAGCTCAGTGCTGGTGTGTGGCCATTACCCTGGGTCTCACGGCCTTTTGTAGATGTTTGTCATTCACTGAATGATGTCCATATCTATGGGAGCACAAGCAGCTGAGCCTGCAGAAGCAGGAAGGGCGTGTATGTTTAGTGGTCCATTTGAAGAATGCTACGCAAGAACCAAATCAGAGAAACCCATAAACCTCCGACGAAGAAGCCCAAGATGTAGACTGCAAGCAAGTTACATGCTGTGATCTTGGAAATGAGATCTTGGATAGTATAAATAGATCGGAGAGTGCGGTGCTCAAGAGGATGGGCTCTGCAGGCCGAAGAGACTTGGGGTCTTAACTTCTCATTTCACCTCTTAGTGCCGATTATTGACCACCAGCAAACAACTTTTATTTTATTTTATTTTCGCCACGCCACGCAGCTTGCGGGATCTCAGTTCCCCGACCAGAGATTGAACCCCGGTCATGGCAGTGAAAGCCTGGAATCCTAACCACTAGGCCACCAGGGAACTCCCATAACTTAACTTCTTTAAGCCTCGGTGTCCTCATCTGTAAAAGGGGACAACGGCCCCTACCTGGGAAGGATAGTGGAAGGAGAAAATAACGCAGGTAAAGCTCTTGGCATGGTACCTGGCATGTAGGAAGCATTGGAGAGCTTTTGTTGTTTTGTCTGCTGTCTGATTTTTTGGATTGCAGTAATTGGGTACTTGGTGTTCATTGTTTTGGCTTTTGTTATTTAGGTGCCTTGAACATCCCCAGGCAAAACTGACATTCCCTTTGGTCCTCCTCAGGACAGTTAGGTTAGGAGTAAGGCGGTGTTAGGGTGGTCTGTGGACAAGCCAGGTTTCCCACCAATGAAGGAAGAGGCGAACTCTGCCTGTCAGACATGTTACTAGGGAAGAGCCCCCTGTGGCTCGGTTTCAAAGCAATATTTTGTCCCCACCCTTCCCCAGAGAGGTGACAGAAATCTAGTCAGTCTCCGAAGAGTGGTAGAGAAGCTGAGACTTCAACGGGATGCCATTTTAGACGTCTCAATTTCTTTGGATGGAATGGGGTTTTTACATGTTTGATTCAAACAACAACAGCAACAAATCTGCAAGAACTGTTTTGCACAGAGGACCGAAAGAATGGCTTCTTACTCGATACAGAAACTTGGGTAAAAAACATGCAAACACGTGAAGAACCACCAGATTGCTGTCGGTAGGTGGCAAAGTACTTTGCTATAAATATTGCAGGACTCCTCTTTCTTTTAAAAGAAAAACTTGCTTTGCATTTCAGACAACAGAAATGGCTGGACAAGTCTTTAGTTCATGTGCAAGAAACTGAAAACAATGTGAAAGATTTTCCTTAAATGGAGACAGAGCTTGGCCTGGTCTCACGTTGAAGTTCAAGCCCTGGTCTGAATTGGCCTTCCACGTGTTATTTCTCATATGTTATATGCAAGGTTCCCCTGCCCAAGACCGGGGAATCATTCATTTTTTTCCTGTAATCTTGAGGTGTGTACAGGGCACGACTCAGCCTCAGACCTTTCTGCTTTCACTTTTGGTTGTTCAGAACCTCCATCTGGCGGTATTTGACTGTGAGTGTTTTCTGTGGCTTTTCTGTGGCTCCTGTTCAAAGTATTCAAAGCAGTTTAAAAATACATAATGTTCAGCGATCTGACCAAGAACTAATGTAAGTACTTATTTGAAGACTATTTTTAACTCTTTAACTCTTACTATGTCTTGGAAATAGATACTAAGATTTAAAAAAGGTTTGAAAAATATAGGACTACTCCACAGTCATAATGCTTTCGGTGGTGACAGTAGTTGCAAACAGCATAGTTTGTAAAAACAGAAGAGCTAAAATTCTTTATTTAATATTAAACAGGAAACTGAAAGCAGTCTGCAGCAATGTGGTGGGTTTCCAACAAACCTGCGGGTGGGTTTATCTGTGCTGAACAGCCTAAATGAGACATTTCCCCTTTTATTCCGTTAAGATGGTGAGTTTTCATGAAAATCTCAACCAAAACATGACCATTGGAAGCAGGTTCTGTCTTGTTAGATGTTAAAGCAACCGGTTTCCACTAGAACCTAAGGATATTTGGAAGCGAGTTGCAAACCTCTCAAAGAGTGGAAAATGCACTTTTGTTTCGCCTTTGTGCAGGGCTGTCACTCACCCAACATGTGCATATGAATATTATTTCCGAAGACCTGGGCTTCATTTTAAGGTCAGCCTTCAACTTCGAGAGAATATAATTTGCTGCTATTTTTAGAGCATCATGATTGCTCCTAATAACTAATGGAAAAAACTCAACAGAGAAATAAATGTCTAACAGCTGTGTCTGCTTAAACTTGATTAAAGGCAGTAAAAAAACGTAAACAGAAGAATGAATGTGACAATGGACGGAGGGAGAGACAAGTCTCCCTCATTGTGAAAAGTTTTACAGACCTAACTCGTTCTCCTTTGGAGGCCGGAGGTGTCTGTGTTTAAAGTTTACTTTACTGTTTGTCTTGAGTGGGATCAGTGTTGTAGTGAATAATTTATAGGCAGCATGAATGAGCTCATTAGTCACCTTTTCAGACTTGAAATGAGTTTTGTGGTTGTCATTACTCGAGCCTTCTGTTCAGCCGCCGCGCACAATGAGAGTTTGGCAGTTGGCCGCCTTGTTGTCAGGCAGCCTGCTCACCCATTAGGTCTGCGTTGCTTTTGTGTTTCCTTGAAACCTCCTTCTCTTCCTGTGCCGGCCCAGGGACTCTCACATTTCAGATGCCTCTTGCACCCCAAGTTTAAATGAGTTTTTCGGGGGTTAAAAATGTTGCGTCTGCCAGCAAGAATGAAGTAGATGGAGTGAGCTTTTCTTTCTAGCAACTCCTGTGTAGGATTCCCTTGGTGCATGGTTTGATATTCAGGTTCTTCAACAGTAGCAAGCTAGGGGGTCCTTGTTGAGCGGCTGAACCGGGCTGTCGCATGGTGGCAGGCGTTTCAGGCGAGGAGATGTCACTGGAGTTTGGAGGGGGCCGGCTGTCTGGGAGTAGGTGTGCGTTAGTTACAGCCCTCAACATCCGTGTGGTGCGGGTGTCTGTGGATGAAGAAACTTATCCCAGCAAAGCTGCCTGGCCAGATTCCCAAGGCCAAAGAGAACCACGTTTTTCCTACAAAGAGATCGACAAGACGACCTTGCAGGAGCCCAGCCAGCTGGAGGGTCCCCGTCACTGGGAATGGCCATTACTTCTTCCCCATCTCTACATCTTCCCAGTTCAGATTATTAAGAGAAAGCAAATGGTTGCGGCTGCCTCCTTACTGCGCCCTTGGAGACTTGCCTTGGGGGCTGGTATGAGGGGGAGATGAGCCTGGGCATGCCAGTAGCAGGTGGGATTGCTTTGGAACGGACGTCATGACGCTCATCCCTCCCTTTGAACTTGGCCTGGGCAGCCTCCGGAGAGCTCTGACGTCCACTCTCTGGGACTGGACTCCATCTGGAAGTCCAGGACTCTGTGGCATGCCCACCTTGGCCTTCGGGTCGCCTCTGCTGGCGCTCCTGGTGCATGGATGCTTGCCCGGGGAGTCCCAGCCAACCGCCTGCCGCCCCGTGCTGAGGCCTCTTTGACATTAGCTATGAGCAACAGGCACTAATGGCTGCCATCGCCAATGTGGGCAGCACCCCCTTCTGGGATCCATATTGTCAGACAGCTGGCCCCGAGGCAAGGAGGAAAGATGCTCAGTATTCCTCTCGAGAAGAAACGCCTGGTTGTTTAGGGTCCAAATCTTTGGAGCCAGAGTCACATGGCTTTGAGTGCAGAGAAATGAGGTGCTGTTGATCGCACCCACCGAAAGACAGCAATCCAGTTAGCCACTTCCTTCCCAGCCTCCACCCCTTAGCGATGGATCACTCACAGGCACTCATGCCTCACACTTTATGGGCACGTTTTGCTTGCATCTGAATCACAATATTGAAGGTACAAGAGATGCTATTTTTGGAAGGAGGCAGGGTTTAAAAACTGAACGTGTTGGGTGAATTGCACTGCCCAGTAGAGGAGCAGAGACTTCAGGTTTGGCTGTCGTAATAAATTGAGTAACTTGCTTATCTTCATAAAAGGGCTTTGTACAGCAGGGAAATAAGTTGATAATATTTTTAATCTATGTAATCTCTCCAGAGAGTTCACCAGATTCGGAGCTTTTACTTTGTTTTAAAAAGACAGATCTTCAGGAGAAGAATTGATTGTTTTCTTTCACATCCCTCCGAAAAAGTAAAATGAGAGAAGTTATTTCTTGGCATGGTTAAGACTTTGGCAGACATAGTCACCGAAACCCATGAGACTGTGGTACTTGGTGTACTTGCTGAAGAGAGGAAAACAATAAATGCTCTTAAAAACGTTGGAGGAGGAAAAGGTTGATGATGCTACTCTTTCACTGATCCGTAGTTATTAGATACCAGTTTGAGAGAGGAATAAAAAAAGAGCATTTTTTTTTTTCCCGTTAAGTGATTGATTTTTTTGATTACCACTAATTCCACATGCTACGAGCAGAAGAGAAGTGTAAGACGGGGTCCTTGCCTCTCAAGGCACTTAGTCTGTTTGACAGTCAGTAGCTAGTTGATTTGTTTTTTATTACAAAGGTACACCATACCATGTTGATTATGAAATAGAAGCTGAACTTTGTCTTTTTGAAAGTAGTCCCTTTTCATTCAGCTTAAAAGTCCCTTTTTTCCTTCTACCTCCTGGTCAGTTTTTCCTTTCTTGAACCTCACCGCTTCCGGCCTTTACATCCTCGACCTCTAAGAGGTTCTTTAAGACAAAACCAAATGCTCTGGATTGATCTGACGCTTCCCTTGGTAGGAACAGGGCTCTAAACTCTGGAGCCAAACTGTGTGGCTTCAAATCCCAGCCCCATCACTTACCAGCTGTGTGACCTTGGGCAGGTGGCTAAACCTCTCTGTGCCTCAGGCTCCTCATTTAATAAAATGGCCATAATAACATTATCTACCTCACGTGGTTAATGTGAGGCTGAAACAGTGAATATTTGCAAAGTCTTAGAACACTCACTGGCACTGAATAAGTGGCCAATTAAATACAATCGATTTCATTCTTCACGGGTTCCATATTTGCAAATTCTCTTACTTGCTAAAATTTATTTGTAATCATAAAATCAATACTTGTGGTGCTTTCATGGTCATTCGTGGACATGTGCAGAGTGGCAACAAATATGAGTAATCCAGGGGCTTCCCTGGTGGCGTGGTGGTTGAGAGTCCGCCTGCCGATGCAGGGGACGCGGGTTCGTGCCCCGGTCTGGGAAGATCCCACATGCCGCGGAGCGGCTGGGCCCGTGAGCCATGGCCGCTGAGCCTGCGCGTCCGGAGCCTGTGCTCCACAACGGGAGAGGCCACAGCAGTGAGAGGCCCGCGTACCACAAAAAAAAAATATATATATATATATACGTATATATATATATATATATATATATATATATATACACATATATATATATATATGTAATCCAACACACACATTCCCAGCTGAGACAAAGCAACTCTCCGCCTTTTTGTTTCAGCTTTCATACTGTAAACAAGCGTCCTTTTAAATGTCTCTTTAGTGTCACTTTTTTGGTGTGCTTTTTGTTGGCGATTTTGCTGTTTAAAATGGCACCCAATCACACGTGCTGAAGGGCTATCTTGTGTTCCTAAGTGCCAGAAGACTGTGATTGCCGTGTGGAGAAAAGACAAGCTTTTCCTGTGTTCGATAAGCTTTGTTCAGACATGAGTTCTAGTGCTGGTGGCTGTGAGTTCAGTGTTAATGAATCAGCAATATATATTACATCAGGTATCTTTAAATGGAATCGGAGAAAATAAGGTAATGTATTGATCAGTTAATGAAATTGTTGTGACCGGTGGCTCGCAGGAACCTAACCCTAGATTTCCTCTAGGAGCAGAGGTTCAATATTTGCTAATTCAGTGCTTGACTGAATGATAAGAATTGACTGCAGATAAATGGAATCCAAGTACTCAGAGGGGCAGCCTCCTTTAGGACAAGCTTTTGACTGCAGGGAGTATCCCTGGGAGGGCGGGAGAAGCAGGAGTAGTTCTGGCCATGCAGGGTGTGCCTCAGCTGGGCACAGATTTTTCTGGCAGATTGAAAAAAGCAACAACCAAAAAGATGCAACCACATTTGGTCCCTTAGAAGCATAAGTTTTCATAGAAGATCCATCTGGAAATGGAGAGTAAATGTTCCCCCTTCCCCACAAATTCTTAATTCAAGAGTATTTTCCCTCATCTTTGAACCTACCTAAGAGTTTGTAGAAAACGTTTGATACTCAAAACCAATAAATTGAAAGCTTTCCCACAAGCAGACAATAGACCCCATTATGCAGGGTATAACGTTTGTTATACTTAGCAATTCTCTTGTTTGCTTGGATCACCAGCCTTTTCTGAAAGGGATCATTTTGTCCCTTCTGATTGAAAAGATCACAAAATGCTTCAATTTGGTGAGAAGTTTTGCCACCATATCTATTTTCCCCCAAACTCTTACTTTATGAAATGTTTGCAAATTGTTTCACACATACAGTATATGAGAATGTGAAAGTGATTCAGAAAAGGGAAAGCTTCACTTAAAACGACTGGAAAATGCAAGTAGAAGGGAACAAAGGGAACATGGGTAACTGTGGCCCATATAATTTAATAAACATCCACCTGAAAACGTTGTTGCATATTTCAGTGCCTTCACTCAATACATACTGAGTGTCTTCTGTGTGTGTCAGACACTGGAGTAACTTTGCTGTGTACATTGCTGAATAAAACAGGTATGGATCCTGGTTTTACGGGGCTTATTATCTCATGGGGGTAGGCAGTCTGGTGGGGAAGTTTACTGTCTTGCTTTGGCATCTCCTTAGGATAAACTCCTAGAAGCTGGAAATTTAGAGTCAATGACCATGCTCGCTTAAGTTTTAATTCAGTTCACCAGACTGCCCTCTTAAATAGTTATACCAAGTCACGTTCCTCCGATACCCACACCAATATTGGTGTGGTTATTCTTTTTAAGTCTGTGCCAATCTGATGGATGAAATGAGATATCACAATTGCTTGAGTTGGCATTTCTGGGATTTCGTTGCTTTTTTTTTTTTTTTTAACTGAGGTTGAGCATCTTTTCATGGGTATATTGCCATTTGTGTTTCTCCTTTTGTGAATCTGCCCCATTTCTCATTAGGGTGATAATTTTCTCATTGAGTTGTAAGAGTTATAGATTTAAAATATTAACCCTTTTTCATATGTATGACAAATACTTCCTTGTATTTTTTTTTTTGTCTTTGAACTTGATTTATGACCTCTGGTCTTACATACAAAGTTTAAATTGTTTTGTAGTCAAATATGTCATTATTTTCCTTATGATTTATTTACTTAACAAAAATAGCTCTAAGTGCCAGGGCACTGTTACATGTGTTTTACGGATATTCATTCATTTAATCTTTATCACCACCCTACGAAGTGGGTCTTGCTGTATCCTCCATCTTTCCCCCTTTTTTTTTAAGATGAGGAAACTAGGGTTTTCCCTGGTGGCGCAGTGGCTGAGAATCCGCCTGCCAATACAGGGGACACGGGTTCGAGCCCTGGTCCGGGAAGATCCCACATGCCGTGGAGCAACTAAGCCCGTGCGCCACAACTACTGAGCCTGCGCTCTAGAGCCTGCGAGCCACAAGTACTTAAGCCCGCGCGCCCAGAGCCCGTGCAAAGCAACAAGAAAAGCCACTGCAATGAGAAGCCCGCGCACCACAACAAAGAGTAGCCTCCGCTCGCCACAACTAGAGAAAGCCCGTGACCCAATGCAGCCAAAAACAAACAAATAAATAAATTTATTTAAAACAAAAAAAGATGAGGAAACTAGGTAGAGAGAAAGAAGTTAAGTACCTTGATTAAGGTTACCCAGTTAGTATGTGGTGAAGTGAGAATACGAACGTAGTCCCAGGCCACTAAGCTATATCAGCTCTGGTCTTGGTATTAGGCTCTCTGTGTGTGTTTAATTGTGGTTGCTTCCTAAATGCTCACTGAATCTTCCCCATCCTTGAGGGCAAGTGCCACATCTTTTATTTCTCCCAGTTCCTTCCCAGTGCCCTCCACACAGTACTGGACGTGGTATGGCTAGATGCTTAATAAGTACTTTTTGACTTCTGGATCATCAGCTCACACTTCTGTTTATGCTCGAAGAGGAGCTGACAGGTTCTATATTTTCCATTTTGCTTCCAGCAGGTGACTTGATAGGCTCGGCTTTGGCTAGGGCACCTGAGCTAATGAATGTCCCTCCACGGGTTCAGCTGTACCTTCCCTTACTCCACAGCCCTCCTTCCCTCTTCATATAAGCCTCCTGGCTCTAATCCCTGCTGGAGAAATTCTAATAAGCCTTTTCCCAGGCACCACCCTTCAGAACCTGTCAGGTAAACACCAAGGACGCACAAGAGGAAAACCCCAAGAGGGGATAACCGGAAAGCCCAAAGGATGCTTGAACGAGCCTTTGAAACTCACCAAGAGATGGAGGGTCTTCCAGCTGTGGTCCTGGGTGTCTCTTCCTTCTGCAAAGGAGGGAGGGAAGTGAGGAACTATTTTACTACGATGGACAGCATTCTCACATGTTATCTCAAAGACACTTAGTCAACCCACAATTAAGGAGTTATCTTTGAACATAATCTCTTGTCTTCTCATATTCAGTCATTGGATAGATTCTCTTGGTTCTTCCTGTGAAGACTCTCATGCATTCATTTTTTCCAGTCTCACTGACTACTTTCTAATTCAGTGGGTCCCAAAATGTGGTCCCTGAACCAGCAACAGCATCACCTAGGAGCTTCTTAGAGACGCAAATTCTCAGGCCCCAGCTCAGACCTACTGAATCAGACACTCTGGGGGTGGGGGCCAGCAAGCTGAGTTGACGTAAGCCCTACAGGTAATTCTGATGCACATTCAGGTTTGAGAACCACTGCTCTAATGGAACCCCCCTTTTATTATTCAAACATTATAAATGTGTTGGGTACTCATTGTAGAAAATTTGGAAAATATAGACAAGTACGAAAGAAGCAGGCAGAAAAAATTACCCCATAACTCAACCCCACAGAGGGAAACACTATTTTACTATTTTAACATTTTTTCGTATTAAAAAATGTTAAAAAAGCTAGTCTCTGTTTCTGTATGGATTACTGCAGTGCTTTCTGATTGGCTCTGTCTACTTTTGGTCTTCCATTTCCTTCTTTCCGCTCCCAAAACTCATCTTGGGTCCATGATCCCATTCTTCTTTTTTAAAATTGAGATATATTTGACATATAACACTGTGTGACTTTAAGGTGTACGGCATACTGGTTTGATACATCATACTGAAATATTATCGCCACTATAGCATTAGCTAATACCTCTATTGTGTCACATAATTATCATTTCTTCTAGTATTGGGAATAATTCAGATCTAGTCACTTAGCAAGTTTAATGCTTATAATACAGTTTTGTTGTGTGTAATCACTGTACTGTGTATTAGGGCTCTAGGACTTATTTATCTACTAGAGGCAAGCTATTCTTTTTTTTAAAGCATATTTCTGATAGAGCAACTTCTGGATCCAAAAATACTCAATGAGTTCCTCTTCCCCTCTGATTACTGTACATAAACTGCTTACCTTAGCATTCAGGGAGTTTTGTGATAGGATGTTTCCTCGCTTATCCACTAATATGCATGCTCCATAAGGAACAAAAACTTTGTATCCCTGGAACCTAATAACGTCATGTACTTGGTGGGCACTCAATATATTTGTTCAAGGAATGAATGCATCTTCTTTTTTTTTTTTTTTTTTAATTTATTTTTGGCTGCCTTGGGTCTTCGTTGCTGCACGCACGGGCTTTCTCTAGTTATGGCAAGCCGGGGCTACTACTCTTCGTTGCAGTGCGCAGGCTTCTCATTGTGGTGGCTTCTCTCTGTGGAGTATGTGCTCTAGGCACACGGGCTTCAGTAGTTGTGGTGCACGGGCTCAACAGTTGTGCCTCGTGGGCTCTAGAGCGCAGGCTCAGTAGTTGTGGCACATGGGCTCAGTTGCTCCACGGCATGTGGGATCCTCCCGGACCAGGGCTCGAACCCGTGTCCCCTGCATTGGCAGGCAGGTTCTTAACCACTGCACCACCAGGGAAGTCCTGAATGCATCTTCTAATACAGTCAAGTCATAGTTGATAAATCTGTATGCGCCATTCACGGCTCCTGCCTGGAAAAGCAGTTTGTGCCGTGGCACTTTCTCAAAGTGCATATGCCTGGGACCTGTCCTAGGAGATTCTGATCTATTAGGTGTGGCTTCCCAGGTATCCCCAAGTGAGAAGCTCAGGTCTAGAATGTCCCTTCCCCGTTTCTATGGACCTATGTTTATTATTCTCCTTCCAAAGTCACCTCCCTTCCCCTCCCCAGTCCTGTTGTACCAGATGGTTCTACTATGCCTCCTGCTGTTAGGAGGGGAGAAGGGAAGAGTTACCTGAATTAGGCCAAGCCGATCAGTTTATTTCCCTGGGAATCTGAACTATGTAGCGGAAGGCTGAGGCAGTCTGAAGGTGGTGGGTGCTGGCAATCAGAAGGTCCTTTGCACTTGCCGCTGGCAGCCATGTGTGGTGATACATGAGTAGAGGAAGCCGGCCTTCAGGGAGGAGAGTGCACAGACATATAGAGGGAGGTAGGAAAGACAACTTGGTCTCAGAGGGCAAGAGGTGAATGGAGAGGAAAACCACCTAATGATGCCCCAGTTCCACGCAGTCCAGCTGTGCTTCCTGTCCCAGGCTTGACCCAAGTTCCCACTTGGGTATCGTTTTCCCTGGAGTCAATTTGAAGGATCCTGTTCAGAAGCCCGTCTTTCCAGGCCTGCCTCAGATTCCTCCTCGTCTTTGAAAATCCCTCAGGTCTTCTCACCTGCAGCCCTCTCTCACTGCCGTCAGTTCAGTTGTTACGATGGCCTGGAGAGGGTCGCGGGGCTTTACACTGAACTGTTCATAAATAATCGCGTTGGCTAAATAACCAGTGATGAGGGCGGGGCTTTAATGTTCCAGGGCATGTTGGAGAAGAAAGCGCAAAACACCACGGCGAGGGCCAGTCCTCTCCACAGAGGAGGAACCTGGGGTCCCATGCTGATTGCGGACTGCCTGGGCTAGAATCTGGGTTCTCCCGGTCCCAGATACAAGTACTCTCAGCCCAGGCCCAGATAGGGCCGTGGAACGGTCCCATCAAGTCCCCAATCAGGAAGTAGGTGTTGCCCAAAGTGAGTTCTAGAGCACACCTGGGATTCTGCTGTCAAACGTGTTTGTCAAACAATGATTTAAACAGTTCCACTTGTTTCTTTGAGGCTTCTCCGGCTCTAAGGCGCAAGGGTCCTTCCTGCAAGTTCAAGAGGGGAATTGAGAACGAGGCTGTTCCTAAGCGAATTTGGCTTTTGCCCCCGTTTGTCAGGCAGCAGGTCCCAGAGATAGGAGTCTATGGAATTATAAGGTGGAAAGACCACTCTAAGCCTTCTTTTGGCTTTTAGCAAAGGTCTGTATTCCCCATTTCAGACAGACAGGCAACCACGTGTACCCCGCTCTCCACATCAGGCAGGGCTGGTCCACCACTTCCTCTTAAGGATGACGATACCTTCTCACAACTCTTGCTGCATTGGTAACGGGAGAGAGAAATTCAGAAATATGTTTGAGAATGGAAGAAACCAAAAGCCGCAGAGGGGAAGAGAGGTGAGCTCATGAAAGGCAGCTTACCTCACCTTACTCCACCCTCTGCTCAGGGGCTGCTCCTGGCCCTAAGCTTGCTGTGTCTTTAAGTTTCTGTTCACGTAGGATGGCTGCTTTAGACAGAGTCCTTGTACAATAACCACGCGCTTACATCGCGTCCTTTTGAGCTCTGAGGAAGAAGGAAAGGACAAGGGGTGAACGTAACTGCCACCTCTACTTAACATGGAGATTTCCACCTACGGTGTGTGAGTGTGGTCGGGTGCGGAGGCTTGGGACCTGGCAGTTGAAGGGGAGGACGGAAGAGGACTATTTCTTCCTCCCCAAGGCAGCAAAGGTCTCTGGCCTTGGTTCCTTTGATGAGAGGTTCACCAGCCTCAACTGATAGGCAGATGGAGGTATCTGCAATAGACTGAGCTCCTGTCCTGGCTTTGTTACCACCTCTGACCTTTAGAAACTTCGACTCAGGACTTCAGATATATCTCGTTTGTCCCTCTTGCTTCACGCTTTTTGCTTAGTGACTTGGGGTAGGTCAAGTGTTCAGTAATTTAAGGGGTGGGGCTGGATGACCTCAGGCTGCCCCTGGGCCTTCACCTCTGAATCATCTCCCAGGTGGGTGGGATTTGCCTTGGCACTGGTAAGTAATAAGGCCTGTGGTGAGTGCCCTGATGAAAACTTACCACCCACCATCTTGGAGCTTTGTGAAGTGGAACGACTCTCAGATTGATTGGGGTTTCCTTATTTTTGGAAATTAAAAAACTCAGAAACCCAGTGGGATTTTTCTCCCCCTTTGGCTAGGTTACAAGGTACTGCAACCTGGAGGGCTTTCTGACGGAGATCACTCCGGGCCTTCCCACTGGTTTTCCTGCGGTTTTCAGAGAGCTCAAAAGGGCCTGTCCTCTGGCTCAGGTGGTGGCCGGCAGAATGACCTGGGCTTCTCTTCTGCGCAGGAACCTGCTGATTTGGTTACCTGGGCGTGGTGTAAAATAGTATTTTTATTTATGTCACCACCAGGGTGTCCCGTTGGACTCTCCTTTCATCCTCTCTTGGTGTGGCTTCAGCAGCGGGTGGCCCATCTTTGCAGGCGCCTGAAGACTTGGAGTGGTGGCCCTGCGAGTTGTCGGTGGGGTTCGTGCAAGCTCTAAATATGAAAGACATGAGGCTTGTTTTCGCTGGAGGCTTAGAGGTCGGCTGGGGCGTTGAGCACAACCCACTGGAGGCCCCACGGTTTGGCCTTCAGGACGGGCCTCTTGCTCTGTAATCTGTAATGGCCACCCTCCCTCCCCCGGCAGACACGCGCCTGCGGACAGACGAGAGGAGCAGCCACCTGGGCGGGAGGCTGCGGTGCCTTTGTGCCTTTCCTCCCGGGGCACGAGGTGGCAGCTGGAGGAGGGCTGGGGATGGCCCCCGGGAGTCCCGCCAGGACGCCGTAGTTGGGGAGAAGTGGAATCTCTTCTCCCCCTCGCAAGCCTCGCCCGCATCGTAATTCTTTTTATTTTTACTTTCGAGCCATGTAAGGCATGCGGATGGGTAGGAGCGTTCCGGGGACACGTTGCCAGAGGCGCGGTGCCCGCCGGCCCGCGTGGCCAGAGCCCGGGGAAGGGACAGGCCGCGCGCCGCCCGCCTCACCAGACCCGCCGATCGCGGTCGCGGCTGCCCGGGGTCGCAGAGCCCGCGCCGGCCACCCCCGCTCCGCGAGTCCGCGGGAAGCGAGTCCGCGCGGCCCAGCCGGGTCTCGGCTCCGGCTGCGCCTCGGGACCGCCCGGGCGCGGGTAGCAGGGCCGATCGTGGCGTGGGGAGCTCCAGCAAGGGCCGCCCCGGCGGGTCCGCGCCCCGCGCGCCAGGCCGCTGGCGGCCCGGCCCACGTTTTCCCTCTCTCCCGCTCCCTCCGCCCCCTCCGCTCCGTCCCTCCCCTCCGCTCCCCTCCCTCCCCGCGCTTCCCCTCCTCCTGCCTGGTCATGTGTCGCCTTTTTTTGTTTGCAGTGGAAACAATTTCTCGCCGCTCGGCGCGCCCCGGCCCGACGCGCCGCGGCGGAGGCGAGCGGGAGGCGGGACGGGGCGGGGAGAGCGGCGGGGCCGGCGGGAGGACGCGCGGCGCGCCCGGCGGACGCCGCAGGTCCCATGCCGCGCCGCGACCCCCGCGCCCCTGCCGCCCGCCGCCCCGGGCTCGCCGCGCCGCGTCCGCGCGTCCTTAGCCGGGCCACCAAGCTATGCCCGCTGGGCGCCTGCGAAAGTTTGTCGGCTCCCGCTGAAGGGCAGCGGCGCCCCCGCGTCCCCGCGACCCGCTCCGGCCAGGTGAGTTTGCTCCCCGCTCCCGCCAGCGCCCGAATGGGATTTGGGTGACTCGGGGCGGGGGCAGTTGTTCGAGGCCGTCCAGGAGGCGACCTCGCCGCTCTCGGCTGACCGGGGACTCCGCAGTTCCTGGGGGAGAGGGCCCGGGATTGGGGGGCCTGGCCGGGCGGGGAGACGGGAGCCCCCGAGCGGGGAAGTTGCCCAGTCCGAAGAGTTTCCTGCCCCGACGTGCGGGCTGTTTCCCGGTGCCTCGATTTCCGAAAAGCCGCCCTAAAGGAACAGAGTTAGTATTGTCCGCGAAGGACTGGATCCCCGCCGTTTCGGGCCGGGGCAGGGGGTGCCGATCAAGGGGAGACCCCAAGACGACAGACAGCCTCCTAACAAAGATTCCCCCCCCCCTCCCCAAACTGTGCAGGCTTGGCACCGGCAGAGAGAGTCTCCGGAGACTCTCGAGGCTTGACTCCTCCTCACCCCGGCCCTCTTTGAAACCCTCCTTGGGTCCTGGAGAAGTTGGGGGACGGCGGGCTTTTATTGATGTGTTTTTAAGGCTCGCCGCGGTGCGGCCAATAAAAGGTTTATGACATCTGACCGGCAGTGAAGGTATGCGAGCTCCCAATTGCCCTGTATACGGGCAGAAGAGCAGTTTCCCTGTTGCCTGGCAACGCCGCTGATTGACGCGGGACGCAGCCAATCGCCGCTCCCGCAGGTCCCCTTGAAATGTTTTTGACAAGTACAGTAGACTGGAGTGGAGCGCGTGCGTGCGTGCGCGCGCGCGGGGGGGGTTGCCCTCCCCCCCCCCCCCCCACCAAACTCGCAACTGCCCTGCTCGGCTTGGAGAGGATTTCTCAACTTTTTAAAGTTCACATTGAGCATCTGTTCAGAGCTGGGCCAGTAATGTCTTTGTCAGTTATTTGGAGCCCTCTGGTAGTGGGCAAGAAACTAGCTTTCCTGCTGCGTTTTCTCCGTTAAAAAGGAAAAAAAGATAAGAAAACACAGCAAGTCATAAAAAAACAAGAAGAGGGTGTGCGTGTGGGGGACGTAACCAATAGCAAACCGAAAAATTGTTAAGGAGGTCACTAGTGAATAACTATTTGCGGATCCGGTGGAGCAACCTTATTGGCAGCAGATTAAAAATGTTTGCTTAACTGCAGACTCACATGATCCGGATTCCTTTTTTTCCCCCCTCTAAAATACGAGGAAAGAAAGATTTGGTGAATTATGTAGTTAGAGTATAATAATGGAAAACTCCTCAGCTGTGGTTTCTGGGAACTGTTTTTTAAAATGGAACTGTAGTGATCAGCAGCTCTTGATACCGTTGCTATAAAATGCGGGATTTCTAGGGATGTAGTTAACAGTTGGAGAACATGGGGGGCACAGAAACACAAAGCAGACAAATGATCCAAGGGTGCTGGGCCCTGGTAACCCTCTTTTCTTGACAGTGCTGTTCTTCTAATAAAACCATATAGCTGGCAATGTTTGTTTAAAACAAAAGAAAACGTGGAGAATAGCGTGTTGGTTCCTTTGGGAAGCTACTGACAAATAAGCAAATTAAAAAGAAAGAGAGCAGCATGTTGTCATAGCAACAGTGCAATTAAATTACTTTACTGTCAGCCATGATATAATTTTCCTGTTTGGAAGCTCAGGAGACATAAAACTTTCCTCTGGAGCTAAAGTTGACTTCAGTGGCTGGGTCGTTGTTCTCTTTTGTACTCGACCATGTGGATATTCCTGGTTATCAGAAAATTAGGTTTTTTGATGGGGGTACGTCGAAACTTTGAGAGAGACAAGCCTAATTTTGATTTGTTCGTAAAGAAGGTAAAAGAATCAGGCTGGTCTCTGTCTTACCCCCAAATTTAAGATACTAGATTATTCTTTAAAATGTGTCCTGTACTACTCAGGTTAGCCTCCTTTTTTGATGAAAAAATATTCCCTGTGGATGAACCCGAGGTAGGTATCTGAACTGCCCTGCTTCCATGGGACTTTGGTCTCTGTGGATGTTTTCCGTCCTTAGCGTTGGACATCTACAAGCAGCTCCAGAGAGCTCCCCCTCAGGCCTTCGGTCTGTAGGTTCTGTTTGTCCACTTCTGGGGAGGGGGCCTGCTACCGTTCTCAGGCACCTTTGACTAGCTGTTTAGTGCCCCACATTATGCTTTCTAGAATCTCATTCTAGAGCTTCCCTAGCTGAAGTGGCAGTTATTTTAGGCATGTTATCAGTGGGCATTTTGAGCCTTAGAATGATCATGTCTTTGCTCTTGATGTGTTCATTCTTTTTTCTAGATAGACTGCTTGATCTTACTCAGGGGTGGGGTGGAGGATAAAACAGACACCAAGCGCATTGTCTGAGCACTGTAGAAGGAGAGTGGGAGACCTCTTTCATTATCTTACTGTTCTTTCCATCTCACATTGAGTGCTTCAGGGGTGAATGTGCCTTGTATCTGTCGGGGTCATTCTTTTTGTGGACTTGTCACCTCCCCCATTGTCTTTCCTCATCAGATATTTTACTCCCTGTTCTAGGTCATTGATAACAATGGAGGAGGGGTAGAGTAGAATTCTGTAGCAGTTTTTGTTGGATTTGCCTTCCTGTCTTGAAGCTCGTGGTTGCTCTCCTGAATTTTTTCACCGATTTTAACTTCAGTTAATGGCTTATCTTCACATTCCCGTGTATTTGTGTGGTGTCTGACGTTACTCACTTTTTTGTTCAGTTTGTAGTGTCCCAGAGAAATTAAATGTACTTCCTCCTCCAGTTTGAATCCACAGAATTCCTTGACATCGCTCTTTAGACTTGCCAAATGTTAAAGTTTCAGTTTTAGGTTATGACTTGTGGAGAAAGAAGGAAAAAAAAAATCAAATAAAACATTACCAAATTTATGCTCATCATAGCCATAGTTTTGATTCCTAGGCAGTTGCAGCGGTCTTTGTATGGAAAGAGCTGAATTTAATCTGAACCAACTGGCCTTAAACTTATAGGTATGTCCCTTTTTTTTCTTGAGAAAGATAAACAGTGAGACCTGTCACCCAAAGTGACATGGGCTGTGGTTGCACTTATTTTGTGGTTATTGTGCAGCTTGAAAGAATTTGTACATATTCATGTATAATAGGTAAACTGAGGCAGCAGGCAATAACTGATTTTTCCAGGGTCACAGTGAGAGTCTTCATAGATCAGGAAGAAGGTATTGTGGAATTTCCCATTCTTTTTTTTTTTTTTTTTAATTGAAGTATAGTTGATTTACAATGTTGTGTTAGTTTCTGGTGTACAGCAAAGTGATTTTATACATGTATATATATTCTTTTTTGTATTCTTTTCTATTGCGGTTTATCATAGGATATTGAATATAGTTCCCTGTGCTATACAGTAGGCGTATCCATTCTATATATCATAGTTTGCATCTGCTAATCCCAAACTCCCAATCCACCCCTCCCCCTCCCATTCTCTTCTTGGCATGTGCACGTTAAAGGTGCTGTGAACATTTCCTGTCTTGTACCTAAGGGCTAACAGGTCATTGTGCTATGTGCGTGGTAGACCGAATTTACTACTGTTAATCGGGCATCTCTGTGTGGTGGAATGTGGGTTAATGTCACTCAGTGTGGGAGCTGTGAGGGGATGTTCCTAAGTGGTAGGGGGTCCCCAGAGGTGGCAGGGGTGGGAGGGGGGCATAATCATTAGGGAGGGCATGGCTGCCTCTCTGTTTTGGGTTTCACCGCCTCGTCTTCTCTCTGTCGTGTGTTTCCCAGGAGCCTTCACGTAAATGGGTCCAGTCATGCCTCCCAGTAAGAAGCCAGAAAGCTCAGGAATTAGTGTCTCCAGTGGGCTGAGTCAGTGTTACCGGGGCAGCGGTTTCTCCAAGGCCCTTCAGGAAGACGATGACCTCGACTTTTCTCTGCCTGACATCCGATTAGAAGAGGGGGCCATGGAAGATGAAGAGCTGACCAACCTGAACTGGCTGCACGAGAGCAAGAACCTGCTGAAGAGCTTCGGGGACTCTGTCCTGCGGAGCGTCAGCCCCGTCCAGGACCTGGACGATGACACGCCCCCATCCCCTGCCCACTCCGACATGCCCTACGATGCCAGGCAGAACCCCAACTGCAAGCCCCCCTACTCCTTCAGCTGCCTCATATTTATGGCCATCGAGGACTCTCCAACCAAGCGCCTGCCGGTAAAGGATATCTACAACTGGATCTTGGAACATTTTCCGTATTTTGCAAACGCACCTACTGGGTGGAAAAACTCAGTGAGACATAATTTGTCCTTGAATAAGTGTTTTAAGAAAGTGGACAAAGAGAGGAGTCAGGTAAGCCTCTGGGTCTGGAACTCACGTTTTTCTTTTTGAAATTAAACCTGTCTCTCCATTAATAAAAAATGTTCAGGAATGTAAATTCACCACAGGGAAGTAGCAGTCACAAACGCGGGTAATTCGATCTCATTTCATTCATTTAGATAATTGTCAAGAACTTCCTTTTCCTGTGTTTGGGGTTTCTAAAGCCAGATTGAGGGTTTCCCACTGGGGAACATGGTTACAAAACGGTGGTTTACAGACTTGATTGGCTCTGAGTATCATTGTCCTTCAGAGTCGGTGGGTGGGTCCCCCTTTGGTTTTGGACACCAAACAAAGGTCTGTATTTTGATGGCAGCCATGAACCATGAGGTGTGTGTGTATACATACATACATATATATATATGTCTCTGTGTGTGTGTGTGTGTTTGTATATTTGAGGAAAGTTGCCACTGAGGGCTAGAAAAAAATGGCATCTATTTTCGTTCTGAATATTAACTTGGAGAAAGGCAGCTGGTCCGGGATTCTGGAATAAATGGACAGTGGTGGACATTGCGGGGGGTGATTTGAGCATCCTTCTATACTCCAAGACCAAAGACACGAATTGCCCAGGTGACTCTCTTGAAATCGGGTGTCTACAAAGTGTTTGGCAACTTTGAAACTCCCTCTGAGTGTGGAAGGTGGGCTGAGGGTAAGACTGACTTTCAGAAGGTGGAATTTTGACTTTAAAGCCTTTAAAGCTCCAGCTTCGTGGTTCGCTAAAGAAAGACAGTTTTAATAATTTGCTTTATTTTTCTTGTAAGGAACACAATAGGTACGGTAGAAATAGGATTGACTGTTAGAGCTGGAAATCAAAATTGTGACCTAGCTTGGGGTTCTGAAAAGTAACGTAGCAACAGTTAAAATAACTTGCCAGAAAACGTACTCGCCACAAAGTTTTCGTGTTGCCCTGTTCTCACGGTTTTGGTTTCCGTGTTAGTGGTGCTGTGGTGTGGAGCTGGCGGTCTGCTTTCCAACCTTTTTAAAGTTCAGGTTCGGTCTCAGGACCCCTCTGGAGTGGGCTCAGCAGCTGTGCAGGGTTGGGGCCTTTCATTTCTTTCTTTCCAGGAACAGGTATGTGCTTCCAGTTGAATCTTGAGCCTGAGAAGATTCTACTTGTCCTTGGCCTGGAAGACTACGACTGTGGCAGTGGTGAAGCCCTATTTTTCCTTGCTGCCACTGGACACGTTTGTCTGCAGATGCTGTTCACCCAGAGTTTATGTTAAGATGGAGTGTGGGGGCTTCCCTGGTGGCGCAGTGGTTGGGAGTCCGCTTGCCGATGCGGGGGACGTGGGTTCGTGCCCCGGTCCAGGAGGATCCCACATGCCGCGGAGCGGCTGGGCCTGTGAGCCATGGCTGCTGGGCCTGCGCGTCCGGAGCCTGTACTCCGCGGCGGGAGAGGTCGCAGCGGTGAGAGGCCCACATACCGCAAAAAAAAAAAAAAAAAAAAAAAAGATGGAGTGTGGTCATGCAGGGTTTGAGGGGGGTGTTGCCCAGGAAGAGGAAAGATGTGGAAACTGCGGAGCTTTGCCGCTGATCGTGGGTGCAGGTGGTGCCTGGATCCAGCGTGCAAGTGTGAACACTCCTGAGTGCTCTGGGCCCTGCCTTCCCAGTTACGTCCTTATTTTTATGTAACTGTAACAATCGCGGGGCACTGCTGCTGTCCCCAGGTGTCCATCACTTGCTCTCCTCCCCTCCGCATCCGAGCATGGGCATCCTAAGACCGACCTCCGGACTTGGCTCTGCTGAGTGTTTTAAGATCATTCCTTGAACTTAGAGAAAATTCGTCTCTCCCCTGTAAAGAACCAAGTCTGTGGTCTTAAAAACTTCCATATGGGTGGGTGCTCAAGAAAGGGAAAATCTTGGGAAGCAATTCCAGGGTTAGAAGGTAGAGAAGAAAGGGCTGTCAGGTCCGCCAGAGCAGCACGTCCCTGATGAAGCAATGATCAGGGCTTTAAGTTGGTGTGAAATGATTCTGCAAGTTACCACATGCCTGGGTCGGCGTGTTTGTCATCACGCCGGGGCACATAATAGTAATTTAGCAAATGCACACTCTGAAATGTTAAACAAGACCAGCTCCAAAGTATGCAGAGAGACTCGGGAGTATTATTCATCAGCCTGGGGAGTGACAGGCGGGCGTTGGATAGCACTCTGGCAGGAGCGCCGTCACCCCCTTGCACCCCCCTGCCCCGCTCTGGGAGTCGTGTTTTCCTGGGGTGATGGTTGTCATTCTGCAGATAGCGCCTGTAGAAAGGGAATGGTTTTAAGGGCTCGAGTTTGTTTATCTTGTGAAATGTTGAGTTCTGGCTTCCTGGGCGTACCGACCTGTATTAACATGTTTCTGATCAGATGCCAGTCACTTGTGTGGCTGGGAGTTTGTTCCCGGGGTTTGTGATGCTGTGAGAACAAAGCAAGGTGTGTGAACTCCCCATTTTACTCCTCTTTCCTCGGATAACCTTGGGGCCAGCTGCTGGCTGCCCTGAGAGGGGCAGACTCCCGGGTACCCTCAGGCACTGGTCTCGACCCCTTCATTTGTGGTTTTCTCCGGTGGCCAGCTGAGTAAGGCAAAGGCATTTCCCTCACACTCTGCCCAGGGGAAGCTCCTCGGGCTCTCAGGTAAGCTCATGTTTTCCCAGAGGATTTTACTTGGCTGTAGCTCCCGTGCTGAGGTTCTGCTGCAACACAGTGACTAAATGTGCCCAAATGTTGGTGAGAAAGATGCCAGGGGAAGGGGAGGATGGAAGCCTTGCGAGCTGTGTTTGCAGAGTTAGCCATTCCGCTTTTTGTTTTCTTTTTAAAAGTGTGGGACACGGTTTTAAACGTGGCATAAGCATGAGAATGCAGAATGTGGTGTGATCCTTGTCCCTGGGGGCTTGGGACAGCCCCCTGCTGCACGGCTGCTTGGTGGGGTGCTGGAGAGGGAGCAACCTGGGTGGCACCGGAATCACCTGCGGCACTTGCACACAACCGCCGCTTCTCGGCCCCTTCCTGTAGACTCTCATTCAGTGGGTTTGAGGTGGGCTGGGGAAAACTGAAATTCTCATAAGCTTCATAGGTATTTCTGACTTACAGCCAGATTTGGGAATCCCTGAACTAGATCCCCTTTTGGGTTCTTTCCAGTGCTGAGATTTCGTCAAGGACATATTCTCATGAATGGATAAGTTAGGTGAGAATAGAGGTTTTTTTTTTTTTCTTCCTGTTTTATCTCTAATAGGACTTTGAAAGATAGCGTTTTTTTGTTTTGTTTTGTTTTTGTTTTTATTCCAATCATGGAAAATTTCAAGCATATACGGTGGAGAGAATCAGTCACTGTATGGTAGTGACGGCATACAGTAGTACAGTGACTCGGTATAACCACCATCACTGCCCACACCAGATTTAGTAGTTAACAAGGGCTTGCCTCTCTTACTTTGTTCACTTTTTCTTTTTTTTTTGCTGTTGCTTAAGTATTTTGAAGCAAATCCTAGCCCTCATGTCATTTTATCCCAACATATTTTAGTGTGCGTAAGAACGGTTTCCATAACCACAATGCCAGTGTTACCTCTGATAAAGTGAACAGTTCTTTGGTATCACCTAAAGGCAGATCTGTGTTCAGATATCCTGGATGGCTTACAAAATATTTGTTTGAATAAGGATCCAAACATTGTTTACACATTGCATTTGGCTTTGTTTCTTCAGCCTGTTTCCATCCACGGCAGACCCCTGCCCCTTCCTTGTCCAATAGACCCCTCCACGTAATACGTCTGCTTCATTGGGGTTTCATGAAGCTTGTTCCTCTGTCCCCTCGTACGTATATTCTGTGAAATGGAAGTAAGTGCTAAAAGGCTAGATCCCATTCCGGCTTGTTTTCCCTCAGGAATACTTTATAGACGAGTCTCGTGCCTCCTCACATCAGGAAGGCTGGTTGACCCACTCCTGGGGATGCTGCGCTCGTGTTGTGGGTTCACGTAGAGTCGGCTGCTTCCTCCTCTGCAAAGTCCCCGTAAGCCTTTCATCTTACGGTTTCATCTGTGGATGCCCTTTGCCCACATCAATCAAGATTGAGGTCCAAAGTCTGGGATTCAGTTCGGTTATTTCCTAAATACAGTTCTCAGTTGGAACCGTAAGATTAGCATGTACTAACCTCTCCGAGTATTTGTAAAGGAGAAGTAAAGTGTACTTTTTATTTTTTTATAAACTGGATCATAATGGCTCAGGGGTGTGTGTTTGCTGTTTCTCTGCTTTTTCTTTACTTCCCCACTTGACACTTTAACAAAACACATTGTTGTCATAACAGGGTTTATAAAGGAAACAGTGTACAGAAATATGTTTATTATATCCAGGGCCGAGTGCTTTAAGTACAGTTTTAGCTTGTAAACATAAGCAGCTTGTCTTGGTTGAAAGAGGCCTGGATTGGAAGCCAAGATACCTGGTTCTAGTTCTGATGCCGGAGATACATGGCTGTCTTGGGCCTCAGTTTTCTCAGCTATAGAAGCAAGAGTTTATTGTTACCCGAAGCTTCTTAATTTGGGCTCTGTGAATGTGAGAGGCTTTGCAAACAGCCTGAAATTATTGACAACATGTCACGTGACTATGCATTCTCCTAGAGGATCTCAAGATTTTGTTTGATCGGTTTTTAGGTTCTTAATGGGACCTCTGACCCTGGAAAGGTGCAGAACCACTGGTGTATTATAATAACAATAGTGGACTTACTATGGAATACTTTCTTTGTGCTTTCCCAATATATCATTTCTTTCTCACTACAACCCTATGAGGTAGGCCCTAGTTTCATTCTTAAAATAGGTGATGAGTTAAGCTCAGAGTGGTTAAGCAACTTGCTGGAGGTCACGCAGCTAGTAAGTAGCACAATAGGAATTCACCTGAATTCCCTGCAAATCTAAACGGCATGTGCTGAAGTTAACTCTGGTGCCTGAGCACACGTTCTCAGTGTAGACGCTGCTGTAGATGATCTCTATGTGCTTCCCCAAAGTAGCCTATGATCATGAGTTATAGGGGAATTAAAATAACCCAGATAAACTCAGAATTTACTCTGCGGGTACAGGATAGAGAAAGGTAAATATAGAGAATACTTTTGTGCTGTCAGGACGGGGCCAAGCTCTGTCCTTGTCAAGCAGCTGGAAGGGTGTCGGCGTTTGCACGAAGCCTATCGTGGCCCTCCAGCTCCCTGTTTCCAGGCTCTTCCCAGGCCCCCTGCCTCCCAGGTCCCCTCCACTGAGGTCTGGCCCAAGTTCAAAGCCCCTTCTCCCTGCCTAGACACTGTTTATACAAGTTCTCCCTCTAATTCCCAGCCCCCTTGGTGTTCGCTTTTCCATCCTGGTGGATGAAATTCTTTTTCAAAGGCAGTTTTGAAAATGGAGCACCTCTTATATGGCAACACCCCCATATCACAGTTGCTCTCATTCCCTCCTCTTGGGGGTGCGACCGCAGCATTTCCCTTTCCCGTGAAATAGCCCCCATTCCTGTGATGGTCATTTTAGGAAGAAGAAAGCCCGTAACTACTACTGTTATTATGTTTTGGGGGGTGGGGATAAATGATGCTCTTTGAAAAACTGTGCAGTTCTGTCCTGATGAGTAAATTACTAAAAATCAGGGTAATGTTCGATGGTAGGACATGCAAAAATGAGATGAAGTGTATAAGATTCTTCCGTGGCCTCTGGGGCAAGTGACGGTCCCGTTTGTCCCTGCGCTGGCGCTGCCCTGGACAGCAGTAGGAACACAGCCTCTTTCTCACCAGCGCCCACTCCCTGGCAGGCTGCTTTCCATTGTCTATGCTATAGGCTGTGTAGCCTTGGAAGGCTGAGACGTTACCAGCCTTTCAGGCCGTCTCTGGGGGCCCTGAAATAAACATACCCCCATGTCACAGGCCCTGGAATAGGAAGCACTTCATACCAGCATCCTCAGTGAGGCCAAAAAATCTATGTACTGCCTTCGGCCACGCTGCCCCGCCGATCTTGCCCATTTGTTCCTTCCAGGCACTGCTCTGTCTTGACATTTCTGTTGTCTTGCTCTTGCCAGCTGTTCATTGCTCATTCATTCATTCGACAAACTTTTTAAAGCACCTGTTGTGCTCAGTACGTACTATACTTACCTATACAAAGTGCTAAAAGGGTGCAAGATTGAATGTATGTGGCCATGGCCTAGAAAGACTTCGTGGTCCAGTGAGCCCCACCTGCAGAAATTCCTTCTGGCTAACGGAATTCACCAGCAGAAGCCCTTCTTTCAGCTCTCTCTCCCCCTTTTACTTATCTCTTTCTGGTTTCTCACATCATTGCTTTTCTGGCCCTTCCATTTCAAGGATACCCTGCTTTTCTAGTCCTCACAGACTCCCCTGCTGTTGACCTTGATGAGGATCTATACACGTGTTCTGGAAAGCTTGGTTCTTTGGGATCACAGGGCCCCATTAATGTATCTGTCCAGTATCATTTTGCAAAGTAGGGCTTGGTAGTCCCTAGGTAGGTCTATGAGATGCTTCTTCATTGACGTACTGGCTGGATATGCAACCAGCAAGAAATTATTCTCAGGACCTCCCCTGTTGAGCTGAAGAGGCTCTAGGACTTCCCTTTGAAATCACTTTAGCTGCAGGATAATTCCCTGTGCTAAATAATATAGGAAGTTGGCACACCGATCTCCTATTTGAAAGTCATGTGTTCCGTTTCTTTCACAAATAGCGATGGGTTGTTGGGATTAATCGGTATCCTCTCATGGAGCCCTTGGCCATCTTAATGCTCTTAAGCTTGAGCAATATGATGGCAGATTGTAGATTTTTTAGAAAATTCTGTCTCCTTCCCAGTGGACATTTTTGCACTTGAAACAGATGATGATACATTTAAAAGCTAATGTAATGTTCGTTTCGATGATACTGTGTTCATTAGGCTGGTCTTCTGTTTGCAGATTTGGGATTCGTGGACCCCTTAAAGTGTTTAATTCTTGTTCTCCACCCTTGTCGCTTTTAACTTTTTTGCGGCTTCTCTCAATGAATACATCCAACCAGCCCTGTAAGAATTTATCTTGGCTACATTTGCTTCAACACTGGCTTAAAGTTTTCAGACGGTAGGAACTGCATCCCGCCGCTCCTGTGGAATGCCTCCCTGTTACTAGGACATCAGTATCTCATTGCCTATAATTTAAGGGGCTTCGAGCACCTTCTGCTTATTAGTTACTTTATTCAATAGAATTGTTTGGTGATATCAAAGGTTAAAATTGAAAACGAGATTTGGTTCTTGCCTTTTAGGAGTTTACATTCCAGTGAAATAGGAGACATTATAAAAATATAAATAAAGAAGAGTGAACCGTCACAGGTATGAGAAGTGTACCAGATCAGTAAGTGATTGGTGTCATTGAGGTCAGTCAAGGAGGCCTCCCCTCCCCAACGAGGGGCACTTGGAGCTGACATAAAAGACAGTAACGGACAAGTTTTGAATATTCCTTAGGGGGGGCGGGGCAGGGGGCACTTGAATAAATTGTTAACAAAGCATGAATGAACATGAGACCTCCAAGAATAGAGTAGTTAGGATGAGGTTTGACTGTTTCTATTATAAATAGAAACTCCAAATAACAGTGAATTAAGCTAGAAGTGCATTGCTTTGTCACATAAAGTAAGTCTTGAAGTATTGGACAGAGATCAACATTCCGTTTATCTTTCTGCTCTACTGTGCTTAATACACTGCTGGTTTCCATTCTCAAAGTCTTCTTATGGTCCAAGATGGCATCTGCTAGCTTGTTCTCATTTTAGGGAGCAGAAAGGGGTACGCAGGGAAGGACAAAAAGGGGTTCCATTGAGTTACCAATTTTAAGGAACTTTTCCAGAAACAGGCCCCACCCCCCACCCCGCACTCTGCTTTCATCTTATTGGCTAGCACCTGGCCACATGACCCCTCTTGGCCGCAAAGAAGGCTGGGGAATGTAGTCTTTTAGCTGAGCCCATTGCAATCGCAAATAAAATGCTGGTTCTCTTACTAAGCAAGCCTGAGATTTTCTGTCACAGAAGTCTAGGCGGTCTAGGAGATGCATGTTGCTGGACCCAAGGGATGTGTTGGAACAGTATCAGAGAAAAGGAAAGAGAGAAATGGGTGGTCGGAGAGGTTATGTAAATGAGTATGAGGAATTGGTGGGGAGCTAGGATGCTAAAGGGGGAAATTTAAATTGCTCTTGTAACTTAAAGCAGAGATGATGACCCGTTTTTCAAATATTCCAGTTAATCAACATTTTGCTTCCAGATATTCTGGTTAAATTGCATTTAATATCTTCAAAAGCAATAGCTTGATAGAGGTGAAGATGTAGTCTGTGGCAGGTGTGATAAGAAGAAAAGCAAGGGAAATATATGGTTGAAGATAGGGAGGAACGTAAAGTAGTTCTTTTAGTAATAACTTGATGGTTTGCTGTGCGAGGTTACTGACAGTTCCAAGAAGAGAATGAAGTCTTTGATTTACGTGTGTGTGTCTGTGTCTGTGTGTGTGTGCACGCGTGCTGTTTGAGTACCTTTGCTTGTGAACACAGCAGGAGACCAGTAAATACTGGCAGAGGGACTGTGCTGCTGCTCAGGGGAACAGGCTCTCCAATTACCCTTCCTTTTCCTCCTTTTGTCCCCACAGGGTTTGTGCGGGGTCCCCTCTGGGCCCAGTGAGGTCAAGGTCAGTGTTGCCTTCCACTTATTGGAGCTCTGTGAAGGGCCTCATAGAAAGCGATGACTGTCATCCTTGAGGGACAGGACCCATAAATGATTGAACTGATGTCATTAGATAGAAAACAGTCAGCTAGCAGAACACTTGTACATACGTACTTTGTTTTTAGAAGAAAAGGCCAAGTCAGGTGAGCGCTGACTCCAATCATGGCTGTCGTGGAAGGAGAAGAAAATCCAGTCTCCTGGCACCAGAGGACAGGCAGTGTGGCACAGAGCTGGGGTGCAGAGTCACGCTAAGTACTCCCGGAATACTTCACGGAATGCTGAGTTCCTTCTAGAATCTTCCCTAGATGCAATCATGTAAAGTGAGAACCTGCATTCGCAGCCACAGTTCTGAGACCCTACGGAAGCCTTACTTTGCAAAGTAAAAAATAGACTCCTCACAAAAATGTAGAAGTACTTCTCCTTCATCGTAGAAGTATTTTCAGCAGTGGTTCATCTGTGCCATGTGTTTGTGGAGGGCCAGGCACTGTTCTGGGTGCTGGGGACACAGTGGTGACCTGTGATGGTCCCTCACATTTCTCCTGGACCATCCATGGGGTGGGGACAGGGAGGGTGACAGGGAGGCACGTGTTAAACAGTAGATCTATACATGGACACATAGGTACTGTATCAGATGATGATGCATGCAGTGAAGACAGTAAAATGGGATAATGTACCAGAGAGGGGTGGGGAGGAGAGAGGCAGGCTTCCTGGAGGAGCTGACTGGGCCACGCCTTGAATGGCAAGAGGGATGCAGCCGAGCAAAAACTTGGGACAGAGAGAACAGCATGTGCAAAGGCCCTGAGGTGGCAGTGGCTTGAAATGTACAAGCAACAGAAAGAAGGCCTGTAGGAAGTACGTCAGTGAGGGGAGAATGAGGTGTTTAAAGGGACTGGAGGGGGAACATCTGTTTGGGGCTTGTTCCTGTGGTACAGGTTAGAGATGATGGAAATGATGCTGGCTTAGACCAGGATTGGGATTTGCAGATGAAGGTGTATGTGCAAACGTGGGTTGGGAAGTGAGATGGGGGTTAGAGCAAAAAATACTATTTTGGCCATGTTAAATTTGAGATGACTTTTGAACATCTAGGTGGGGCTATCAAGTTGGAAGTTTGGTATGTGAGTTTCAAGCTCACTAGAGAAGTCGGAGTAGAGTTATGAATCTGGGACGCATTAGCGTTTATTTGGTGGAAACTAAAGAGGATTTCTGGATTACCTCTCCATCAGAGAGGAGCTGAAATCAAACCTCTAGTTTAGTTCTGTAGGAAATTATATTTCCATTAGTGTTTGACAAGAAAATTCATTTTGGGGTATATTCAACATGGCGAATAAAAACAAAAGCAGTTTATATTTAGAGGGAGAAACTCCGAATTATTTCAAAAATAACTTATTTGTAGTTATGGTAGTTACTGCCTGTAGTTTTGTAGGCAGAAGAGAACAATTTTTGCTCCTTGTAACGAGGGTATAACTTCTAAATGTGTTCAGGGCCAGTGGCATCTCTGATATGATGAGAAAAATGCACTCTGCTAAACATCCCATTTAGTAGAGCCCCCTAACCCATGGCTTTGGCGAGTTCCCTGCCATCTGGTCTCTGGCTGGAGAGAGGAATTTTTCTTGTATATGTGTCTCCATAGCAACGAGTTTGCATTTGATATGGTAAGTAAGCAGTTGCCTTAGCAACGGAGTTGCTGATGTGGTGGCTCCCCTGCTTTCCGGGAATGGATAAGCTGACCAAACTAGTTTCAATGTATCGTGTAGGGCGCTGTATTTGTAGGACTGCACACGCTGGCCCTGCTAGTGTAAAATCAGTCCTGCTTTAAAAGAGATCGCTGCCCCTCCCGCTTCCAGGAGGAAGGGCTTACCCAGGTAATAAATCAGGCAAAAGTAGTTGCTGTCAGTTGAAATAGATTCTAAGAGGGATCTCCTGGTGGAATTTATTTAGTTTCATTTAAGGAGAATGTCCTCGGCAGGGTGCATTTGGTTGCAAGGAAAACAAAGTCCCTCAAGTTGCCTTAAGTAGAAGAGTAGTCCTCCCAAGGACATAATAGTCCCATGGACCAGTGGTGACAAGCGGTAAAGCACATCTGGGGTCCATGGCGATTGGAACTGCTCCCTCTGTCCCTCTGTGGCCACACGGATGCTCATCCCTGCCATTCTCTGGGGATCCGTTCCAGCCTCCTCTTAGTAGCCTGGCTTCCCCCGTGTGGCTCTTGATTTCCGCTTCTTCACACCACTGGCTTGATGAGGTGGCATGTTGACACCAACCCTTGCGATGTGATGGCCCCAGTGCCCGTCGTCTCTGTGCAGTGTCCTTGTCATCGTTTCAGAGTCACAGACTTGTCCTCCCTGAATCAGATGTTCAGCCCTGGTCACAACATGGGCAGGGTCCCCTGGATCAAGGCAGCTGCTGGGACCATCGCTTCATCTGGGGTGGGGACTGGGCTTGGGCTTGAAACATGCCTGCAACAAAAACTTGTCTGGAAAGCCTTTGGTCTTTGGAAGCATTTTAATAATGCAAAGAAAAATAATAAATAACTCTGAAGTATTTTGTGATTTCCACTTCCCTTTGTGTCCCCTCAGCGTCTCTCCAACAGATAATGGAGATTTTCACACCGAGAATTCGGGGACTGTCTTGAGCCTCCCTTCATTAATGGTCTCTGTGATGACTTCATCTTTCTTGCGTTTCATTTCCGTAGATTTGGGGCTGGTGGTTCTCAAACTAGCAAAGTTTTTCTTTGGTGGCTACTTTTTCCTGCCAGCTGCCCTCAAATTGCCTGTAATCACAGGGTTGATTGATTACCAAAAATGATGAACTCTAGCCCCCTGTTCCAGACAGGAGTAAATGTCATCTATCCAACACAAGTTGTCCTGATTTTCAAGAACAAGAGATTGGGTAATGGTTCTTGCTAATAATAATAACCATTGTCTACCAGCCCCTGTCATCACATTGAGATGTTCAAAATGGGGGAAAAAAATATAATTACTTCATGCCAGGGACTGGAGATACAAAGAGATTATGAAACTCTGGTGGAGTAGACTGGGCAAAGATAAAAAGAGACCAGGAAAGTATCATTTGCTAATTGCCAAGGGATTGATTGTCCAATGGCCAGAATTACATGGTTTGGGAATCCAAAGGAGAAAATGATCCCTGAGGGTTAGCAGAGCCATGGGAGAAATCCCAGAGAGGAGATGGAATTTCATTAGCTGGGTGGCCAGGACTGGGGCTGGTAACAGGGAGATAGGAGGTCACTGGAGTCATTAGGGTTAGGTTGGACACGGGGGTGGGAATGCATTTGGGGAAGACTGGATCTGAAACCGGGAACTGACGTTTTCACAGGTCTTGTTGGGGCTGTTTGTAATTGTGTGAGGCATTTGCATCCATGATCTTGTAGCTTTCCAACAACTGTAAAAGTAGATACTATGTTCTATTTATAAGTGGGGAAACTGAGGCTCAAAGAAATTCATTGGCTTGCCAGTGAAGTGACCCAGCCAGGTGTTGAACCAAGATCTGGGGCTTTTGCTTTTGCCTGAAGCAGAGGGCTCCTGTGGGATAGAGAGGGAAATAGATTTGGAAAGGTCAGTTGAGCTGGACTTTGAGGGTCTTGAGTGCCACGCCAAGGAGTCTAGACTTTGCTCCTAAAGCGGGGGAGAGCCCTTAGACATTTCTGAGCAAACCCAGGGCATATACGAAGATGCAAAGTTGGAGGCAAGTGATTCTTGCTTATGTCTTCAAGGTTTTGGCAGCAGCCCTGTCCTCTGCTTCAGAACTTCCTGCTGCCCAGAGATTAATGGAGAAAAAGACCATGGCCAGCTCTGACTGATTTTCAGTAGATTTAACTAACTTGGGCCAGATTTATAAACAACAAACACTCTGCAACTTATTTTTCATTTTAAGTGTTTTGCTCTTATTTTTATTTAATGAATTCTGTTTTCACTGATCCTTGCTTTTATTTGTTGGTGCCACCAGTTCCTAGGAATGACCTGACCATTCTGGAATTCCTAGAGTTTATAGAGGAATGAAACGAGCGACCCGCCCGCTCGGCACTGCCCTGTGGATTTAATCATTTTTTGGTGTCCGGGTGGATCTTTCCCTCTTCTGGTTTCAGGCGGTAACATCTTTTCCCCTTTGGCATTGTAGGTAAACACAGTAATATTAACCCTTTAGTTCTATGGGAAACAGGGTCCAATAGGTGATTTCTTTCATTCCTTTGTTCATTCAACTCCCTCGAGCCCTTGGAATGTGGAGGGCATTGCGCTAGATGCTGTGGGGGACCCAGAGGTATAAGACGGGGTCCTTGCGGACACTCTGGGGTCATCCCTGATGCTTCCCTCTTTTTCAACTCCGTACCCAGTCAGTTACAGACGTCTCCTGATTCTGCCTCCTTCAGGTCTCTCTGGCCGTCCCTTCCTCTCTAACCCTACAACTGCTGATCTTCCTTGTTTGCTGGGTGGTACTTCACTGTGTCCCCTCAAGTCCGTTGAAACAGGGCTGCCAGAGGGCTTATTTAATTCACAGCCCTGTAGTGGCTCCTGTTACCTGGAGTGGTTGATCTCAGAGTGTGGCTCTGACCACCAACCTAGAATGATCTAGCGTGTTTATTAGAAATGCAGATTCCTGAGCCTTAGCCCAGACTTCCTGAGAATTTCTGGTGGTGCCGCCTGGGCATCTGCATTTAAGCACACTCCCCAAATGCTTCTTTTTTACACTGAAATTTTCAGAAGCAGCGCTTAGAGGACCAAGATCAAACTCTTCAGCTGGGCTTATAAAGTCTGCCTTCCTTATACTTTGTATTCTGGAAGATGTTAATACTGTAGTATAATGGACTTCAGTGTACCATGTAACCGTCATGGGAGTCCACAAACCGTATGTGTCATTAACATGTGACCTATCTTGTTTCATCCGACCTCATCCTGACCCTTCTCACGCCACCCCCACCCCCCCATTATTTAAAGCAAATCCCAGGCAGTGTATTGTTGTATCTACAGATATTTCAGAATGTATCTCTAATACGTAAGAACTCTCAAACGCACACAGACACCCGCCCCGCACCACGAAACCATTATCACTCCTAAACCAAATTAACCATGATTCTTTACTATGTCTAAAATCCAGTCCGTTTTAGAATTTATCTGATTGCCTGTTTAAAAAAAAAAAAATTAGCAGTGGTTTTTTCAAATTAGAGTCCAAAGAAGGTCCACATGTGACATTTGGTTGACGTACAGGGTTTCCCCCCACTGTCTGAAAATAGAGCATTCCTATGAAACCTTTCGTAGGACGCATCTTGCTAACGGATGCACAAAGTAAATTAGGGTAAAGCACAGACACAGACACAGTTCAGAGCTGTGGCGGTTTGATGCTGAGATGCTGAGTGTGGTTCCTGGGGAAGGAGCTTGGTGGGGGCCCCCCCCTTGCTGCTGGGGTATTTGCTGCAAAAAAATGAACGCTCTTTTCGCTTTTTGCCTTTTCTTGTAAAAGCAAAGAGCTTTGGATTTCTTTCTGTTAGTGAAACAAGTACTAAAATAGGTCTTTTGTAAAAGGGAAGTGGCATAAAGCAAACTTTGGAAAAGCAGGGGATACCTGTATCTCTTCAAATCTCTTCAATCTCTTTTTAATCTATGCTCCTTCCTCTTCCTTTTTTTCCCCTCATCATTTAAAGGAAGCTGTCTTCCCGTTTCATCCTCTTCTTCTGTCATTATTCTGATACTCCAGTCCTTCTGCTGAATCTCTGGGCTCTGTTCCTGCAGAAGGCCGTGTGCTCTAATGCCGACTTTGAGACTTTGACTTGCGTACACCGTTCCCTCTGCCTGGATTGTTCCTCCTCTTTTCTCTTCTGAGCGCTGCATTCTCACCTTGGAAGACCCAGTGACCTGCACCCCTCTAAACCTTCTCCAAGCCATCCCTGCCCATTTTAGTTTTTGTTCCCCACTTTGCCCATTATTTTTCAGCACTTATTTTGCAGTGTAATCACCCCCTTAGTATCTGTCCCTGTGGTGTTCTTGCTTCACTCCTCTTCCCACACTGAGGCTGAGGGCAGGGATCACATGGAGTCTACTTTTGCACCCGCTGGAATAAGGGAGTGCCTGGTATATGGTGGGTAATCCTTTTTTTTTTTTTTTCATTTCAAAATATTTTGTCTAGTTCTTCTTTTTTTTTTTTTTTTTTTGCGGTACGCGGGCCTCTCACTGTTGGGGCCTCTCCCGTTGCGGAGCACAGGCTCCGGACGCGCAGGCTCAGCGGCCATGGCTCACGGGCCCAGCTGCTCCGCGGCATGTGGGATCTTCCTGTACCGGGGCACGAACCCGTGTCCCCTGCATCGGCAGGCGGACTCTCAACCACTGCGCCACCAGGGAAGCCCCAATGGTAGGTATTCTTGAAATACCTTATAAGAGAATGGACAAGCCATAAGCCACCAATTCAAGTGTTTTAAGATAAATTGAGGTTTAGGTTTTTTGAACGCTCGAATATTTACTGTTAATAAGGTTTGTATACCCTGTATGAGTAGCTTTCTTTAATTAGGAAGAACACTGCTTTCAATTTTTTTTTTCAGTCCACTGTAAGACTGTGGGCTTGCCCAGATAACGGCCTCTGTCTACCTTCAGTGGCCAAGAGCCGCCACCCTTTTGTCAAGAATTAACAAAAGGGAAAGAGTCTTAGCACCGAATGTGCTGACCAAGGAGTGTTTTACAGTTGGTAGCTAAAGAGGGGGTTCAGGCGATACGGGAGAATTGACCCCTGCCCTGGGAAATCGCTGAATTGTGGATGACACCCAAGAGTCTGTCACTTTTGTTAAAGCACAGCAGATTTTCTTTGTTCTTTCCGTTCCCTAAATTCTTTGATAGGGATCTCTTTACTGGGATTCTAGAAGATGGTGGGGGTTTGTAGAAGAATCTGAGGTCGAAACAGTGCAAGTGACTTGCTAGAAACTCATGTATCTGGGCGCAGAGTCCAGGTCGGCTGCTCTTTCCTCTGCACCATCTCCTTGCTTCACTCCTTCCTCAAGACTCTGATTAATTGGAAATGGACACGAACTTGTGCCATTTACATGGGATTTATTTTCCTTCATGTGTCTTATTTTGAGTTACTGAATGTAGTAAATTTTTTTTTATAAAAAAAATCATTTGTTTGTGACCTTTGAAAATATGCTCAAGCCTGTCACATTTTTGTTTCATGAATTACTCAAAATGTCCTTGAATTTTAGTCTTTGGATAAGTCTTACAGGCACTATTTTGAGTTACCTGCTCATTAGTATTATAGCCATCGATGAAATCCTCCCAGATCTTTCCTGGTGAGCATAGGACCTGTTTGTTGATACGTATGTTATGCGTAGAGAATGCAGAATGCCCAGAAGCAGTGACAGATGGAATCAGAGGAGAGTTGGAGGATCCACTTAAGTATTTGTCTTGATTGACTCTACAGTTATTATCTCTGGTTCTTTAACGTATTTGAAAAGTTTTTCCTTCTTCCTTAGAGATCAGTTTATATTGAGGGCGTTGTTTCTCTGAAATAATATTAATACATTACCACCCCTGTATTGGTGCCTGAAACTTTCTGATAACTCATTCATTCATTCAGCAAGTGGGCATTTCGTGCTTACAAACAAGCTTTGCGCTAGGCATCAGGAAAACGAGGATGATTCCAGTCTTGTGGGGGAGATGAGCATATAAAGAAATTCATGCCCAACTTGGTGTGTGACCTCCATACAAGGTGCTGTGGGAGAGCAAGGAGGGGTCCCTGCGGCTTGGCTTTTATATGTGTTGATGAATGGGGTAACTGTTGAACAGAGAGGGTTAGTAGAAAGCTTGCATGGTGCACAGAGCACTGAGCTAGATGTTTAGGGTCTCTGGGTTCTAGAGCTAACTGGGTCAACTGACCAGCTCTGTGACCTAGGCGTGTGCCTGCATCTCTCTGAACCTGAGATTTCTCCATTCGATTCAATAATCCTTCTCTTGTGGTCCCACTGTGTTGATTCAGTGTGTTGTAATTCATCTGTAAGCCGAGGTGGCCTAGATCCATGGTTCCCAAACCACTTGCGCTGGGGGACTGTTTATCCTCCCTCCTCCATGCTTTTGTTACACATACAGGATGTGACCCCCAGTCACAGGTTCTGATCTGTGTCAGATCACCAGTGTCAACTCGGTGTGCCTAGAAAGAACACTTCTGCCCAAAGCACAGGAGCCGGATGTGGCAGCTTACACAGCAGTGCTGTGCATAAATGTGATTTCCAAAGGGCTTGAGGAAGTGTTGGGAAGAAGCCCTGCCCTCACGGTGCTAGCTCTGTGGAAGACCCTTCCCATGTGGGAACAGCAGACCTGGGATGTGTGTAATCTGCAAGCCCTTTCTCGTGCTGAAATCAAAACTGTATTGGGGGGCTTCCCTGGTGGCGCAGTGGTTGAGAGTCCGCCTGCCGATGCAGGGGACACGGGTTCGTGCCCCGGTCCGGGAAGCTCCCACATGCCGCGGAGCGGCTGGGCCCGTGAGCCATGGCCGCTGAGCCTGCATGTCCGGAGCCTCTGCTCCGCAGCAGGAGAGGCCACAACAGTGAGAGGCCCGCGTATCGGGGGGAAAAAAAAAAAATCATTTCATAAACTCCCAGTGATGTCGGAGGCGGTGACGGGCACTTGTGCTCATCCCCATCTTTTCTCCCCAACTTCCTGCTCTGGACAAGCCACACCTCTGGGCTCTCGCTTCACTTTTGCCCCTCTGTCACCATCACTGCGTCTGTCCTACCTCCCTCTGGACAAGCGTGCTGCCTGTGCAGGCGTAATTTATGGCCAGATGGTTATTTTCTTAGCAGCGGTTGAGTTTTCTGAAATGTACTCCCAGTTGGTCTTTTTTTTTTTTTTTTTTGCCCCGTGCAGAGTGTTTGGTGTACACAGTCTGAGCCATCTGTTTGCCCCGGTGCTGAGGTATGGGGTCTGGTGAGGAGCCCTGCTTGTGGCTGTCGCCTGGCCGTGGCTGACCGATGGCCATTCGGAGACGGCCGTGAAGGTTTTCAGATCATCTATTCAGAAATGGCAGCTTATTCACACGGTGTCATTTTTGGACGTCTCATGGTGCCCTTCATTTGCCTGTCTAAGCAAGCATTATGCGTTGAATTGTGTCCCCCCCCGAAAGACGTGTTGAATCCCTAACCCTCAGTACCTGTGAGTGTGACCTTATTTGGAAATAGGGTCTTTGCAGATGGAATCAAGTTAAGACGAGGACAGACAGGATTAGGGTGGGCCTTAATCCCGTATAACTGGTGTCCGTATGAGAAGAGGAGAGATACACACACAGGGAAGGATGCCGGGTGAAGACAGAGGCAGAGGTTGGAGTGATGTGTCTACAAGTCAGGAAACTCAAGGATTGCCGGCAACACCAGGAGTTAGGAGAGAGGCATGGACCACATCTTCTTTCAGAACTTCCAGAAAGAACCAACCCTGCTGATGCCTGGATTTTGGACTTCAAGCCAGAACTACAAGAGAATAAATTTCTGTTATTTTAAAGGGACCCAGTTTGTGGCACCTTTTTGCAGCAGCCATGGGAAACTAACACAGCAGCAAAAAGAAGTAGCAGTGAGTTTCTGCTTACACTAATGATGTTAAGAGTAAACCCTAGCCACACATAATTAAGAATCATACAGCGGGACTGTGTCCTTTCACAGAGGAGGGAACTGAGGTTGGAGAGGTGCTTGCAGACCCACCGCGGGGACTGGTGAGGGATTACGATCCGGAACCCACATCTCCAGAGCTTAGAGCTTCTCCCACTCCTAACACCGCCTATTTGAGGACATTCGAAAGCTGACCTCATTCACATTACAGAAAAAGAAGCCAAGTTAGGAGACAAACCGTTTGTTTTCCTCTTCGGGTTTGGATGGTGAATGAGGAGACCACGGGTCTTGACGACCAAGTGGGGGGAATTTACAGGGTTCCGGGCATATTTTCTCCACAGACTGCCAGAGGACAGCCTGGAACACAAACTGCTGGGATTCGTTCTTCTGGGACCGTTGCGTGCTGGTCGTGCACTTGAACTTTCTCTTCTTTATCAGTAATGGATTGTAATGAGTGCCCATGTGCTTCTCCTTTGTTTTTCCTCCTTTCTCTCACCTCCCCTCTTTTCTCTGAATGGAAGCATTTTCTGAAAGGCTTTTCTCAGTGTTTCTAGTAGGTGGAGGTAGTATGGGGTGATGGAGCAGGAAGTGGGCTTAACTTTTTAACTTTACACGTGAAAACCTTAAAGATGTCAGCCTGTTTTCAACTCATGTCACTCATCTCATCCTCTTCAGAAGGTACTTTGTTAGAGCAGAGACTTTGCAGGCTCATCTCTGCCTACTTTGAGGTGTTCGTGGGCCTGGCTCAGTCCTCCCCCACGCCCTCCTGTGCTCCCCGCCCCGTCCTGGGCCGTCTCCTGCACCGGGCGTCTGTCTCCGGGGCCCACTCACGTGCCCCTGTGCCCATGGCAGGGTCTTAGATGCATTGAACCCACAGGATGGTCCTTGCTGCCTGGCAATCGTCTTGAATTGGTTTAACTAGGTGCCGTACCTGCCTGACATTTCTTAGGATCTGTCTAAACCTTGAACTTGGAAGGAGCAACTCTTGTTTGGAGTACCGTGTTCGTCAGCAGAAAAATCCTTTTGACTGAGACATGAAATCACGAGACTCAGTTTGCACAACCGCAAATGGTCACGTCAGATGGGCTCTTGGTACGGAGGGCCTGGCTGCATCCCCTTAGAATTATTAATGTATTGGCTACTTTGTTCCCGATGACTCAGTGTGTGCATGACCTCAGTTCTACTAAGCATCCGAAGGCACTTTCGTCGAGTGTCTTCAGTTTGCACAGTGTAACAACATTTTGTTTCTGAGCAACAGTTGTGCCCTTGAACCCGGGCTGCTTTGCCAGAAGGAGGACTCGCTGGCCGTCCTCGAGAGCTGAGGTCGGTCTGGGACTGGCCATGGGCAGTCGGGCTGCTCCTCGGGTTCAAGGTGATTCTCTTTCCTAAAGTTTTCGCCGTCCTTAACTGGTCCCAGGAGACCAGACATAAGTCAGTAAACAGAGTTCCCTGTACAGATGCCAGTCCTCTTCATCTCTGGCTTGTGGTGGGCTGGACCCACTCTTAAGCTTAGCATCTGAAAAGAGAACTTTCTGGAGATACCACCTCCTAAGTGCTAAGGGCAGGAGCTCTTGAGAGGATCTGGACTCCTCCTGAGAGGGTCTCCCCTCCCGTATGTGAGGACGGAAGTAACAGCCCCTCTCATGGCATCACCAGGGAACGGCAAGGACCTCAGAAGGGTTGCCTGAGATTTGGGTCATACGTGTGGCTTCAGGTACTTTGGTGCACCCTTGTGCTGTTTTTATTTTCTTCAATACCTTGTATTTTATTCCTACTAGGCTTCCCCCTGCCCCCGAATAAAAGCACATTCAATAAGAAGAATTCTCTAGTATCTAATACAGAATGATACTGCTTGTCAGTTGGAAGAAAAAGCAGATTGTCTGCTCTGTGGGTTGGGAGTTCCTCTTTTTTTTTTAAAAAAAAAGCAGCTTAGAGAAAATCCCTGAACATAGTCTCCTGATTGAAAAATATATTAGTGGATTTCAGGGCTCTATCATTTTCTTAAAGTAACAGTTTTCCTTACTTTTCAAACATATACCATATACATATATGTGTGTGTAGTGCTATTGAAACACATGGCTGAAAACATTCCCAGTGCAGAATTTTTTATGGTTTACAAAACAGAAAAAAAAAGCCATAATTTTATAAAATTGGGTGGTTGGAAAGACCCTTCTTATTCCTTATCCATCCCTCTTTGGTGGTGGGCCAAAGGGCAGTGTCCTCTCTGTGGCCATGACCAGCTGGATCATTTCTGTGCTACCTCCATGGTGGGCTTACTAATATCATGCATCGACACCTCCAGACCGCCCTTTGTGCACCGAATTTGGCTTCCTATACATCTTCAACAAGCGAATGCCTCTAGCCATCCCACCACCCCCGCCAGCCAACACATGGTCAGTTTCAACAGCTTTCCATCCTTTTCTTCACAACAGTTTTTTTATGCAGTCATTTGGATTGCTTGTGTACTTTGCCAATGTATAAAAATTAAAAATTAAAAAATTTAATAATAAGAGTTATGAAGAGCGTAATTCTGCTAAACACACCCATTGAGAAGGAGCTGGAAATCCTTGGGCGTGAATCTCGGGTCTTGATTGGGGAACTGTGGGAGTCCTCGGCTGGGAAGGGAAAGGAGAAAATTACAGTGTGTGTGAAATGCTGCGAGTCTGAAAGGTTGGGCGTATTTAGGGACTTCATAATTGTTCTTTTCTTGGTTTTGTTTTAAGCACTCTGAGAAGGAACACGCTTTTATGCTGGTGAGGTGGGCGTGGTAACAGAGAAGTGTTTTGACTTTCCTGTGTTTTACTTTCGAACCCATTTCAGGAAAGCACCCCAGATGGGACGAAAAGGATTGCCCTGAAAACCCAAACAGAGCTCCTGTAAGCTGTCCCTTGAGCTGCAACTGCCCACTGGAGCCTCGCAGGATGAATGTTTCCTTTCTTTTTTTTTTTGCGGTACGCGGGCCTCTCACCGCTGTGGCCTCTCCCGTTGCGGAGCACAGGCTCCGGACGCGCAGGCTCCGGACGCGCAGGCTCAGCGGCCATGGCTCACGGGCCCAGCCGCTCCGCGGCATGTGGGAGCCTCCCGAACCGGGACATGAACCCGTGTCCCCTGCATCGGCAGGCGGACTCTCAACCACTTCACCACCAGGGAAGCCCAAATGTTTCCTTTCTTAATGGCAAGACATATTACGGTGTTTCCCGAGTCGTCCTAGTTCCTTCCCCAGTGCTTCAGATGCGCAGTTTCCCAGGACTTTCTCTTTCTGAATCACCTGACTTTGGATCCTCCGATTTCTCCGGGATCCCTTTGTGGATGCCACCTGGCATCACAGAGCAATCCGGGACCGGTACTCTGTTAGCACTGGTGAGCCGGCCACCGGCAGAGCTGTGTTCCCTGATGTCTGGGATCCGTTCTGTCTCACCACGTCTTCCCCCATCAAAGGCTTTGCTGTCAGCCTCTTGGGCATCTCATTTTTAAATTTTTGTGCTCTTCCCCCAACCTGACACCTTCTTAACTATCAGGTTCTAGCTTTCATGACACCTCTTCCTAGAGGTCCTGCTTAAGCCCTCCCACTGGGCTCCATGAGGACTTTTCCTCTAGGGAGCACTTTGCCACAGGTGTATTTAAACTCGTACATGTTACTTGTTCACCATCTCTCTCCTTCTCCAAGTGGAGCACCAGCGCCTTACACAGGGGACTCCAGAAGTTCTGCTGAACGAGTAACTGGCACCCCCATTCTCCTGGTCCCCTTGGTGCTAGACCCGCTGTTGTCTTTGATTCCTCCTCTCCTTGGGCCTCTGGAGGACACCTTGCTTGTGGCCCCACCCCCTTTATCCCTGAGTGGCAGGTACAGCCTTTCCCATCTCCCAGCTCTGTCCCCTGTAGTTTGAATACTGTCACCACTGTGTCCTCTGCTCAGGTGTCTTCGTTGGTTGCTGCCACCCATGGAAGTGAGTTCTCATCTCCTCCCTGACTGTATAGCCCCTTCGGAGTCTTCACCCCTTTAGCTGTCTTCATCTCGTTGCTTCTCTGCTTCTCTGTCCCCGCTGGGGACAGGTGGGCCCCCTGCCTGCTCTACAGAGCGCACCGTGCATGGTCCACTACTTGTGTTGTCTTTCCCTGGACTTCCTTTTCTTTCTCCCTTCTGTACAGCCCAGCCAAGCTCTTTCCTAAGAACTCAGTTTAAAGCCCATCTCCTTAATGGGATCTACCCCTGATCTTATTACACTCTCTGGCCCTTGGCACTTAAAGTCTGTGCGGCTTATAATAAACTTTATAACAAAGTTTGCTATCTAATGAAATAAGGAGCAGTGCAGATGATTTTTTAGGAGCTTGGAGGTTGGAATCAGAGAGACCTGGGTATGAATCTTTGTTTTGCCATCTGCCAGATGTGTGTCCTTCAGCAAGTTAATTACTGTTAATGAGTTTCGTGTCCTCATCTGTGATGAGGAGAAGAATAATGCCTTTCTTACATGGTTGCTTAAAGAACAAGTGATATAATGACGGTACAACTCCTGGAATGTACTAGGTACTCAATAAATATTATGCTGATGGTCATTTCTCCTATGCTGGTGCTGTGGACTGAATTGTATCCTCCCTAAATTCATATCCCCAATGTGACTCTGGAGCTTTTAGGAGGTAATTAAGGTTAAATGAGGTCATAAGGCTGCAGTCCTCATCTGATAGGATTGGTGGCTTTATAAGAAGAGGAAGAGAGAGCAAGCTCTCTCTCCATGCTCACACACCAGGGAAAGGCCATGTGAAGACACAGTGCATAGTGGCCGTCTGTTAAGCCAGGAGGAGAGTCCTTACCAGGAACTGAATCAGGCAGCACCTTGATCTTGGACTTAGAGCCTGCAGAACTGTGAGAAATAAATTCCTGTTGTTTAAGCCTTCCAGGCAGTGGTATTTTGTGAAGGCAGCCCCAAGCAGACTAATACAGTTGACTTTCTCTCTAATTAGATAACGATTTGTCTAGTTGATGTTAATTGAGCACTTATTATGTGTCAGACACTTTCTCATTTAACCTTCCATGTCTAATCTCTCTCAATTCTCATAACCACCTCAGGAGACTGGTTATGTAACTTGCTGAGGTTCCTATAGCCCAGCAGTGCCAGGTTTAGAACAGCAACTTCACGTTGTAGCCTTTGTGCAGTGGCACCTCCCGGAGTTGTGCAGTGTGTGCCAGTGACCCCACATGACCCTAATGGGAGGCCATGGGTCTCTGAGTCCAGATGATGAGTTCCTTGGTGTCAGGGGCGATGCCTTATGTTTTCTCTCCAGTGGCACTTAGCAAGTGCTATGTGCACAGGAAGCAATTAAAAAATAATTTTCGGTCGGCTAATTTTCTCCAGACTGTTAGATCGCCTACATCTGGGCAAAGAGTGGAATTTTCCACCCTCCCCCATTCTCCAGTGTGCATCTCCTGAGCTGTTTGCTGTCAGTGAGGGCATTTGGTGTTGAGGTGCAGAGCTGAAGAAAGTAAAGGAGGATCACGTCTTCAACGGATGGATGGATATTAAACCTTTGTCTCAACCTTCAGTTTTTTATTCTCTCAGTGAGTGGAAGTGAGTGAGTGTGAGGATGGCCCTTATGGAGGTGTCTTTACACGTTGGTAATATAAGTAGTTCTTGTCTTGTTCTTTTTCTCCTTTGCTTTCTTCTACCTCTCTTGTGTGAGTTAAATTTAAGAGACCAGAGAGAACATTAAACAACTCTTTTTTTTTTTCTTTCCCCTGCCTCAGCCTTTGTGATTCAAAGAGAAATTTGCTTCACTCTCCTCAGGACCCAGATGGCTTTGTTAGTAATTAATTAGCCCCTTTCCTCTCAGAACTCGGTGGGTTTGGGCCTCTGAAAAAAAAGTTAGCCGTGTGGAATCTAACTTAGGTTCGAGGTGATGAGGTTCTTCTAGCTTTTAGATTTCCAGGGTCATGTTCATAGACAATGGCATATGTACCTTATCAGCACGATTATTATTTATACCCCACTTCCTTGTAATAAAGATTACTGTAAGACATAGAAGACGTGTTACAATAAGGCTGTGAAAGTGAAAATCAAAAACAGACAAACCCTGTAGAGAGAGGGGGGAAAAGCACATATTCCAAATCCTTAAGCTGATATATTTATTTCAGTTGAGTACCCTGACAGCCAAGGCAAAAATGGAAACTCAGCAGGTTACGTAATTCTGCTTCGCTGGTAAGATGACAATTCAGGAGAGAGTCATAATCCTCAGGTGCCAGTTTGTAGAAAGAATACATTGTGGGGCTCTTTCTCCAAGGAATATAAAACCACATAATTTACAACACGTTAGCAACCCTAGCTATAGTTCAAGAAGTGATCGCGATTTTTGCTCATGCTGTTATGGCCTTATCCTTATCTGCCCCTAGATAACTCCTGTTTAGCCTTTAGTCTTTGACAGGGGTCACCTCCTCCAAGAAGTCTTCCATGATGCTCTCTGCCTAGGCCAGGCTGACTCCCTCTCCTCAGTGGAACCATAATACTGTGGGCATATCTTTATCTCTGCCCCTCCATGTTGCATTATGTTGTCTCTTATAACTAGCCCAGGTGTTCCTAGGACTCATTCCTAGTACTGTGGGAGGTGTGTGGCCAGTGCTGAAGGAAAGAAGTTTACTGATCTAGGTTAGAAAGTTTTCTAAGTGGACAAAACCAATTTCTGGCAGTGAAAACCATTGGCTGATTTTTAGTGTCTGCCTGTAGTAGGTAGTTTGTCTGTGACACAGGAAAGTTGTCCGTCTCATTGAAGCTGTTGGAAGTGGTGGTTGTCAGGTGACCTGGGTTCTAGTCCTGATGCTTCTACCAAGTGGAGGTGCAACTTGTACATTTCACAGGCTTGGCTTCTGCACCTGCAAAGTGAGCATGTTGCATCAGGCCAGGGAGCGCAGAGGTGTGGAGTCCATCTCCAGCCCCGCGTTCCATGCCCAGGGTGGGCAGCCGTCATCGGCCGCAGCTCTCACCTGTGTGCAGATGCAGGCTCAGGCTCTGTCTCTGAGAGTCGCTCCTGGAAGCCACCGCCAGTCCACTGGGGTTGGTATCAGAGAAGAAACGTATTTAACATCCATGGTTATATTTGAAGTTCTTTTTTGCCCTCATGATTCTAGAAAATTCCTTGATTTTCCTCGATCATCACTGTAATGGGTTGGAGTATCCCCCCACAAATTCAGGTCCACCTGGAAGCTCAGAATGTGATCTCATTTGGAAATAAGTCTTTTGCAGGTGTAAGTAGTTAAGATGCGGTCGTACTGGATTTGAGTGGACCCTAAATCCAGTGACTCGTGTCCCTGTAAGAAGAGAGGACACGGACACACGGGGAAGAGTGCTGAGTGATAAGGAAGGTAAAGATTGGAGGGATGCGGCTACAAGCCAAGGAATGCTGAGGATGGCTGGGAGCCACCAGGCCTGGGAGGAGGCCAGGAAGGATGTCATTCCCTGGAGTCTTCAGGGGAGTGTGGTTCTGTCAGCTTCTTGGATTCAGACTTCGGGCCTGTGACTTAATATTTCTTTTGTTTTAATTCACCAAGTTTGTGGTAACTTATTATGACATCTCTAGGAGACCAGCACACTCACACTTGTCTCATCAAGGAGGAGACGGTGGATTTGGGGGGCCGCGGGGAAGCTGATGGGTCCTGGCTGGGCCATAGCAGACTCCAGGCACCCAAGGGTCATCTGGAGAGGATGGCCGGTAGACAGCCAATGTGTGGGCAGTGGGTGGGCCAGGTGAAGCTCTGGAGAGAGTTGAGAGGGTCAAGCCAAGGGCATGGGGCCAGCTTTACCTTCATTTAAGCAAAATGAAGTGAGCTTGCTGGTACTTTTATTTAAAAACCATCCATTGTGTTTGCTCTCTCTAATGCTGCTATGCCATCCTCATGTCTGTCTAGAGAAGGCTGACCTGTTGGAAGATGTCTTCTTGCCAGGTGGTGTGTGTGATGGAAAGAACTAGACCTTTCTCTGACTGTCCCTAAAAATTTAGATATTGATAAAAAGCCCCTTTTCCCAATTAATAGATGAAAACATACAAATTAATTTATATTTTTGTGGGACATATGTTTAGTTCAGGCTCCCTGAGGTCTTATTCAAATTATCGAAAACCTGGCCTCTGCAGTGTAATTCACAGATGGTACTGGCTCCAGCCAAAAACGAAAAAGCAACCATGTGCAAAACACAAAACGACTCAAGCATTCTGAGCACTTGGGTTTTAGGGGAACAGTGTTGCACTGGGCCTGCCTCCCACCCCCCCAGCTCGGGACCCAGCAGGACACCCTCCCATTAGATGGGGGTGCATTTCATTGTCTTTTACCTGTCTTGTTCGGTGTGACCTGTAAGCTCTTGTCCACGTTTACCTTGCCTCAGATGCTACCCTTTCTTTATCAAATGTTCTGTTATTTAATGATCTCAGCAGGCCACGAAGTGGGGAATTGTTGTCCCATTTTATAGATGAGGAAACCGAGGCTCCAAAGAACAACGAGGTAGCCTGTTACGGGTCACACAGCGGGTAAGCAGCAGAGCAGAATCTGAGGTGGGGTCTGTCTGACTCTGACACCCATGACCTCCCAACCCACCTCACAGGGCATCTGTGGGAGGGGTAGGAATGTAGCTTGAGCAAACTTGGAATGGACACAGATGAGTTTGGAGAGGGAGCTGGTGGAAAAGGGGGATGAGGGAACAGGGAAGGGGATGGCACAGGAGAAGGTCAGGAAGCTAGGAAGGTGCAGACTGTGAGGCCTGGGAGGTGGGATGTTTTCTGTCTACACTGGGAGCTGTCAAAGGCTTGGCCATGGGGAATAGTGGTGATTGGAGCAGTTACACCTGGCAGGAGGGAGCAGCGTGGTGGGTTAGGGGCCAGGGGTTTGGCTGGGGCAGTGAGCAGTTGACTAGGTTGGTAGCTGTAGGAAAGGGGTAGGTGATGCCAGACCTAACTGTCCTGGAGGTGGAGTGTGAGGCTATGCTGACAGCTGGGGGCAGCGGGGTGGGCAGACATGGAAGCGGAGTAAGAGTCGAGGCTTACAGCTGCTTAGAGGAGAGGGTGGTGACATCGGGCACCGTGACAGGCATCAAGGAGGAGATGGTGGATTTTGGGGGGCCGTGGGGAAGCTGATGGGTCGTGGTCTGGCCATGGCAGACTCTGGGCACCCAAGGGTCATCTGGAGTGGGTGGCCGGTAGACAGCCAATGTGTGGGCAGTGGGCGGGCCAGGTGAAGCTTTGGAGAGAGTTGAGAGGGTCAAGCAAAGGGCCTGGGGCCAGCTTTACCTTCATTTAGGCAAACGTCGCGAAGCCCCTCCCGGACTGTGTGTGCTGGGGCCGCTTAGACTTGGCAGCATGCTCTCCAGGGCTGGGGTGTCGGGGCGTGTAGGATTAGTTGGGCTGTTATGGTCATGCCACCAGATGCTGTGGGAAGGCTTTATAAAATTAAGAGCAAACCTATAATCCGTGTGGTTTTGTAGGTTGAGGCCTTGGTCCAAGGCATAATCCTCTTAGTCGCTTCAGGAATACTGGGAGTAAATAGTCTACAGTGGAGGATTATTATTGGTATTTATCAGTAATATTTGCAGATGACAGTTCAGTTAATTACCTTGCTGGTGTCTTTGTGATGATTTTCTGAGAACAGGGCTTTTCCCCTGCCGTTGCTGAGCTTGATTTCAGAGTTACATGCAGAGCTTTAGGCATCTCAGGGCTGGTTTTGCCTCTGGTCCACATGGCTGAGCATCTCCACAAGTGATTCTGAAGGTGATTCCCAGGACTGCGCGTGGTCTGTGGGGCCCGTGAGGTCATGGCCATGGCGCTGGGTGAGAAGCAGCCCTGCCTGTGGGTAGCGCTGTTCAGGGACGTGGTTCGAGGGGCCCGCGCTCTGGGCACATCAGGAAGGGCAGGGGCAAGGACTGGGGGTGCAGCACTGTCAATGCAGAGCTCATTCTGAGATGTTCTTCTTGGGAAAGCTGACTGCGTTTTGGTGTTAACGTGGAAAACAAGGTGAAGCTTGACTGAAGTCCTTCGGTGTCCCAGGTAAATAGGACCTTAACAGGAATGAGGCTGGGAAGAGAGGGCCTCAGCCACCCGCAGTGGGGAGGTCAGTGATGTGGGAGAAGGCGCTGTCCTGCGTTCTGGGTTCAGGGAGTCCTCTTCCTGCCGGAACTCAGGAACTTAGTAGTTTATTATGCTCTGGAGCAACAGCTCTTAATGGAGGTGGTTTTGTCCCCTCAGGGGCCGCTTGGCAATATCTGGAGACTGGTTGTCACAACTTGGGGGAGGAGTCCTGCTGACACCTAGTGGGTAGAGACCAGAGATGTTGCTGAACTTCCTGTAACACACAGGACGGCCCCACAACAAAGAATTACCCTGCCCCTAATGCCAGTAGGGCTGAGGTTGAGAAGCCATGGGCTACGGTTCCAGCAAAATCTTCCTATCCTCACCGCTGTCTGCGGGGGAGGACTCAGGGCTCTCACCACAGCCAAGGAGGGTCCCAGAGTGAAGGTCTGGTTGAGAGAAGACTGCGTGGCTGCAACCAGGAGACTGGGGCCAGGCCGCCAGCGGTGTGTTTTGCCCATCAGAGTTTGGGTCCCTTAAATGGCAAATGAGGAGGGCCAACCAGATCTCTGAGACCCTTTCCAGCTCTCACATCCCGAGATTCTAGAACTGACCCTCTATCCTCATAACCTGAGCAGGATTTGAATAATTTGCGAAAAAAAATTTGATGAGACACTATTTTCTTAAGTCTTTCTTACCAGTTTTTACTTGCTTTTTTGTTTGTTTCTGAAAAGGTAAAAATTGTGTAATAAAAAGTACATATTTTAAATGTCTCCTCTTTTTAATAAAGAAGGACTGTGCTGATAAACATGAGAATGTTTGTTTTATTTCAAGGAGAAATGATTTTAATATATTTGAAACACTTCTGCTCAGTGATGAAAATTCCACGTCTGATCACTTACAGCAGATAGGTATGTGCGTTTTAAGTGTCTCTCCTGGGATACAGCCCGGCTGCGGGGACCTCCCCAGACATGTCTGGCTCTGAGAGGAGTCCAGTGAGTGTGCAAGAACTTGTGATTCCAGGGTGTCTGGGTGTTCCCCAGCTGATGCAGCAGACACGAAGTCATCCTGGATAGCCGTCTCAACTCCCACCCCCCTACACACACACAGTATCCTGGGAGCTCTTGATTTTCTATATCAGTGAATGGCTAATGTGCACAGGGTGGCAAACACTGTTCCTCCATTTGAATTAGAGGCATAGGCTTCCTCCTTCTCCTGGAAATCTTTCCTATTAGTTTGCCAGATGTGCCACAATAAGTACCACGGACTGGGGGGCTTGAACAACAGCAATGTATTTCCTCACAACTCTGGAGACTAGAAGTCTGAAGTCAAGGTGTCGGCAGGGTTGGTTTCCTCTGAGGCCTCTCTCCTTGGCTTGTAGATGGCCGCCTTCTCCCTGGGTCTTCACATGGTCATCCTTCTGTGCGTGTCTGTGTCCAAATTTCCTCCTCTTATAAGGATACCAGTCGTATGTTGGATTAGCGCCCACCCTGATGACCTCATTTTAGCTTAACTGCCTCTTTAAAGACCCTGTCTCCAAATACAGTCACATTCTGAGATACTAGGGGTTTGGACATCAACATGTGAATTTGTGGGGTTAGGGTCACAATTCAGCACCGCTCGCTTACGGAGATGTTTGGTGTACCTGTAGATGTACAGGTTCTGTCTGGGACCAGACTTTACAGATCATGATGAGATTTACACCTCTGCAAAAGTACTACAGTGACCTGTTACCCTACTACCTAGAATCCGTAATTGTTAACCTGTTGTATTTGCTTCATCTTTACGTATAGATTATATGACCCAGTTAGAAGAAAGTTGTAGCATCAAAACATCAGCATGAATCTCTTAGGAATAAAGATGTTCTCCTGGGCAACCACAACACTATCTGTGTTTTTCGCTCTGCAGTTAGCCTGTACTCGATGGGGAGATAATTTGGCACTGGGTGTGTATCCATTGATGATGCTTGATTGAATTCTTTCACTGGGGAATTGCAAAATGGTGATTTTTCTAATTCTATCATTAGTTGGCATTAAAGTTCCAAAAAGGAACTGTAATGACCGATGTGTAGAAAAAGGGGTTGGTGTAATAGTCACCTCTAATGGTAGCAAAATAAATTGCTCTCTGTGAATATTGCTGTGGCCTCATAGGTTTTTATTTAAATCAATGCTTTATAATCAATTGCAGATTTGTTATACATCTTTATTGGAGTATAATTGCTTTACAATGTTGTGTTAGTTTCTGCTGTACAGCAAAGTGGATCAGCTATATGCATACATATATCCCCATATTCCCTCCCTCTTGAGCCTCCTTCCCACCCTCCCTATCCCACCCCTCTAGGTGGTCACAAAACACCGAGCTGATCTCCCTGTGCTATGTGGCTGCTTCCCACTAGCTATCTGTTTTACGTTTGGTAGTGTATATATGTCAGTGCTACTCTCTCACTACGTCCCAGCCTCCCCTTCCCCGGCTGTGTCCTCAGGTCCGTTCTCAACGTCTGCATCTTTATTCCTGCCCTACCACTAGGTTCATCAGTACCATTTTTCTAGATTCCATACATATGCATTAGCATACGGTATTTGTTTTTCTCCTTCTGACTTACTTCACTCTGTATGACAGACTCTAGGTCCATCCACCTCACTACAAATAACTTGGTTTCGTTCCTTTTTATGGCTGAGTAATATTCCATTGTATATATGTGCCACATCTTCTTTATCCATATGTCTGTCGATGGACATTTAGGTTGTTTCCATGTCCTGGCTATTGTAAATAGTGCTGCAATGAACATTGTGGTACATGACTCTTTTTGAATTATGGTTGTCTCAGGGTATATGTCCAGTAGTGGGATTGCTGGGTCGTATGGTAGTTCTGTTTTTAGTTTTTTGAGTAACCTCCATACTGTTCTCCACAGTGGCTGTATCAATTTACATTCCCAACAGTGCAGGAGGGTTCCCTTTTCTCCACACCCTCCCCAGCATTTATTGTGTCTAGATTTTTTGATGATGGCCATTCTCACCGGTGTGAGGTGATACCTCATTGTGGTTTTGATTTGCATTTCTCTAATGATTAACAATGTTGAGCATCTTTTCAGATGTTTGTTGGCCATCTGTATGTCTTCTCTGGACAAATGTCTATTTAGGTCTTCCATCCACTTTTGGATTGGGTTGTTCATGGTTTTTTTGATATTGATCTGCATGAGCTGCTTGTATATTTTGGAGATTAATCCACTCTATGACATAAATCACAGCAAGATCATTTTCGACCCACCTCCTAGAGTAATGGGTATAAGAACAAAACTAAACAAACGGGACCTAATGAAACTTCAAAGCTTTTGCACAGCCAAGGAAACCACAAACAAGACAAAAAGACAACCCTCAGAATGGGAGAAAATATTTGCAAGCGAAGCAACAGATGTTGTTTTGATGCTCAAATTATCCCAAACTTGGCCAGCAGGGCCTTTCAAGCTGCTTTCTTCTGTCTTTTGAACAAGCCTCTTTTAGTCTTTGAGTACTACCTTGCTTTCTTGCACGGAAATGCCTTAGGCTCATCTTATACTTTCCATTTCCAGGCATGGGATCATCCATTTCTCCAAAAAAGCTCCAATTCCATTTAGTGGAGAATGGTATTTAGAAACCGAATCTGTATGCTAGGGGTGTTCACTGTGGCTGCGGTGTTATTACTTTCAGTGGACAGAACTAAGGCAAAATAGAATCACGCGTTTATTGCTGTTTCCAAATCACTTTAAACATTAGTGGGTTTAAGTCTTTGATTTTGTATTCATAGCTCTTTGCTTGGCTTCTAATTCTACTGTTAATGCTGTTAACACATGCACTTTTTGCTGAACTCTACGAGATATATAAAATAGTTTCAAAATCATATTGTCTGTTACTATTAATAATGTGATTCTGATGGAAACATAGTATTTCTTTGTAGTTCATTTTGTCCTTAATATACATTCCACTAGAATGCACAGCCAGTATTGAATTCAAAAGTCATGTGAACGAACTCTTTTCCTTGTCAGGTTATATTGCCCACTTGATCCTCTAGTTAGGTTATTTCGTTGGCTTTTTAAATTTTGTTTTAAAATTATGGTTTGCTCTTTTTTTAATCAACTTTACTGAGGCAAAATTTAATAAATTCATAATAAAATGCACCCATTGAAAGTATTTTGACTAATATATATGCGCCTGTGTAAGCAGGTGTTACAGTGGAGACCAGAACCTTTTCATCAGCGTGAAATGCTTCCTTCTCCTTTGAGTCGATCTCCTCTCCCTCCACCCAGACCCTTGGGCAACCACTGTTGTACTTTCTTTTTCAGTAGATTAGTTTTACTTTTTTCTAGAATTTCATATTAATGAAATCATAAATTGTATATTTTATTTCTGGCTTCTCTTACTCAGCATGTTTTTGAGAATCACAAATGTTGTGTGTATCAATAATACACTCCTTTTTATTGCTGAGTAGTATTCCATTTTATGGAGATACAGAATTTGTTTATCTAGTCACCAGCTGATGGATTTGGGATTGTTTGCAGTTTTTAGGAATTATGAATAGAGCTGCTCTTAACATTCTTGTACAAGTCTGTGTGTGGATAGGTACATTCATTTCAGTTGGGTAAATATCTAGGACTAGGTTTGCTGGGTCCCATGTAAACATATGTTTAATTTTTTTTTTTTTTTTTTTTTGCGGTGCGCGGGCCTCTCACTGTTGTGGCCTCTCCCGTTGCGGAGCACAGGCTCTGGACGCGCAGGCTCAGCGGCCATGGCTCACGGGCCCAGCTGCTCTGCGGCATGTGGGATCTTCCCGGACCGGGGCACGAACCCGTGTCCCCTGCATCGGCAGGCGGACTCTCAACCACTGCACCACCAGGGAGGGCCCTGTATGTTTAATTTTATAAGAAAATGCTAAACTGTTTTCCAACGCAGTTGTGCTGGTTTACATTCTGCCCAACAATTTGTGAGTATTTCAGTAGCTTCACATCCTTGACCGCATTTAGTATTGTCAGTGTTCTTAATTTTAGCAATTCCCATGGGCATATTGTCATATCTTACCATTTTAATTTGCATTGTTCTCCTTTTGATTGAATTTCTATTTTGAATAGTAAAGTATTTCTTAGTTCCAACATTAGAATTCTATGAAAAAGTATATTTAGTGAAGTCTCAAGCTTATTTTTTCTCAATCCTCCTGTGGGAGGTGTGGTTTAAATGATTGGAGAATCTGTTGAGCACTTGTATCTGTGTTGGCACTGGGTCTTGAGTAGAAATGGAAATAGACCCTACCTTCAGAGAGTTTACATATTAGTGAGGGGAGATAGGCATTTATCACATAGCCTCACAAATAAATGTAAGATCGTAACTTTGCTGTGTGCTTTGTAGGACAGATATAAGGAGAGGGCTAAGGCTGTGGTGTCTGTATTTCATCATGGTTTCCCAAGAAAAGATGTTTACATGCTCCCTCCCTTAATACCTGTTGCAAAATTTCTAACCTGCTGTGACTCTGGGATCTGTAGCAACAGGTTCAACCCTTGGAAAATAACCAGCACCCCACTATTGGAACCCAGGTCTGTGGAAGAACCATGATAAGCCTTCACTTAACTATTTGGTTTTAGATGAAGTTGTATGGGCTTGTTCCTTACAGAGTCCCGGTTGAGACAGACTTTCAGTGTTTTTACAAAAAATACATTGCTAACACCTGGTTTACATGTAATTTCTTAAAAGCCCTTTTTAGTTTAGTTTTTAACATTGTAGATACCGGCACTGGATTTGAACCATTTCTCAGTGATTAAAGAATGTCAGTTGTTATGTTATCAATGGTTGTTTTTTTTTTCCTTTAGTAGGTTTGTTAGATATCCCCATCCAACCCAACCCCATCCCAAAACAGCTCATAGTTTTTAGATTTGAAACTTTGGTTTATGTTTTGATTTCCTAGGTCACCCTGACCTAGTATAGAACACCAGGGGTCTTCAGGGTGAGGTTGACTGTTAGGTCTTAAATTCTTAGAAATTTTGATTTTATGTTATTGTTGTTATAATCATTGAATTCATACCATAGAGCTATTATCTACTCTATAAAACGTTTTAGATAAGATGCAGTTTCAATCTGCTGTTCTAAAACTGGAACTTCCCGACAAATGCTGTCCTATTTGCAATTTTTACGCATGGTTAAAGTGACTCTGAAACATAGTCGAAATCATTGATGATGCACTTATAAAGGAATTCTACAGAGAATATTTTTAGGAACAACATACTTTTCTAATCCTGTAATTGAGTTTTCATGTTTGAAAGCTTACTTCACTTTTTAAGAAGATGAATTCTGCTCTTTCAAGGTACACAATAGAGTAAATTATGATGGAAGTATTGGTGGCATTTTTTCCCCCTGCCTGATAGCGATCCTCTCTGCCTTGCAGAAATTGCAAGGGGATTAGCATGCACATATTGTGGCACGTAGATTCCAAGAGTGAAATTCTAGGGTGATCAGTTTGGTTTTTATTTTTGCCAGTCACTACCGTGGCAGGAGACAGATGGCACGCTCAAGCCGAAGTAACCAAGGAGTGTTTAATAAAAGACTAGTTGGCAGCAGTGGGCAGGGATAGAAGAAACCAGCAAGGGTGGTGCACTACCCCCGGAGGAGGGGGGATGGCTGGCTGCACCGGGGAACTTTCCTCACCTCTGGGTCCAGTGGCGAAGGAAGGGAGCAAGAGCTGGAACCCGGGGGAGAAAGTAGCTGAGGTTGTGGACCCTCAGTAGGGGCAGGGCCTTTGGCCGCGGGACGCAGCTCACTTCTAGGAGAGCCAGGAGAATAAATACCCTGCCCTCCTTCTCCTCCCACCCTAACTTCTCTCACCGGTACCTCCCATTGGAGGACGCAGACCGGAGGTCAGTGGGCCCGGGAGACTGTCCATGTGTCTACACGTGTCAGCCTCTGAGGGTTGTGAGCAGAGCAGAGAAGGGTAGAGTGGCCTGCGGAGCGGAGGGAGTCTATCCAGCACACTTGTAAGATATAGAATGGGGCGGGGGTGGGGGGGGCTAAGAACCGTTGGTCCTCACGTGCCCTGAATATCTAGTGCACGTGTGTGCTTAGCCCTGGCAGAGGCCGGAGAGGAATGGGGCTCCTGGTGGTCGGGTGGATCACAATGGGAGGTTTGTAAAAAATATCTAAAGATCTTTCCTTAATTTGAAATACCTAAACAGGGACTTACCTGGCGGTCCAAAGACTCTGCACTTCCACTGCAGGGGGTGTGGGTTCGATCCCTAGTTGGGGAACTAAGATCCTGCCTGCCAGGGGCGTGGCCGAAAATAAAACAACAACAACAGCAAACCACACTAAACAGGACCCCCAACTCCTTTCAGCTAAGTTTCAATAGTCTTCATTTTCGAGTGTTTGATACTTACTTTCCCATCACTGGAGGATGGTACAAAATCTGGAGAGATCTCTCCCAAAGGAGAGCTTCCCTTTCTCCAGGGCTACCTTTGGGAATGCGGAAGACAGAGCTGGCCGCATCCCCACAAGCTCTTCTTGTGTATATGGAGAGTCTCTCTGAGCTGGGACTCCTGGGACCCACCGCACAGGTTCACCACAGCTTAAATGCCCAGAGCATGCTTTCCATTCCATTCGAGAGCACAGGGAGATCAGCTCGTGCTTTGTGACCACCTGGAGGGGTGGGATGGGGAGGGTGGGAGGGAGGGAGACGCAAGAGGGAAGAGATATGGGAACATATGTATATGTATAACTGATTCACTTTGTTGTAAAGCAGAAACTAACACACCATTGTAAAGCAATTCTACTCTAATAAAGATGTTAAAAAAAAAAGATCCTGCAAGCTGTACGTTGTCCTCAGGGCTGCCACATGGGGGAAGGAAGTGCTGCCGGAATAGATGCTGTCTTTTGTTGTTTTTGTTTTGGGGAACAGCTGCATCTTTGGAGCACCCGAAGTACAACTTTTCTTTCTGTTGTCTTAAAAGATTGATACCAGTGCCTTACAGATGCACTTATAAGTACTCATTATGTACTTATAAGGACATAACTTATCAGAAATGTAAATCACATCCTCCCTGTGGTGTGTGGACCCCACAGGCTGTAGAGACCTTACCCCAGAAGTTGAGTGTAATTTAAGGCTGTGTTTATGTTGCCAAACAAATCCAGTGTAGATGACTCCCGCGGAAGGATGTTGGAGTTTAGCTCTTTCTCACCCATTTTAGAACATGTCCATCAAACCAAAGCCCTTTCTCTCCTAATTCCCTTTGAGAATTTCTTTCAAGTAGCACATGATTTTAAGAATCTCCTTCCTGCCGGGTGAATTCAGAGACGTGGGGTCCCACCTGGAGGGGAGAGGATGTAAAAAACATTGGGACAAACGTACACAAGCTGCCCCAGTTTGTGGGATTCTGTTTATCTTGGTACAGCCCTTTCTGTGGATTGTTGGAACCCTCTGAATGCTGAAGATTTGAAAACACTTCCAGGAGGCTGGATTTTCTCGTGGAAGCACATGATTTGGTGGAAAGATGGGGGCAGCTCAGAAGACTGTGGCTGGCTCTGCTTCTTGCTGGTTAGGATGTAGGGAAGCCCCTGTCTTTTCGGAGCCTGTTTTTCTTGGCTCTGAACAACCTGATCTTCTCAGGTTCCTTCATCGAGTTGTTTAGGGCCACCTGAGATGCTTGCTTGCCCTTCGAAATTTGCTTTACAAACAGAAAGGTGATGTTTTGTCTGCAGAGGGTCACGTGCCAGCAATGCAGATATAAAGTCATCGTAATAACAATAGTAACTTTGTCACTGTTTTTCATCTGACATGAACGATTAAAGAAAATGTGTGTGTGAATGAGGGTGTGTGTATCAGAAAGCATTTGTATGCACACTCCCATTTAAGGATGTACATCACTTCGTACGGTAGATCATCCCCAAATTATTCGTGATTTGACTCGGAAATGTGTGATAGGTTTTCTTGCATCTGGTTACCTACCTACTAATGTTGGTCACAGGACTCTTACTTTGGTGGTGACACGCACGGGTTCCTGAGTCAAACTGAGGCAAGTTAGTTAACTTGTTTGAACCTTAACTTCCTTATCGGTAGGGCCATCCCACGACCCACCTTCTAGGTTTGTTGGGCGAATTGAACGAAATAATGCACGTGAAATGCTAGGTTGGTGCCTGGCACATGGTCAGTTCTTGGTCAGCGTTCATGGTCATTGCCGTTACTACCGCCGCTACTCACGTGTGTGTAGCTTGAGTTCCGAGTTGGACTGACATTTAGGCCAAGTGACTCTGCAAGATCCTGAGTGAGTTAAAATTTCTTGTGTGTAAAATTTCCATGGATAATCAAGGGCTGGCTGTTTTGGGAAACCTTAATTAGTCATTGTGGCATGGTCTGAGTGCGGTTGGTAGGAATCCCCGGGTATCCCTGGGCAACGCATCTAGCGTCCCTGTTTCTCCCCTCCCCCGTGGGGGGGATCAGATGCCGGCCGCAGGAGTCCTTCCCGAGATCCAGTTCGGGACTGAGGAAACGGTGGTCAGAGAGGACTTTTACACCGTGAGATGAAATGCGCTGTGTAGCAAGCCAGAGATACCCACCCCCACCCAGGCATTGTAATCAGGTAACTCAGAACCCTTGGCAGGCTTTCTCCGAAGGTCCTGTACTTGGCTATCAGGTCGCCTTGTGTAACTGTCAGTTGTTAGGTACCCTCATGAGCTTCTGGTTGACTCTCTAGAGGGCTGTTCTCTGTGTTCTGCCCCTCGGGTTGCAGTGAGTTCTCAGGTGAGCTGAGAAGCATCCAGACGCAGGTGTGCTGTCCCAGGTTGCCTCTGTGGCCCTGTACGAATCTTCTAGGTCACTGTGCTTGTGGCGCAGGTGAATCCCCATAGTGCCCAGTGCTCAGTTTTGACACTGGCCTTTCCGGGTGACACATAACACATTATCACCAAAATCAGCAGTTTGTGGGAGAGACAGGCAGATACTGAGGTATCTGCCCTTTTGCGGGACCTCCCAGGAACACAGTTTGTGAGGATGATACGATGATGAGGTTAAGGTTGATGATGATGAGGTTAAGGTTGTAATTTGCGTTTTAAATACAGTTGACCCTTGAACAACAGGGGTTTGAACTGCTCGGGTCTACTTTTGTGCAGGTTTTTTTCAGTAAATATATTGGAAAACATTTTGGACATTTTTGACCATTTGAAAAAACTTGCAGGCAAACTGTGTAGCCTAGGGATATCAAAAAAAATTAAGGAACATACAAAACACATGTTAATTGTGTATGTTATTGGTAAGGCTTCTGGTCAACAGTAGGCTCTTAGTAGTTGAGTTTTGGGGGAGTCAAGAGTTATACAAAGATTTTTGACTGTGCATGGGGGCCTGGGGGTCCGTGTGCCCCAAACCCTGCATTGTTCAAGGGTCAGTCGTACTCAGAAATGGGCCTCAGGGAGACTCAGTGTGAGGCCAAGAGAGGACGTTTAGACACCAGGAAGCTCAGACCTCACCAAGGTTTTCATGTGGTTCCTAGGGTCCAGGTCAGCGAGTCTTTTTGGGGGACTCTGTTCACTTGTATGTTTCTTCATCATTAATCGCAGGATCAGATCATCCTCTGACTCTATCTCCCCTCCCCTCTCTGCCTAGCGCTCTGTCAGGCATGTGTTCCTTTGGCGTCCTGGACCAGCCACCTCTTACCTGCAATTGTCCTGGGCACCCTCTCCCTGTCCCGCAACGAATTCGGCCACTCCCTCTGCTCCCAGAGCCCCGTGGATTCTGTCTGACTAGCACCCACAGTAATATCAAAGGAATCTTACAGGGTCATTTGATCATTATTGCTTCCCCCACCTGGGTCAGGGATGGTCTCAGATTTATCCTCGTAGCGGACGCTACAACATCAGGGGCCCAGGCTGTGCTCAGATACCATTTGTTGAAAGTGTCTCCTTTGCTGTTGGGGTGCTTGTGCTAGAATTTAGAGGCACTGTAAAGATAATTTCTCCTTCAAAGCGGGCCGAGTTGCTTATAGCAAAATACTGTGGCGAGAAGCTGGATTCCCAGCCTAGGATCTGCCAGCCAAGACCCCATGGGGACGGACCATCAGGGAGAGTGGGTGACTCGTTGGTCCCATGGCCAGTGGTCTACTCTTTAAAAAACCAACCGACCAACCAAACCAACCAAACTACCAACCCAGCGTGCGTGTTCTACTGAGAGGGTCTTTATGATTATTTAAAAAAAATAAAAGGCCGTGATCGTTAAACTCCAGCCCAGTAGACACACAGCCTGTAACTGTAACTCTTACCTGGCCAGGCACATTTAACAACTCTTAGTTATGGAAATAAGGTGATCAAATTATATGTGCCAATTAGATAAGATCATATTGGAACATTTAAAAATAGATGAGTAACTATGGACAACCAGAAGATAAAGTGGCACTGGTGGGCCAGTTGTAATCCAACCACGGGTGTCTCTGTCAGACCCACGTGGGCCTTTGTCACCCTCCATAAAACGTTACTGTGGTAATTCTCATTTGCCACGTTTGAATCACTTTTTAAAAAGTAGAGGTACCAGAAGGAGTGTAAGTTCGGTCCAGAGTTGGAGCTGGCTGTCATCTTCTCACCTCTCCATAGTGCGTTTATTAAAAATCCTTTCCTGGGTCTTGAACTTTTAAAATAACTGAGTTCTTACTTCTGTCAGTGTTCTGAATGGTGAGTTTTACCTCCCCTCCTATCCACGAGCTTTAAGTCAGTTTGCTTTTTAAATTGGGGGAAAAAAAGGCCTGAAAAAGGCAAGTTAATATATGTCTTTTATTCTCCCATGTAGCCTCTTTGCCATTTGCTTATGCAGTTTTAACTTTAAGGTTGTAGATGTGATGCAAACAACTGTTATTTATAAATTTTAAAACGGAATATATCCACATTCCAAACAACTTTATCACGTACCGTCCTGTTTTATATATTTATATATAACCTGTTTTATATCGGTGACAAATAAAACCTTGTAAATTTGCTCATCTTTGTTTCTGTAATAAAGTTATTAGCAGTTAAGTGGTCATGTAGAGTTTATTTATCTATCCGTATATCCTCTGTGTATGTGTATGCGAGAGAGAGAGGGAGGGAGGACTGTTTGATGCCACAATATCTCGATTTCATTTGAGTAGTAATTTCACTCTTTGAAGTGGTGTAGCACGGCTGGTATTGCAAGTATATAAAACCACCAGCTTTTTATATTTCCTGTGTGTTTTGGGAGTGTATGAAGTTTTTGTAAACTTCTCTGTGTCTGTACTTCTTCTCAGCTTGCCTAAGCTAATATTGTGAGGTTTCAGAAAGGGAAGAATAGTTGACTCTTATTTGCGAAAGGGCCCCAAAGGACAGATTGGTGAAACTAATTGGGAGAATCCCAAGATTTAGTTGGATAAAAGCAGTGATTTTAAAGATGCCAATTCTTGGGCTTCCCTGGTGGCGCAGTGGTTGAGAGTCTGCCTGCCGATGCAGGGGCCACGGGTTCGTGCCCCGGTCCCGGGGGATCCCACATGCCGCGGAGCGGCTGGGCCCGTGAGCCATGGCCGCTGAGCCTGCGCGACCGGAGCCTGTGCTCCACAACGGGAGAGGCCGCAACAGTGAGAGGCCCGCGTACAGAAAAAAAAAAAAAAAAAAAAGCCAATTCTTTGACTTGCTGACTTGGAGTATCAGAGTGCGTGTGTGCGTGCCTGCCTCTGTGTGTGTGTGTGTGTGTGTGTGTGTGTGTGTGTGTGTGTGTGTTCCCTTTTCTTTATTAGAACTTACCAGCATAGAGTTTGACAGTATTTTTAAGTAAATGTCTTTTAGGTGTTTTGGTGATCATTTTATTATTGATTGTTGTTAGTGCACTAGCTCTTGACTGCCTTTGGTAGTTGGAAAACAGTAGTCTAGAGAGGACCAAAAATAACTCATTTCAACCCAAACAAACACTTGCCAGCTTTGCCAGCCGCCATGAGCTGATGTGCTTCACGGTGTCCCTCCCTTTGGCCTCTCCTAACCCCAGGTGGAAATTAGAGTGATGAGCGGTGGAAGTCAGCATCATAGTGAGTGATAGAGGAGAGATTCCTGTAGAGCAAGAGCCATTGGTTGTAAACTCCAATCAACTGGTGTCCTTCTGCCATTCCCACCCCGACCCAGCTTCACCTGCCAGGTTTGTCCTAGAGATCAATTTGGTTTTAGGCAGATCTTGGGGCCATTTTGGTTTTATTTAGGTGTTAATGCAAGGAAATGATTGACTTTTCCTGCACCGATTAAACACACACACAATCTGTCCAGCTTCTCCACTAGAGGTGAAGCATTTTCCTCATGCCTAAAAAGTTCCTTCCCCACCTGTGCCACCTGCATTCCCTCGTCCCCATCTCCATGGATGCTTGGTGAAGGGAGGGAGGCTTTCAGAGACAGCCGAGGCACGCTTGTGGGAAAGCCTCATTATAGAGCTCACGTGTCTGAATATTGTACAAGTGACATGTTCATCTTGATTTCCACCTTCCTAGCTTTTAGAATACATCTGTAAAGTAATAGCAAGATGATCGCGGGACTGGAGGAGAGTTGTGTATCTGATATTCAGAAGATGCAGTGTTAGTGAGTTCGAAATAGTCAGAGGCTGTGAATCTCAGGGGCTCTGTGTCCAGCTCCCGATGCCCACAAGCTGGGCTGGTCCTCCAGGTGCCAGGGCTGCCCTCCCCGCCTGCAGGGCCGCTCCCCGGAATGAAGCTAGACTGAGGCCCACCAGGCCAGGGTCTTGAGAGAGGGATTCCTGTCTGGACCAGGTGTGTAATATCTCTTTTCCATTCCTCCTTCTGCTTTTGGAAAACAAACAAACAAAAAAACTATTTAGAAAGCAAAGTGGGACATTTAAAACACTGCAAACAGTTTGGGAAACCCAACTGTCTGATGTGATTTCTTTTTAAAAATATCTTTCTTCTGGTGTAGTTGTCTATTTTGTTATGATGTATCTAGAAAAAAATTCTTTGTGATCAGTTTTGTTCTTTTTCCCTCTCTCCTCCTCTGTTTCATGTATTTGGCTAATTTTTCAGATCCTTTTCTTTTTTTTTACTTTCTTTTTTCTTTTTTTTTGGCTGTACCCACTTGCGGGATCTTAGTTCCCTGACCAGGGATCGAACCCATGCCCCCTGCATTGGAAGCGTGGATTCCTAACCACTGGACTGCGAGGGAATTCCCCAGATCCTTTTCTTAACAGTTTTAAATTTTAAAAATCCCCCTTGATGTTTTTAGATTATAAATTATAGAATTTTAGGACAAAAAGGGCCTTTAGGAATCACTCACTTGCTAAGCATCTTGTTGTGGTATGACGTTACTGGCACTTGTTAGAATAACTTTTCTTTGTTTTATTTGCTCTTTCCAGTTTCACCCAACTTCTCCTGTGACGTCCTTTGACAGGAAGTAGAATTAAATTAAGTGTCTTTTTCACGCTGGGTATGGTGTTAGGCGCATTTTATATGTTATCACCTTTAAGCCCAACAAGACTGGGAGAAGCCTGTTTTACGTCTAGTACGTAGGTGAAGAAACTGGCAGTCAGAGCTGACAAGAGGTTTATTCCCGGTAACACCACAGTAGGGTAGTGGTGTAGACAAGATCTACACAGGCGGATCCCTTTGTTGCTTGGGAGCCATGCGCGTGGTTGCATTCTAGAATTCTCCCTGGGAAGCCCTGGCATTGCCTCTTGCCCCCTCACTGGTCAGAGTCAGTGAGGAGTGTTTGCCTCTCACTGTTGACAGTCCCAGGGAGCCTGAACCTCAGAAAGCCAGACTCTGTCCTGGGGCTTTGATGGGAAAGTAAGAGGAGGGATCGGGAGAACACAGTCTCCAAGGGGCTGCAGTTTCTAGCGGGGGCAGCCTGGGGTAGGGGGGTAGCTGGAGGGGGTGTGGGCGTTGGGTGGGTCCATAGGAGGAGCTGGCCTGACAGAATATGTGTGTGTGTGTGTTGTGTGCTTGTGTGTGTGTATGTGCACAAGTGCGAGGTTTCAGCACCTTGGTGCGCCGCAGGACTCATCCTTTCCCTCCTCTGCCAACCTACACTGCATCGGCCAGCTTGTGCAGTCCTTTATAGTTGTGTATTGTTTGTCTTCCTCTGGAGGTTCTGCACCCTAAAAAATGGACCCTGCCTTGCGTCGTGGTTACAGGTGTTGTTAAGTGGCCTGCTTCAAAATGAGGCACGACAGCGTTATTCCCTAAGTCAGCTGTCTCCCCACCCTGTAGCAGGGCAGCGTGGAGGGTAGGGCCTCTCCACTCAGGAGGTGGCAGGTTTAAGGTCTGAAGGGTAGGGACCTCCCTTGGGAAGTACTGGGTTGCCACAGGGTCCTGGCGCCCAGGGGCCTCGATGCACAAGGAAGCGACTCAAAGCAAGGAGCATCCTCAGAGCCTCGTATGCCTCCTGGCATCACTCCAGTGCCCACGTCTCTGCTTTGTTCTGTTTTGATCCTTTCTTTTCTACCTTAGTACGTCTGATATAAAATGCTTCTTTCGGACCAAGGAAAGTACCATCAGACAGTGGAAAACAAATAGCCATGTGTGTTTTTTTTTTTTTTTTAAGACGAAATTCGCATTATTTCACAATGTGGCAAGTATTCCCCCTCACGGGGCAGGGCCTGCGTGTTTTGGAGCTTGATGTCAAGGAAAGCGGGCTATTTAATATTTTACCATCATCATCAGGAGAGCAGTGTTCGTGGAGCTTTTATTACGTGCCACGCATAGGATTATCTCATTTAATCCTTGCAACGGTCCTGTGAATCAGGTATTATTATATCACTCCCATTTTATAGATGAGGAAGTTGAAGTTCAGAGGAGTTAAGTAACTTGCCCAAAGTGCCCAGAACAGAAAAATGGCAGTGTTGGGAAGCTAGGAAGGAGATGGGGAATTGAAGGTACGTGTATACTAAGTAATCTGTAGGAACACATTCTCAAAGCATAGAGTTAGGAGCCCGTGGGATGATTTAGTCTGACCACCTAATTTATAGATGAGAAACTTGAGACCCAGAGAGGGAAAGTGAACTGGACATACACGTTGACTTTCAGAAGCAGTGGTGTTAGGTGCAGCTCAACAAATACTAATACGTGTACTCATCACTGATGGGCATACTGACTCCAGTGCGTGTCCGTACCTCTTCCCTCCCGCATCCCTGCAGATGGGCCCCTTTCCTGCCTTGGAGCACTTAGATCATCATTGGCATCCCCTCCCCGGTTCCACAGGACCCAGCCCAACTCTCTTAGCGCCTGAAGACTCCCCTTACCTGGTTTTAGGTTCCCAAACTACAGGAGCTTTGAGTCTGAACCCTGGGTTCAAGTGCAGAAGCTGTAGAGAGGGACCAGCCAACAGTGGCCTGTGTTTTTGTAAATAAAATACTGTGGAAGCACAGCCATGTCTGTTCATTTACATCCGTGGTTGCTTTTGTTCTGCAACGGCAGAGGTGAATAATTGCAACGGACCGTGTGGCCTACAGAGACTAAAAGTTTTTTTTTTTTTGGCTGCGTCGTGTGGCTCGTGGGATCTTAGTTCCCCGACCAGGAACTGAACCCGTGGCCCCTGCTGTGGAAGTGCCAACTCCTAACCACTGGACCGCCCGGGAAATCCCCACACAGACTAAAATGGTTACTCTGATCCTTTAAGAAAATGTTTACCAGTGCCTGCTGTAGAAGAATCAGTTAATGTTAAACCTCTAAAGCCAGACCACCTCAGATCTCCCTTTCTGTGTTCGTAAGCTTTTGCTATAAAGTTTGGGGTCAGTGAGGGGACAGCAGAGGGAAGGGAGTGGCATATGTCCAGCAAGTTCCTTCAAGTACCTTAATCAGTAGCTCTTAATACAAAGACTCAAAGGTTGTATGTTCACCTGAGCACTGGATTTCCCCCTGCCTCCCAAACTTTGACCTAGTTACTCAAATCAAACCATTATTCTTCTCTTTTCTTTACCTGCCACTTCTAATCCATCGCCAGGTCCCATTGCTTCTCCAGATTACATCCCGAAGCTGCCCTCTCTTCTACGTCACTGCTGCCACCTGGGCACGTCGGGCCTGGGCTGTGGCATCAGCTCATCATAGATCCCGGCAGGTCCTCTTCCACTCCCAACCCTTTTATTTTTCACACAGCAGCAAGTTCCTGTCTTCCAACTCACAACTCTCTTTATTTCCTTCACAGCAGACGGTACAGTCTGTCATAATCTTGCTTATTTATTTCTTGACTTACTTAACCGTCTTCTTCCCCCTCCAGAATCCAAGCTTCAAGAGAGCAGTTGCCTTATTGTATTGTTCTGTATTCACTAATGTACCCCCATGGTGCCTGGCATACAGTGGGTACCATATGGGTGAGGTAACGGAAGAGGGTGGGTGGTGTTGGAAACATCCGTGGAAATGGCATATCAGAAGCATCAAAAGGGATTGTTTGGAATTGACGTGTACACACCGCTGCTATATTTAAAATGGATAACCAACAAGGACCTAGTGTACGGCACAGGGAACTCTGCTCAGTATTATGTAACAACCTAAATGGGAAAAGAATTTGCAAAAGAATAGATATATGTATCTGTATAACTGAATCACTTTGCTGTACACCTGAAACTAACGCAGCATTGTTAATCATTATACTCCAGTACAAAATAAAGAGTTAAAAAAAAAGTGGGGGGCATTGTTTCAGAGTCACCAGAAACACGTATCCAGCTCCCTGCTCCATTTTGCCATGGGTCCTGCCTCATTAACCCCCATCCCCAAGCATGGTCCCTCCCCTGTGAATTGGGGGTCACATTGAGGGAGTCCTCCGTTACAGCTGGGAAAGGGCTTTATCCTTCAGAAGTGACGAGAAGGAAGAAAATGGAAACCATTGCTCTAGAAGAGTGTTTACTACCCGTTTTGGACCCAGATCCCCAGTAAGAAGTGTATGTTACTTTGTGATCCACTGTACACCAACACGCAGGTGTACTCGCACACACATTTCACAAAATATTACTTTAGTACAGATGCTTTCTAAGCTGTTCTATTTGGTTCTAGTCCTTTTCATGAAGGCAGTGCTGGTTGTGACCCATTACATTGACTGCGTGCCCCATTAATGTATCATGGGCCACATTTTGTAAACAATGTTTTAAAATACGGTTTATCCTCAGGGACAACCTAGCGAAGAGACCCGCAGTGAAGGCCCGATGTTCGGCAGACTGACCAGTGCTACCATGTGGGTCTGCAGAGTTCCGGGAACAGGGAGAAATTCATGGCCTGCCAGGGATGCCCCTGGATCCAGACCTCTCAGGGAAAAACAAGTTATCCTTAGAAGTTAGATTTAAGATTTAATTTAGTTGCTATTCTTATCTCTCTCTTTTTTTAAAACCCTTCTCACTAATCAGTTCTTTCTATAATATAGGTTCTCCTGGTCTTTTTTTCGTGCTATATACTGATATTTTTATTGCTAACAAGGAATTGTCTGTTATTCCCCAGGTGCTTTTTAATTAAAACAACAACAACTTGGCTTCATCTCTATGTTTTTACTCCTCTTTCCTTTTCACATTAGTTTTCTCAAACTCTGTGTGTGTGCGCACACACCCGTGCTCACGTAAGAAAGATCTTCCTTCACCTCTCCCTTCCTTCACAGACATGTTTTTGTCTTAAATATATATATATTTACACATATATAATATATAAAAACGTATTTATAAATATGCATTTTATATATTATATATTTATAAATATAGAAAATATGTATATTTATATATTTTATAAAAGTATATTACCTATATAACTATTTTTCAAAGATGAAAATGTGTCTATGAATAGAAATCTTTCTTCCCTTATTATCTTGAATTCCCTAACATTTGATGGTGCATGAGCTTCACAGTTATTATGGTTCAACAAAAGAAATCCATATTCTTTAGATGAGATGCAGATAATTCTAAAAGTTCTGACCCTCAAACTTATTACACAACTCTAATCAAATTACACCCTTTTCTCCCCTGTTATGGGCATTAAATGTAATTTTTCCTGGCCGAATAAACTTGAGCATTGTCTGCTCTGCATAGTTCCATTTAAAAGTTTTCAAGTCAACCTTCTTACTATTCTGAACTGTTACATGAAACCAACGAGAATGCTTGCAAATAAGATGCGGCGCCAGCCTCTTTCATGCTCCTTCCAAGCTCTGCCTGGAGCTCTCCACTGGAAAATCATTGGAGGGATTTGAGGGATCTCCAGTGTCCCCATAGGTGTGTCCTGAAGATGCCCTTTTGGCTTATTTTTTTTCTCTCTGGAAATTCTGAGTGTGAGATACTGAAATTAGTGTTTGGTCTGTGAAAATCTATCACAGTTCCAGACCACGCTCACCGTAAAATGCAGAACTGATCCAGGTAGGAACCGTGATGATCCCAAGCTCAGGCACATTGCCTGCAGTGAAGGTACTGTGAATGTGTGCTGACCAAGTGTGGAATTAAACCTTAGCTTGGTGATCACTGTGCGAAGACCCGAGCAAAAGAAAACTTCTAGTAGGGAAGTCAGAATTGGCTTCCTGAGCAAGGGAGAAGTAACATGGAGTGAGGGGTTCATAGAAGGGTGATGGGGGGGTGGGGTGGAAATAAAGTGGGGCGTCTTAGAGAGTAGCAAAGCTGTCCAGAGCGCACTTGCTGAGCCGGGGCCAGTGGCGCTCCAGGAGATTAATACTTAGTCCTCACGTGGAAGGCCGGCTTGCCGGGGACCCCACCCACTGCCTCTGTTGGAATTTGGTGATTCTTTCATGATGGGAGAATCGGATGTGGAAAGCATGGTGCAGCCAGCTTTGCCTTCTTTCTTCTGTCCCAAAGGACCTGTCCGTAGTCCCCTCCGCCCTCCGCCATTTATCGAATGCCTGTACGTTCTCCACTGTTCTAGGTGTTTCCTGTCATGCTGGACCGCACACCTGTCTCTAAGGGGGTCTTTATTTTGCCACTGAGGAAGCCTGGACTTTCTAGGGGGCCCTGATTTGCCCCAGGCCACAGAGGAAACATCTGTCTGGCTTTAGAACTCCCGTTCTTACTGTAGCTCGGCCTGCCTCTTGTACCTGGATCACTTAGCTTGCGATCCTCCCCGCACCCCAATCCTGCGGGGTTTCCCCCTTTTTCTTCTGGTAAATAGTAGTGTAGTGTAATAAACAAGGTGCTAAGGATTAGGAGAAGCCGCCTTCTCGGCTTATTGTTATTTCCCTTCATTTGTTTGTCATATTTTTATTCCCTGTAAGATTAAACGGCCCTACCCTGAAAGCCACCTTGATGAAAACAGAAGCCCCGTGTGGTTCCCAGAAGCAGGGTGATCTCACTGCAGAAACGTGTGGGTTGCACATGGGCCCTGGCCCTCCAACTAGCTAGTTGGGAGCCTTGTCTTCAAGGGGATGGGAAAGGGAGTCCCACTGGCACAGGGCTCGACAGGGAGCCTTTGATGGACTCAGGCCAGGACCCCTGCTGCCCAGGAGGTGACTGGCTTTTGTGGTTTGCTTTACGTTATCCAGATCTGGTAGTCACTGGTCTTCCTCCACGCCTCTCAGCATCTTGGCTTTTGCTTTCTTCTAAAAAGTGTGCCGCACAGCTTTTTTCCAAAGGACAGAATGGAAGGTCCAGGGCTGATCATTGGTGGCCTGCCTGCTTTACCCGGAAAGTGTCATTAGTCCCCCTTCTGGGCTTGAAAATGTACGCGTGGAAGGAAAGACCACGTAAGGGTGTTGAGTTTTCTAAAATTGAAATGTTTCATTTCTTTTAACATCCGGGTGGTTAAACTGGGAGCTTTGGTGTTTAGCCCAGGCAGGTTGGCCTGACTGGGACTGTGTTTGGGGTCAGGCCTGCACTTGCGGGGCGGGTGGGGGGAGCAGTGGGGGAGGGGGAGCAGAGGCTCTGGCCCCGGATCTTGGCTTCGAGCAGCTCCCTGTGCTGAGTGCACTGGTGGTGTTGATAGTAAAGAATTTTAAGGGGTTCTGTGAATAAGTTTGTAAGTAAACTATCTGGTAAGCTGATGACTGAAATACAAATTTTTAAAACTTTAAAGATTTTAGGAATAATTTATTTTTAGTTCTCCTTCTAGGGGATTTTCTTGGACTTTGCCCCCTGCATAATAGTTAAATGATTTTCTTGTTTGCTTTCTAAATCTTTCTGTAGTATAATAGTTGTGAAAATTAGAGAGTCGTTGGCTGGAAGCATGGGGTGGGTGTGGGTTTATATAATTTGACTTCTTTTCTCTCCAAATCAGTAAATGTTTACAAATGACCTTATCAAGCAGCTTGGGTACATTCGGTCACTTGAAAGCGAGCAGTCAGAACAGTGACTGCCCATCCTATCAGCCTGCCGCCAGATCCAGCGGGCCTCAGAGGCAGATCTTGCATGTGTTTTATAAAATGCTGCGTGCCCAGAACGAAAGCGTCCAGCTGAAAGTGGGCCTCCGAGCAAGTCTCCCTCTTTCCATGGAACCAGTTTGTTAAAATTTGTATTTTAAAAGTTTCTGACTTCTGAAGATTCAGGTCTGGAGCAAAATCCAGAATGGAGGATATCAAAAAATAAGTACTGGATTCTGGCTAAGGTTTACCACTGCTGCCTGAGTTCTTTTGTTTCTTTGGGAAGGTCATTACAGAATTCCATTGGAAGCTTAAATAATGTCATTCTTTTGTTAAGCAGGAAAAAACAAGGGGATTACTTTTCTGTTTTTGTAAAGTGGCACCGATGTAATAGGGTTTGAAAACATAACCCTCGAATTTTTAAAGCAGAGACAGAGTTTTGAGGGTGTCTCTGCCCTCTTTTTCTCTCAACCCTTGATACCTGACAAATTTAAAACTCACTTTTTAAAGGGGATACATATGTTTTTCAAAGTTGACACTGAAAAATCATAAGGGAACTGAGGGTTTTGGTCAGTAGGATATGAAAATTACAATATTATTGTAGCAACATCACCTGGAAATAACATACTCATTTTGTTAAACTTAATGTGTATACACAGAAGCGCATTGCCTGGCGTTCTGTTGTCAGAGGACAATAGTACAGTAGTTAAGGCTGGCAGACAGTTAACAAAGAAGTGAGAGGCTTTTCAAAATAAGTAACTATGATGAGAGTTATACATCTACTTACTGCACAGTAGGTACTGTCTCTATATTAATCACTTTTGTATTTTATTGTTCTTTGCAGAGTATCGGGAAAGGGTCATTGTGGTGCATAGACCCAGAGTATAGACAAAATCTAATTCAGGCTTTGAAAAAGACACCTTATCACCCGCACTCGAATGTGTTCAATACACCTCCCGCCTCTCCTCAGGCATATCAAAGGTAAGCCATTCAGACCTTTTTTGTTTTGGGGTTGGTTTGTTTGTTGTCTACTGAAGTTGCATTATTTTGGCAGAGACAGGCACTGAAACTAATTTAATAGGCTGTATGATTTGAAAAATAACTGTAGATAAATGAGAAAGAAGTTAAGTATTCTTGGAGGCATATCCAAGTGTTTTTTCGGCAAACCTTACCGCTTCTGCTGCTTGGGACGAATGTGTCTCCTTCCAGAAGGCTTCATGGTGGGTGAAATAATGTCTTCCTGGGTAGAAACATTTACAAAGGAAAGCTATCAGCTTTAACATCTCAGAGTGTGGCCGTTTGCAGGGATGAGAGTCCAGGAGCGCGTCGGGTAAGCGATTCCAACTTCCCATCCTCCAAGCCAGAGTGTCTGCAGGTGTTTCACTGAAGGATGCACAGAGTTGTTGCCGCTCCCCGTCTCCATGTAGACGGTGCTCCAGAGTGATCGTTTCGTTGTGGTTACTTGGTGTTTGCCTCTTCAAGGAAAACAGCAAAGAACAGTAGAGACTAGGATTGCCCGTCACATGCCCATTTGTTTTGAGACAGTGAGGTCACGGGTGCCATTTTTACAGAGATAGAATTGGAGGGGAGGATATGCAACCTGTCACTCAAAAAAATAGGTTACTATTTTTAGTATTTAGGCTAAAAAAATAGCCCTATAAAACAGAACCAATTTTTAAAATTGATTTTCTCTTGCATAGTGTTTGGGTTTGAAATCTATCCCTCAACTCTACAAAAAAAAAGTTTTTTTTCTTTAATGTATAGAGATGTTTCTATTGTTACCAGTCAGTTAAGAGAATGATCCTTGGACTACAAGTTTACGTCAGTGAGGAAAGGCGTGAATTCATAGATGTCGGTAGTTTCACAGTCTGTGTCATTGCAGATTCTTTCCCTAGTCTGGTGTTTGTTCTGCAGAAGGGAGCACAAAGTGATCCTCTGAAACAGCATTAATGAAGTTCTTGTACATCTCAGTTGAGAAGCATTCCATCACAGGCCTTAGACAATCAGTCTTCAGCAAGAGACGGGGAGGAACAGCTGGGCTCTCTGAGAAGACTGCTGTATGTCTGCCTTCGCTAGGCGATTAGCGTGATGGTAGCCATAGCAACTGCAGCATCTCCATAGTAACACGTAGCCGAGACAGGTGCAGTTGCATCACAAGGCTGTTTGTTGCCTGGCAAAAGGACAGGCCATTAGTACTTAGATATGGGCTGTTGCCTTAGAAACAAATAACCCTACATAGCAACTACAGTTGGCTTGAAAGATTTGGGGGCAAAAAAGGTTGTAGCAGCTTTTGTCTATGTTCATAAAAATCAGTGGAAGCATACTTTATTGGAAATGACAACTTGAGGTCATATAGCTGTAGGAGATAACATGGGATTTTCCAAAGCAGCCCAGCCAGCATTGTAGAAATGTCCAGAAGGGCAGAGCCATATGCTTGGTTTTCTCCTTGTGGCCGTAACCACTCCTGAAATGGGAGAAAACTGGGTTTGGAGTGGAGACTTACTGATGTGCAGGGTTGATGGGGGAGGGGATGACCCTCATTATTGGAATAATTCCCAGATTCTCATGTTCCTTTGTCATCCTGCTCCCCTCACCCTCCACACCCCACAGAAAACCCTTCACTTTCCTCCCAGTTTGTACCTCGGAAGTATTTCGTATCCTTTTGCTTCTAAGAAGTTAAGAACATAAGTGTTATTCACTGGGTCACATCACTGGTTCATTTAGGCCAGTATTTTGTTGCCAAACGCGACCCCAAGGGAAACACAGTAATTATTTAATAATTTGAAGGATTAGAGTAGAGCTCTAGAGGTTGCCAGAGGGATGCACGCTCAGGCGAGGGGCTTTGTGAGCTGGCCTAAGCCTAATGACTTCATTTGATTTTTTAATATAGGAATAAAAATGCAGATGAACTGGAACTTTTGTAATGAAAATAATTTCCAAACGAAAACTTCAGATCCCAGTATGTCACATCCAGTTCCTCTTCTCCCAGTTGACTGAGGGGGAAAAAAAAGTTTCTGCCTCTGCGCATGCGGGAACTTAGATTTCACCTCCATAAAGATTACTGGATGTGGAGTGAGAAGACAGACCAGATTTCAGCCTGCCTCTTCCATGTCTTAACTCTAAGAACAAGTCACTTTCTCTTTCCCGGGGACTATAGTTCCTTCATCTGAAAGCTTAGTATCCTGTAGTGTGTAAAATTGTACTAAGGGTCCTAAATGCTGGATGATTGTATAATATTCGTATAGCTGACAGTGACGTAGTCAGTTCCGTTCTAAGCCATTGGGCCACTTGTGGACGTGACTTAGGGAAGGTGGAAGTGGGACAAAGCGAGTCATTAAACAGGGACCACAAATGACGACCTGACACGATCTGGCTGGGTCCTCTGTGATGCAGGGAATCACCTGTCTGCCCCGCAGGATTGCTGTGAGGGGCACCTGGGAAGCGCTTGGATTTCACAGAGCTGGTACTTAGCATGCTGAAGATGGTGATTATACTAGATGGGTGGTTATTGCTAGTACTTGCAGGTGTGCTTGGCAAGTAGTGCTCTGAACCAAGCTGCAGGTGGCTGGAAACTCTGCAGGGAAAATGAAGCATCTGAAAACACTGACCCCGAAACCTTGTTCACGTCCAAATATGATGCTCAGTACTGCCGCACGGAGCTTGTGCCTCTGTTTTCCAGTATGCCCTTTTGAATGTTTGTTAGAAACATCACTGTGATCTCTGTCTTCATCTTCACTGTGTGATGCACTTTGTTCTTCCTGTGTGCCGTGTCCAAATTTCCCTTTTTTAGAAGGACATCGGTTATAGTGGATTAGGGGACTACCCTATTCAGTATGATCTAATCTTTTTTTTTTCTGTGGCACGCGGGCCTCTCACTGTTGTGGCCTCTCCCGTTGCGGAGCACAGGCTCCGGACGCGCAGGTTCAGCGGCCATGGCTCACGGGACCAGCCGCTCCGTGGCATGTGGGATCTTCCCGGACCGGGGCATGAACCCGCGTCCCCTGCATCAGCAGGCGGACTCTCAACCACTGTGCCACGTGGGAAGCCCAGTATGATCTAATCTTAACTAATTACATCTCCAATGACTCTATTCCCAAATAACATCACATTCTGAGGTACTGGTAACCAGGACTTTAATGTGAATTTTTTTTTGTATGTTGGAGGGGGAACACAAAATTCATCCCATCACAACCCTTTTCTTAAGTAAGGCATTTCACTAATAAAAATATGGAGAAGCAGAAAGTAAGGAAGTGTTCAGAAAACAAGGATGTAAAAAGCCTACCAGAGCCAACCTGAATTTGCTCCCCGTGGCCAAAGCTGGGACAATATGAACAATAAATAAATAACATAGCATTGAGATATAACCCCAAATATAAAATACATGTCTGTGAATCCATACTGATATAAATAAATGCTCAAATAAATAAATGAGAGTAGAGACAAATTTCCCGTACGGAAGAATTCTAAATAATTTATGTAGATATTCATCCATTCAAGGAGTGGGTGTTTAACTCCCCACCCCTTGAGTGGCTGCACTTAATGACTTACTTCCAAAAAGCAGAGTGTGGAAAGGGGGTGGAAAAGGAAGTTTATGGTGGAAAACCTGGCAAACACTACCTTGGCCAGGTGGTCAAAGCTAACAGCATCTGTGATGTGAAGTTGACAAGATGTACCCGTGATAACGATGTCAAGAAATTATCACTTCACCTTTGTTGTCCTCCTCCCCCAAATCCCTAACTTCTCTGTAATCAGAGAAAAACATTAGGCAAGGTTTTGTCCCCAAGGTGGTGCGGCGGGGGTGGGGGGGGGCATTCTTAAAAATACCTGACTAATTGTCTTCAAAGCTGTCAGGTCATCAAAAACAAAGAAAGTCTGAGAAACTGTTACAGACCAGAGGCTACGAAGACATGGTGAGACATGGTGACTAAATGGGTAATGGGATCTCTTGGATAGGTTCCTGGAACAGAAAGAAGACATTAGGGAAAAACTAGTGAAATAAGAATAAAGTGTGCAGTTAATAGCAACGTATCATTGTTGGTTCCTTAGTTGTGACAAATGTACCATAGTAACCTAAGATGTTAACCTTGGACAAACTGAGTGTAGGGTCTGTGAGAACTCTCTGCACTGTCTCTGTAACTTTTCTGTTCAAGAAAAAGCAGTCCCCGATGCGCAGACTAGTTGAGTTTATCAATTTAAAATAACCATGTCCCTTTTGTTGTAATGGAAAGTGAAAATCACTGCATCGCTGAGCAGTTTGCCCGACCCATTTGGAGTCTGTCTCTATCATGTTACGAGACAACTGAAGAGCTCTTGCTTTTACCTCATTCTCCCTAGGATCTGCTGAGCCGTACAAGGGGCTTGGCTGTAAGTTGGCTCTTACAGTTCTTGGAACTCTATTTCTGTGAAATGACGCTCAACTGTGCTTGGTAGGGTCCCCGAGGTCAAGCTGCCCGTGCCAGATCAACTTCTTTTTGTTCCCAGCTTTTGCCAGTGTGACTTTCAGACTCTAGGTCTGGAAGGAGGAGGGAGGATGGTGTAGTTGCGTTTCTTGCCCATGCGTCTTCAGAAAAGTCCTATTATCTGGTTTAATGGTTTTGTTGCCTATGCCCCTCTTTCGTGGACGTGGGATTTCTCATTAATGGATATGCACATTTTAGTGCTTTTGATATAGATATTGCCAATTTGCCTTCCAATTTTAGACTCTGTTCCAATCTACACTCCCTCCAACTTATTAGGAATTTTCCCTTTTCTAATCTTTCTCCGTGTCTGATGGTTAAATAAACAGCTCCCCAGTGGGTGACCTTGACATTTATGATTTTGATACTGTATAGTGGGGGCCCTTAAACTTGACAATACTCAATTCACACCCCTTAAATATTGGGTACCCCAAAACAATGTTTATGACAACAGATTGTTTTCAAAAGTTATGTATAGGGTCTTATGTAGCATCCTCTCTGGGATAGGCACCAATCCAAAATCAGTTGACAGAAAAAAAGTTTCAATCATCTCTCACCATAGGCGGGAACAGGTTTTATGATGAATCAAACAGGATGGGTTATAGAGAGTTTCTTGGATGATCATTTTTTCAGAGAAGAGAAATTTAGTAAAATATACCTAATTTGGGAGCCAGAGCCACTATAGTTTTATGCTTCCTTGGTACCTCCAAAGAAATCTCAGCATCTTATATGCCTCTGGTCTATGTGATGGGGCAGCCATGGTTGGGCTTTGGAGGAACATAAACCCTGATTGAGGGGACTTCTGTTGCCCAATGCACCTTTCACTTTTTGCTTAAATATCTTTAAAAATAATGACAATGTATTTTATATTTTATATACAGTATTGTAGCCTAACATGTACAAAGTTAGAAAAATCCATAAGACTTTTATTTGCTGATCTAGGTCTGAAGATTTATTTTTTGGATGACTTTAAAGTTTACAGAGTCAAAACATTTCAAGAAAGTTTCTGTCGCTCTCACCTTTTTTTTTTTTTTTAAAGAGAATTCCGAACATTTAAGCTTATCATTTAGCTCCTTATGTTTCTTTTTGCTTCTTCAGAGCAGTTTAATGAGCCGCAAAAGATACGTTAATGACCTCTCCAAAGGTTTTGGCCTTTCAGATATTGAGGGTCTTAATGAAAATGGCTGATTTTAGTGCTGACTCACCAAAAGGTTTTATTTTTATCCTGCCTGCTGCCCTATTCATGTGCTTTGAGCTTATTCTTTATAATTTTTAAAAATGCCTACATAGCAGAACTATACTGCTAAGGATATAGAAATTGTACAGAGTGGTCAGTATATGTTTGAATTAAGGAAATCATCAGGGATTCCTCACCAGGTAAGTAAGCATTGGCCGAAGGAGAGACCTGATGATGGCAGATGGGGGATTGCGTTGGGAGGAGGTAGGGAAGGTGGGGTGTTTAGGGAACTCATCCTTTTAGACAATTAAAAGATTAGAAAATCCTAACAATGTTAAGCTTGTTAACATAACCATGTTAATTCCCCCACTAAAATGCTGAATTTGTACACAGCAAGGAATAGCTTATTCATTGCTTGGATAACATCCAATAATTTTTTAACTTATAAGACATCTTTCATTCCAGTTATTCAAAGTGGTATGCATTTAATTGTTGGCAGAAGAACTGCAAAGCCCAAATAAAATCAGTTTTAACTTGTATTAAAGGGGTTTGTTAGATTGTTGTGTCATCGCAACTTTTAATTCAGTCAAGTATAAAGAATGAGTGTGAGGATTTAGATTAGTTACATCATTATTACACATTACACACCTTATATTTACTTGTAAGCGACATATTTGATGGAAACCATGAATAGTTTTTTTAAAGCTCCTCATATACAATACACTTACTTGTGTAAGTGTAATTAAAAAGGGTGAGGTATTAGCTATGTTGAAAGCATATGCGTTAAACTGCAACATTATGCTTAATTTTTTAAAGGACAATATTCTTTTAAATTTTAAAAATCTTTTAAAATCAGTGTGAAGTTTCATTGTGCTAAATATATTGAAGGATGTGCTAAATTAATGTGGTAAAATGAATATGGGATTGAATGACAAGATTTTCTAATAATAGTAATTTGAAGTACAAACTTTGTTTTGTTAAAAAATTGGAGGAGACATAGAAAAGGCTTACAAATTTAGGGGTTCACTTATATATAAAAAACAATGCTCATTTACAGTGTGAGCTTTAAAAATCCATTAGTTAGCCATGATTTTCTTTGCATATCAAATCATATTGTCTATTGACTTCCATTCTATTTTCTGAGTTTGTCTCGGAATATTTTTAATCTCAGCATTTTACCTGCAGTATGCTGTCCATTGTACATTTCATCCTCCGTTATTTTATTTAAATGGAAAATAGTCTCTGTTATCTTTGAGCTCTTATGTACTAGGTGTATCGTATGAATATAGTGCCCAGTCATCCAATTTCATCCTGTTTTCACACTCACTTTGAAAGTTGAATGTTTCAGCAGCTATCTATTTTACTCAGGTGCGGAGTGAAACTCATGGCCAAGAGAGAGCCAAGCTGAGTTCTTTTTCATCCTCTGAACTCTTGGGGTGCCCTCAGTCCCTGGTTGGTATTCTGTCAGCAGAAGTGTTAGGATCTCTTTAAATCTGCTACTGGTAAATTTCTGTTGATCTAACTACTGAGATAATGGATGACAAAGGGGTTCTGTGTCCCTGATTCCTGGTTAGAAAGTTGAAGTGTTGATGGACTCAGCAGGAGTCTGGGGTCTTTACCGATCTGCTTCCTGTTTATTTGCATCTCCAAATAGCCAGCAGAGGACCTGGCAGATTCCTGGTCAGAGCATCTTAGGGGCCGACCTGCATTCTGCATGTTTGTCAACCCCCTCACCTTCTCGGAGGGGGAGAAATTGATCTCCATGTTAGAAATATGAAAGAGCTGTCAAAAACGCATGGAATCAGTGATGTACAACATGAGACAACAGACTGCACACTCTGTTTTGCAGGAGGGTAAAATTGGCAAATTAAAAAAATTTTTTTATTGGAGTATAGCTGCTTTACAATGTTGTGTTAGTTTCTACTGTACAGCAGAGTGAATCAGCCACATATATATCTCCCCTCTTTTTTGGATTTCCTTCACATTTAGGGCACCACAGAGCATTGAGTACAGTTCCCTATATAGTAGGTTCTCATTAGTTATCTAAAAATCGGCAAATGTTTCATCACAATAGAAAATTAAAAGCAACCACTGCCATTTGTAAGACTCCTCTTTCTCCAACTTCTGGTTACACTAAACACTCCTGGATTTTATAGACTGAAAAGGAGGGGGATTAAGAAGTAGAGGCCTGATATAATTAGATTAGACAGTAGAACCCATCATTCACAAAAGATTTGAGGAAGGAAGAATGGGGGTGGGGAGAATTCGTGTACTATAAGTGCGTCAGCTGTGAATTAATGTTGGTCAAAAGCGTACTGTTAAGTAGTTTCAGGTTATATTAATAAAAGGTGAGTATTTGAACAAGTGATATGATGACCAGTAATTCCCACTTTCATTGTAGACCAGACCTCACTGCGATGTTTCTGACCAGGTGGGAGGGGGACTTTAAGATCATGAGAAAAGCAGTGAAGCTGGTGGAAGAGCTGGAAATGTGTGATCTGGAGAAAATACTTTCAGAAGATCAGCATGCCAGCCGTATTCAACTTCTGCTAGGAGGGTTTTGGGTCCAGTGGGTTGAAGTTATAGAAGGAAAGATTTGGGCTCACTTAAAAAAGATCTCTCCAACAGAACAGCATCTAACAATGCCAGACACATACCAGGATCTGGGTAACTGTTTGGATGGGTAAATGTTTGGGTGGATGGGTAAGTGTTTGGGTGGATGGGTAACTGTTTGGGTGGGTAAGTGTTTGGGTGGATGGGTAACTGTTTGGGTGGGTAAGTGTTTGGGTAGATGGGTAACTGTTTGGGTGGGTAAATGTTTGGGTGGATGGGTAACTGTTTGGGTGGGTAAGTGTTTGGGTGGATGGGTAACTGTTTGGGTGGGTAACTGTTTGGGTGGGTAAATGTTTGGGTGGATGGGTAAGTGTTTAGGTGGGTAAGTGTTTGGGTGGATGGGTAACTGTTTGGGTGGGTAAGTGTTTGGGTGGATGGGTAACTGTTTGGGTGGGTAAGTGTTTAGGTGGGTAAGTGTTTGGGTGGATGGGTAACTGTTTGGGTGGGTAAGTGTTTGGGTGGATGGGTAACTGTTTGGGTGGGTAAGTGTTTGGGTGGGTAAGTGTTTGGGTGGATGGGTAGGTGTTTGGGTGCATAAGTGTTTGGGTGGATGGGTAACTTTGGGTGGTTAAGTGTTTGGGTGGATGGGTAAGTGTTTGGGTGGGTAAGTGTTGGGTGGATGGGTAACTGTTTGGGTGGGTAAGTGTTTGGATGGGTAAATGTTTGGGTTGATGGGTAACTATTTGGGTGGGTAAGTGTTTGGGTGGATGGGTAACTGTTTGGGTGGGTAAGTATTTGGGTGGATGGGTAAGTGTTTGGGTGGGTGTTTGGGTGGGTAAGTGTTTGGGTGGATGGGTAGGTGTTTGGGTGCGTAAGTGTTTGGGTGGATGGGTAACTTTGGGTGGTTAAGTGTTTGGGTGGATGGGTAAGTGTTTGGGTGGGTAAGTGTTGGGTGGATGGGTAACTGTTTGGGTGGGTAACTTTTTGGGTGGGTGGGTAACTGGGTGGGCAAGTGTTTGGGTGGATGGGTAACTGTTTGGGTGGGTAAGTGTTTGGGTGGGTAAGTGTTGGGTGGATGGGTAGCTGTTTGGGTGGGTAACTGGGTGGGTAAGTGTTTGGGTGGATGGGTAACTGTTTGGGTGGGTAAGTGTTTGGGTGGATGGGTAACTGTTTGGGTGGGTAAGTGTTTGGGTGGATTGGTAAGTGTTTGGGTGGGTAAGTGTTTGGGTGGATGGGTAAGTGTTTGGGTGGATTGGTAAGTGTTTGGGTGGGTAAGTGTTTGGGTGGTTGGGTAACTTTGGGTGGTTAAGTGTTTGGGTGGATGGGTAAGTGTTTGGGTGGATGGGTAAGTGTTTGGGTGGGTAAGTGTTGGGTGGATGGGTAACTCTTTTTTGGGTGGGTGGTGGGTAACTGGGTGGGTAAGTGTTTGGGTGGATGGGTAAGTGTTTGGGTGGATGGGTAAGTGGGTGGGTAAGTGTTTGGGTGGATGGGTAACTGTTTTGGTGGGTAACTGTTTGGGTGGATGAGTAAGTGTTTGGGTGGGTAACTTTTTGGGTGAGTGGGTAACTGTTTAGGTGGGTAAGTGTTTGGGTGGATGGGTAACTGTTTGGCTGGGTAACTGTTTGGGTGGGTAAGTGTTTGGGTAGTGTGTGAACCAGCTACTCTTGGGATGCTAGTCAAGTTGAGATGACCAGCTGTCAGGGTCCCTTGAAGAGATTTAATTATTGCTGGGAGAATTGCAAGGTCATCCCTTCCAGCTCTTGCAATGTTCTGTTTCTAAGTCTGTTGAGCTGCCAGCACAGGAGAGTAATGGAATATCACTTGGTAGCACAGTGTTTGTAGTTCTCCAAGCCCACAGTGTAGGTTGGAAACAAAACACAGGGAAGATATGGCTTTGTTACTCAGAAATGAGAGGTCAGATTCTTCTCTTGAAATTGTTAAGTCCAGATTTCAAGGCCATAATGGTACTAATTTAGTTACTCTTCATTCTGTGTCACCCAGTATTTTGATTCCTGCCCTATAATTACCTCTCTTGTTTTAGTGACACTTCTTTGCATTTCCTTCCGTGTGAAGAAAATTATCACTGCGGTGTTTTGCCAAGCAGAAGATCATTTCCAAAAGCTGTCCATCAAATCATCCAGACCTTCCTCCTATTGTTTATCCACTGAATTAACGAGAGCAACACCCACCCTTTGTATAAATCTCTGTGGAAGAGCCAAACCCCTGTCTTTATTCTGTGGTATCACATGTTTTGGGCCGGTCTCTGGTCACATTCTTAACCTTTTGTTTTTTCTTACGTAAGGGCCACATCGCGTTATTTGTCAAACCATCTTTGAGACTCTGCTGTGTATGTGAAAGGTGCAGGAAGAGTGTGAGAAGCGTCACACGTTAATTCCACATTAATTGCTAACTCTTGCTGATTTTTCATTCATCTGGAGACAGCATCCATAAACCCTTTAGACACATTTCTTAATCCTTATCTTCTTAGATTGAGTTGCTTAATCGCAGTAGTCCAAGTAGAGACATGTATACGGTGTGTTTATCTATTTTAAATGGAAGCTTTTGGTCAAAGTCTGTTAGCCACCCATATCTCTCTAACACACTAGTACCCCGCCCCCCACCCCCCCACCCCCGCAAACACACACCACCACCCACCCCCATATAGCTTGGGAAGAATAAAAGTGAGTGGAAAAAAAAACATTCAGAGGAAACAAGTAGAAGGAGTTTAGTGGCTTTCTCTTCCTACTCACCCTCTTCTACCACCCGTCCCCCTCCCCTTTCCTCCTCTTCCTCCACCCTCCCCTCCCCCTCCCCTTTTCTCCTCTTCCTCCACCCCTCCCTCTCCCCCTCTTCCTTTTCCTCTTCCTCTTTCTTCTCTTCTCCCTCTCCCTTTCCCTCTGCAATTGTGGGACTTTCAGTGAAAGGATTTTGTTTAATGATAAAGAGAGCAGAGTTTAGTATCTTAGGATTCCTTTGACCTAGAAATTGACTCCCTCCTTCCCTCCCCATTTCGTTTTTTGCTTGTAGAGAAATTGAGGAACATAGAGAGATTCCCCCCCTTTTAAACTTTCCAGCAGAAAGCCACTGGAATGGGTGTTCTGACGGGCTTTGGTGAGTTCCTCAGGCCCACAGCCCCCTGCCTGGCCTCATGTCTGCCCGCACTTGCTAGGGAGTGGACCCTAGCTGGTCCTGCAGGCGAATGGACGGGTGCAGTAGCTGTGACGTCCTCAGGAGGAAGAGGCAAGTCTGGAAGAACAGTAAGAAAGCAGAAAAACGAAGAAGAGCTAAAGATCTTATGGTCTCAGAGTGGGGTGCTGGCATCCCCGACCCTCCCCACCTGTCAGAATCCTGCCCTGTGGTAGACCAGAAGTCACACAAGGCGACTTGTCTCTGATGAGCTTTGGTGCCCTCGGGCAGGTCCTTCTGCGTCCCTGGGCCTCAGCTCCTCGTGTGCAACAAGGCACATCAGGGAGCACAGCCTGAGAACCCCAGTTGACCATCCCCAGGCTCCCTCCCAGCTCCTGCAGGCTGACCGTCAAACCAGGCCTAGAGCAAATCCCAGTACGTCTCAGAAAGATGCGGGTTAGAACCTTGCCTGGGCCACTCCCTATCTGTGTGATCTTGGCCAAGTTGCATTTTGTCATTCCTGTTGTGGCATAAGAATACCTAGCTTAGGACTTTCCTGGCGGTCCAGTGGATAAGACTGAGCTTCCACTGCAGGGGGCGCGGGTTCGATCCCTGGTTGGGGAACTAAGAAACTAAGGTCCCGAATGCTGCATGGCGGCCAAAAACAAAGAAGAAAAAAAAGAATACCTGTCTCAAAGGGGTGCCATGGGTATTAAATTAAGTAAAGGACTGTATCGAATGCATCTGTGCCCATGGAAAATCAACGCATTTTAATTTCTCCTTCTTCACCTTCGCAAGACTCTCTTTTGGTAATTGTACAGTCTTGTTTTTACACATGCTGCATACCAATTTGGCCCCTAAATATTGGTTTGCACTGTAAGGCATCTTTTTATATATTATCTTCCGTAGTTTCCACTAGATTTAAGATCTGTGAAAACCAGGATTCTTTTAGAGTTCTCTTTCCCTGTGCTTTAACCCTGCATACAGGTGTTATTCAATAGATATTTATCAATGGTTTCCCTTAGATAGCAGAGTGCGGATTATGAGAATAGTGCAAAACATATTCTTCTGGTTGCTCAGGGATGCCCCAGAATAATTGTAATGCCCTCCCTCCCTTTACTGTTGTGAGGCAAGGGACATATGGGTGGGGGGGCAGCTCACTCTGTATCCTTTCCCTCTGACGATAATTGAGCGGGTTTGTAGTGTTGGTGTCTCTGACCTTCCATCTCCTTCCCCATCTGTCTGCCAAGGCCCTGGTGTACCTCTGGGTATCACAAAGCCTGACTCTTTGGACCGGGTCATTCTTGAAGCCTCAGAGACCCATCAGGTGACTCTGCGTTGGAAAGGTTATACATTCCAGGCTGTTGACTTCAAGGCACCAAATGTTGTCAGAGGACTAAACATTTTGCAGCTGCCATAGAAAATTCAAATGCATGTAAGGTGGTGCTAGCCAGGAATTGCTCTCGCTTTGTCTCATTCATTATTCCTTTGAAAAGAAGCCTCCCTCTGCTCCTTACTGAAAGGAAACTTCCTCTGAACACTTAACTGCAGAACAGAGCACTTGAAAGGTAAGGCACTTGGGCTCCCCCTTCCTTAATCATAATGGGAAAAGTTTTCACCGCAGGCCGGCCAAAACACTCAATTGTGTGCATTCTCTACCAGATACATAATCCGTGTTTAAATCTCTTGGCAGTAACTCATGAGTTTTTCCCCCTACATTCTTTTCTTCTTTGATGAGAACAAAGCCCGTCTCCCCCCTGCTCCAGATCCTGCTTCTTTCTCCCAGGAAATCTCACTGTTTCCCTTTCATCCCTCAAGAAGAAAGTCACCCAAATGTTATCCCTCCCTCCCTGCTAAAAGATGATCTTGATTCTTTGTACTTGAAAATCTGGGTTCAGAACTCACAAATAGGTGATATCACAGGCCCTGGATTCTGCAGGAGGTGTTCTGACCATACATCGTGGCCTGACTCTGAGGACCCCCTCACTTGAGCAGTGCCTCCTTCAAGCTCTGTAATGGGCTGTTCTTGAGAAAGGCAGGTGGGGCGTATGGTAACTCCAATGGAATTTTATTATTTAAGCCCTTTGAAGTTCCCTCTTTCTAACCCCCTCTTACCCTCCCCTCTTAGATGCGGAATATTCTGTCATCACTGGTGTTGAAGTCGAAGTTATAGGAGAACCACCGTGAATTTCTCTAATACAACTCTTTGATGCAGAGTCAAACAAAAGTCTCTTTCCACCCGATATTCCAAACTTCTATGAAAAAACTATGTAATGGATGTGAGCTCTTTAGCACTATAGGATTACAGGCAGAGCTTGGAGATATTGTGGGTTTGGTTCCAGACCACTGCAATAAAGGGAATATTGCAATAAAGTGAGTCATAGGAATTTCTTGGTTTCCCGGTGCATATAAAAGTTATATTTATACTCTGCTGTTGTCTAGGAAGTGTGCAATAGCATTATGTCTAAAAACAATGTATATACCTTAACTTAAAAGTTCTTTACTGATAAAAAAAATACTATCATCTGAGTCTTCAGTGAGTCATAGTATGTGTGAACACCAAAGATCATTGATTACAGATCACCATAACAAATATAATAATAATGAGAAAGTTTGAAATATTGTGAGAATTACCAAAATGTGACACAGAGACACAAAGTGAGCAAATGCTTTTGGAAAAATGGCACTGATAGATTTGCTCAATTCAGGGTTGCCACAAACCTTCAATCTGTAAAAAAATGCAATTATCTGGGCATGCAATCACGTGAAGCACAATAAAATGAAGTATGCCTATATAAAGAATTTAAAATTTAATTAGTTCCTCCTGCATTGAACCCTAAATCAAGGCAGAAAACCAAGCATTTATTGAGCATCTACTATGTACCAGGCTTGGTATTAACAGACATCATGTATGTAATCTGTCTTAATTCTTATAAGAATCTGATGAGATTGATTTGATCACTGTTTTACATTTTAGAGAACTGAGGCTAAGAGAGGCAGTCCTGTGCCTGCCAATGGCAGGTCACCCAGGTCACTCGTGAACGACTGAGCTGGGACTTGAGCCAGCAGTCTCTCCCTATTGTGACTCCAGAGACTCAGCTCTTCCCACCTTAACTTGGCACCTTGTGGTCGCTTCCTTCTATGGAAATATTCTCCAGTATCTGATAGTTGGAGGGGTGAGCCTGGGAAAGGAAGACTGGCACATCAGTTTTTATTTTTAATTAATTAATTTATTTATGGCTGCGTTGGGTCTTTGTTGCTGCTCGCAGGCTTTCTCTAGTTGCAGTGAGCGGGGGCTACTCTCCATTGCGGTGCGCAGGCTTCTCATTGCAGTGGCTTCTCTTGTTGCAGAGCACAGGCTCTAGGTGCGCGGGCTTCAGCAGTTGTGGCACGTGGGCTCAGTAGTTGTGGCTCGTGGGGTCTAGAGCGCAGGCTCAGTAGTTGTAATGCACGGGCTTAGTTGCTCCGTGGCACGTGGGATCTTCCCGGACCAGGGCTCGAACCCATGTCCCCTGCATTGGCAGGTGGATTCTTAACCACTGAACCACCAGGGAAGCCCTGGCACATTCCTTTTTAAAAGGCATTTTCAGTTCTGTAGCGTAATGAGGGTGGGACAGATGGAGGTGAGAGCAGTTCAGAGGCCCCTGCAGTAGATCACATCTTTGGAGATGAAGGTCTGAAACAGCTTGCGAGGAGGGAACAAAGACAGTTGGAGGGAGATCCCTGGGGCTTGGTGGGGAGCGGGGTGGAGAGGCAGCTGAGAGGGGCCTGACTCGTGTGGATGGAGGAGGGCACCGCAGAGGGAAACAGAGAGGGAAGTGAGTCAGGGCCATGGGGTGTGTGTGTGTGTGCGTGCACACTCCATGCTTGTGTAAGGATCGCTTCTGTTTTAGACAAAATAGAAAAGCAAATGTAGATGTGAGGTGGGGGAGAATCATGCAATATTTGCTCAAACTTGTGGCTTGAGTTTTATGATTTGGGAGATTATTTATACTGACTGTTTAATAAGAATAAAGAAATTCAACATTCTCCATATTAAAGGTCTTGCCTTGGGGAGTTCCCTGGCGGTCCAGTGGTTAGGACTCCACGCTCTCACTGCCAAGGGCCCGGGTTCGATCCCTGGTCAGGGAACTAAGATCCCAAGTGCCGTGCGGCGTGGCCAAGAAAAAGAGGAAAAAAAGAAAAGAAAAGAAAATCAGTGTCTGCCATATGTTCAATTTCAGTAGAAACAAATTAAAATTTAAAAAAAAAGGACTTGCCTTGCCGATGAATTCCATTCTCAGAGATCATTAAGGTTTTGTTTTTTCCTCTAAGCTTGCTTAAATACTCTGTCATCTTTGGGAATAAATGGCCACACAGCCATCTTTCTAATCATTTTTTATGTGTAATTAAAAAAAAATGTGTTTGTAGGGAGAACTGACAAGAGCTAACTGCCTTTTGGGGTTAAGTTTTTTTGGTCATGGTTGTTAAAGCAATATATTTTGTGAACATTCTTTTAAAAAAACTAATTATTGACCCGAACCTCCAATATGTGTGAACCCAGTAAATATTTGTGAAATCAAATGAATAAATGTAATTAGCATCCTTTATTTGATATTGAAATCATAAAATGGATGAAAGACACAGAATTAACTTTATTTTGGTACAGAATAAGCAAGTGAAGATTCTTCCGAAAATACCTGGCTAATTCTGGTCGACCCACATGTATACAAATTAAACTGTAAATAACTATCAAAATAGTGCTGTGAAAGTGTATAGTTGCTAAGGCAAGACTTAGATTGCTGAAAATGATAAAGCTCTCCTGGTCACTTTGGCTTCTATGCGCCAAGTTGAGTGGACTACTTGGGTGGCAAAATGCAACAAGTAAGGACATTTTCAGTAATATAAAAAGGTGTAGGAATGATACTAAATTTGAGAGAACCAATTGATATTAATGTGCTAGACCATTGAGCTGTTTTGCAGTTAGTCCTGGAAGATGTAGTTTTAACGAAGTCTCTAGATCAGCATTAAGGGAACAAGAGGTGGGGTGTCAGAATCACTAGAGGGAATTTTAAAAAATTATATAGGCTCTTGATGGTGCAGTGGGCTGTGTGTGTTGGGGGAACTTTTTGCTGTGAACATAAAACTTCTCTAAAAAATAAAGTCCATTATTTTCTTTCAGACGTTTATGTGAATAGATGAAGGGCATGACTCTGGGAGTCAGGTATAGCATTACTGTGAAGGGTGCTTGTCTCCCTCTATAGCGTGCACCAGGAAAATCATGCTGAGAATTACTGTCCCATGTCATAGAAAGTGGGGCAGAAAAGAACCTAAAACCACCCAGTTTAGTTTCCCCAGACGGGTACTACAGTGAACAGTTTCCAGAGATGTTAGGACTTTCCTATCGAATATGTGTGGAGTTTTCCATGGCCAATAAATTTGGGAAATGCAGCTCATGATAACTTTGTAGTGAGCTAATTCAGATCTTTTCCCGCACTTTATTAGACAGATACTTTTTGGGGGGGGCACACTTACCAACATGTTCCAAGGAACACCAATTTGGGAAAAAGTAATCTAAAATAAGGGTGTTTTCAAAGCATGAGTTGCCACTCGCTAATGGGTTGTGAAATCAATGTAGGGCTTACAACCATTCTTTTCTTTTAGTGAAAAATAATAGAATAGAAAATGCCAGAGTGGGCTGCACATAGGAGGGTAAATGTTATTTTGTGAAACTTTTGTTTCAGTTATATATGTGGGTTTGTGTAAACTCAGTCATAATGAAAACTCTATTCCTTACTATAGATGATGGCCAAAAATATTTTGGAGATCACTGGTCCATTTCAGTTCCTCAGTTTTATAAGTGAAAACCCTGAGACTCAAGGGTTTGAGTGGATCTCAAGATCACGTGGGGAGTTAGTGGCAGACAGAACCTGAGTCTACTCTTCATCCTCTTTCACCGACACCAGCGCTCTACCAAATCCATAAATCATCCTGTTTAAAAAGCAGCCCTGGACTTCCCTGGTGGTTCAGTGGTTAAGACTCCACGCTTCCAATGCAGGGGGAGCTGGTTTGATCCCTGGTTGGGGAACTGAGATCCCACATGCTGCGCGGCGCAGCGAAAAAATTCAAAAAACAGAAAACAAATAAAAAGCAGCCCTGGTGGAAACAACCCAAATGTCTGTCAAAGGCAAATGGATAAACAAAACAAGGCTTATATGTACAATGGAATATTATTCAGCCTTTAAAAGGAATGATATTCTGATATGTGCTACAACATGGGTGAGCCTTGAGGACATTATGGTAAGAGAGACAAGTCAGACACGAAAGGACAAGTGTTGTATGATTCCACTTAAACTTAATAGAGACAGAAAGGAGATTGGAGGTTACCCGGGGTTGAGATGAGGGGCAGCCAGGAGGTAGTGATATTAAACCACTCTGGGTACAGAGTTTCTGTTTGGAATGAGGACAAACTTCTGGAAATAGATAGTGGTGACGGTTGCACAACTATGTGAATGTACTCAGTGCACTGAACTGTACACTTAAAAATGGTTAATATGGCAAATTTTATGTTATGTATACTTTATCACGATAATAATTTAAAAGAATCCAGCCACAAAATCATAATAGTAATAATAATAATAATAAAGGCAGCATAACACTTGTTTTAAGCAGACCTCATTTCACACTCTAACACCTGTTCCTTCCTTTGGCCCTTCCCCTGTGCAGGCCCAGGCACTGAGGTTTCTGAGGCCACCTAGGCAGGCTTCCTGCGCTTAGGAATCCCTGGAGCAGAGTATGGCCACATGTGGCCTTGATTCTAGACTCCCTGGCAGGTGATGACGGCTAGCATTTTCGCAGGTGATGCATTTTACAGCAGTGGGTCCTGCTCAGCAGATGACCTTTTCCATCTAATAGCTCTGATTTTCCAACGCGACATTTGGATAAACCCACAATTTTCTTTTGGAAGGCCAAGGAGAAACATATATCATGGTTCTTCTCTTGGTTCCACCCCTCTCCTCCGTTGACCTTTAGCCCTGACCCATTGACAAATACCCTGTTCTCCTTTCCTCTTCCTTTACAAGACCGCCAGGCTCGCTGCAAACAGCCATTTAAGTGAAATGCTACTACCCACAGGCTGCTGATAGTGATTCCCACTGTCTCCATTCTCCGCTCATGCTTCTTCACATGTTTGGGTATGAGAATCAGAAGAAGCACGGTGAACCAGAAGTGAGACCAGGGGCGGCCAGATAGCAGAAAGTGGATGTGTGCTTCTTCCTTGGAGCCAAGAAGGTTTTTGCAACTCCCAATGCAAGGCAACTTCTGCCCATAAAAGTCGCAGCAGATGGCAGTCACTGATTGGCTCTGTTTGAGGACTTTGGAGATTTCGCTCTGTCCTGCAGGCACCCTTTTGCTTCCTGTTCCTCCACAGATATTGAAAAACAGCTGGCCTGTGCTTGCAGCGACCCCATCGGAATCTCTGCGGCCCTTAAGTCAGCATCCACGATAAAGGAAACTGAGAGAAAATGCCTCTGAACTTAATCAGTGAAGGTATTTAACTCGGTTTACTGGGAGCTCAGGAAGTACTTCAGAAATAGTTTATTCTTATGTTACCTGAAATTTGCCATGAGTGAGGCTGGTAGAATCTCCCTGAATTAGGGGAAAACATCATGATATTTACCTCAAAACTCAGCGTAACCTTGTGATTTGAAATCAAACCCAGGGTTTCTCTACCTTGGCACCGTTGATGTTTGGGACCCAAGAATTCTTTGTTGTGAGAGGCTGTCCTGTGTTTGCAGCATCCCTGCCCTCTACCCACCAGTTGCCAAGAGCAGCTAGCAGCACCGGCCGCCCCCCCCACCCCAAACTCCTGATGATCAAAAATGTCTCCAGACATTGTCCTGTGTCCCCTGGGGGGCAAAATCGCCCCTGGCTCAGGACCACTGGCAGCCAGGATTCTGCCATGTTCAGAGTTTTAGGCATTGAGGACTTCGTCAGTTGTTATTCTGGAAATAATGGGAAATGGCTTGGGGTTTTTTTTGTTTGTTTGAGCCCTGCCTCATTTGTATAAAACTCCAATTTTTAACGTGTGTGTAAAGTGTCATCAACTGTGAGAAATTAATACCTAGCACTGCTGTGAGGTGAAACCATTACCCATGTCATGGGCTTGTTCTATGATGGGTATTTGGTTATGATTTCAGTCCAGGTCTCCGTGCCTATGCCAGTCACGTGGCTGAATGATATGAGCAAGTTATTTACTTCCTCTCCTGTGTCTTTCTCCCTCCACGTCTAAGTGGAGGATACCTGCTCTTCATCTTATTAAATAGCCATGATGTGGCCAGTTCGTCTGCTGAACTCACCTCATGGGGGTGTTGTCTGGGACCATGGAATTCTTCATGGTTTCATTACCTGTTCCAGAGCCCCCAGTGGGTTCCCAGGTTCCATCTTCCATAAAGTAAAGCATTCGTTTCCTCCCCTAGGCTGGGTAAGCTGGAATGTTTCACGATTCAGTCATCCATTGTTGCTGGAGCCCCCGCGTGCCATGCTTTGTTCAAGTCACTTGAGACACTTTGATGACTAAGCTGGTTTCCTATCACACTAGTTTGAAAGGTGGACTTATAATAAATCTGATGTATCACGAGAACTGCTTTCTATCACCTGTACGAAGTGCTGCGGTTTAATCTTCCTGCCTAAGTCTGAAGAACTGATTGTGGTGGTGATTATTTCGGAAGGTACTAGCATGCAGTCTGGGAGAGCACTGTTCTGGGAGTCTGAAAACCTGGCTTTTTTTTTTTTTTTAATGTTGACACTGGTCCTGATTAGCCGTGCTCCCTTTCCCAGGTCACTTTCTTTTTCTGGATCGCACTTCCTGGCTGTGTAAGATGATGTGTACGGGCTGGATCATCTCTGACTCCAGCAGCCTATGCTTATTTTAATAGTAATTGTATTAGAATTATTAGATACTATTATAATAGGTTTCAGAGCTAGAAACCTTGTGATCAGCCAGCCTTTGTGAGGAGGCCCTATTTTATGTTGTTACAGTGGGTTCCCGGCTCACTTGTGCCTGGTGGGGAGACTTGCACAACTCTGCTGGGGTCGGAGGCCTTGCAGCACTTAGAGGTCCCACAGAAGGGGTAAACCAGAAGTCTGAAAGCTTGCCCTGAAGCTCCATGAAGCAAGATGCTATCTCTAAACAGACCCATCCATTTCAGAGGGCTTCTTTCCACGGGGCTTTCTGGGGGCGGGGATGCCTTTTACCAGTATCTTTCTGCTCACCTGTGGAATTTTATAAACTTATTCGATTCAGGTGACCCACTCCTTCTGCACCTGAAGCTGTAGGTAAATTTCCTGTCCAGTTTAAACCTTGTCTCCACACCTGTCACTTCTGGATCCTATAAGCTCCATCCCCAGCATTCCAGGGTCGGTCACCTCAAAGGTGTCCATAGCCAAGCTCCCAGCAAGGGACGCCCAGTCGGGAATGAGATCTCTAGGCATATGTAACGGGAGAGAAATATTCGGAGCATCCTTCTCTTTCTCCAAGACAGCTCTGCGTACTTATTGCCCTTTCAGGTGTAGTCTTGCAGGTAAATCTCACCTTCTCCAAGAAACCAAATTTTGAACTCTCACTGCATGTCAGGATAAATTTCCCGAATCACCTGGCTGATATTTGGCACATACTGCCTTATAGTGTGGTCCTGTGTGTGCATGTGCCGTTTCTCTTAAAAGATCGTGATCCTCTCCCAGAGCCATGATTGTATTTAACCACCTAGAAGGACCCTACAGCCCAGGTCGGGCTGTGCGCGGATGTGTGTGCGTTAGACACCAGTAAACATCAGCGGAGGGAATGGATGGATCTCGGTGTCAGGCACTGGGGGGCACTCAATAAATAGTTGTAGAATTGGACCAAATGGTAAGTGCTTAAATATTTCACAGTTCTCTAGTCTTTCTACTTTATGCCATTTACTGGGGGTTAGAAAATAAGATGAAGCTGTGTGTACGCCCTGAAGAGTGATCAGTGGTTGCTGTTATCTGAAGAGCCGTAGAGCTCTTAGCTGTTTTACAGCTCTGGTTCTTTTTTTTTTTTTAAAGCAGTGTTTACTATTTCTGGCCATTATGTACACTAATATAAAAATTTAATTAGACCCTTTCTTTTCAATTAATTTTTACAGCCCTATTTGTTTGCTCTCTCGACAGAGCCTGTATTGTGTGAACAAGAGAGATCAATTTTCTATCACAAAATTCATTACTTTTGACTAAAGTCCAGTGAGTCTGTGATTGTACGCGCCACTCTGGGTGAATTTTCCTGCCGCTGGAGAGAGCTATGGATGGTGAAATGAGCCGAGTGTTCAGGTAGCCAAAGAGAAGTTTTGATTTACTCATGGTCCTCCTCAGGGCGGCAGGTGGAGCAAAGTTAAAAGGCTCTGCAACTCTTGAGATTAGAAATATGCATGTGTTTTATTCATTCCTCATTCTTTTTTTTTTTTGTTTGTTTTGTGGTATGCGGGCCTCTCACTGCTGTGGCCTCTCCCGTTGCGGAGCACAGGCTCTGGACACGCAGGCTCAGCAGCCATGGCTCACGTGCCCAGCCGCTCTGCGGCATGTGGGATCCTCCTGGACCGGGGCACGAACCCGTGTCCCCTGCATCGGCAGGCGGACTCTCAACCACTGCGCCACCAGGGAAGCCCTCATTCCTCATTCTTTAATATTTTTTTAAAGTATCTAGAGAAGTGAAGTTAGGTATAGAATATGTAAAGGTTAAGAGAGGCCTTTTCTTTCAAGAGCGTGTATAAAAGAAGATGTCCATTCCAGGAGGGCAGGGACCTATAGTTCTGTTCATTCTTTACCTCCAGGGTCTACACAGTTCCTGGTACCTGGTAGCTGTGTGGTAAATAGTTGTTGAGTGAGGATGCATGAGATAAATACTAACTGGTTTTGCCTTTTGTCATTGATTAAATGTTTTCTGGATTAAAGGGTCTCTGTGACTGTCTCTGAGTCTCCATGAATAGCATCTTGGTTGGGGCTGCTCTCCAGCGTTGGGAGATACGACCACACCTGTCTTCAAGGGCTGCAGCTCCAATGCCTAACTTGGCAGGGCAGGGGCTAGGCCTGGTCCCCAAGAGGCACAGGTAACGCCCAGTGTAGCTAACACAGCCCCTGAGGACAGAGCATGAGCTTGGGAGTCACACACACCTAAGCACAAAGCCACCTGCCACTAGCTCTTGACATGGGGCAAGTCGTATAACCTCTCCTGTTGTCTGTTCTTTGATCTGTAAAGCTGGGCCAGTGACACCTGCCATACAGAGTGGGTGGTGGGTGATAAACGAGGGAGTGGGTGATGTCCTCCTTACTGAGATATTAAATAAATGTATCCACTTAAATTCCTTTACCTTCTAGTGGTGTGTTCCCCATCCTCCTCTGTACTGAACGCTTTACCTCTTCCTCTTGCATGAAATGGGGCAGGTGGGAGAAAGGGCCACAATAACCTCGGTTCCTTAGTGCTTTAGGGAATCTTTGATATGGTGCAGAGTTGGAAAAGCATGAGTACAGGAAGGACTCATTCTAGGTGGGAGCAGCAGTGTCCAATGGAACTTTCTGTGATGATGGAAATGTTCTGTATCCATGCCGTCCCAGGCACAGTCACTAGCCACAGGTGGCTGTCGAGCACTGGAGATGTGGCCAGTTTGACCGAGGAGCTGAATTTTTCATTTCACTTCATTTGAATTTGAATGTAAACCCGTCACGTGGCGAGTAACGAGCGCATTGGACGGTGCAGCTCTAGGGCCTTGCTGGGGCTTAAGGACTAGTGGTCTGTCCATTCCCTGGAAGCTTGTGAGAAATGCAGACTCTCAGACATCACCCCAGACCTACGAGATCAGAATCAGCACAGGTGGTTCACGAGCACATTTGGATTTAAGAAGCACAGGGCTAGCCTCTGAGCTGCTCAGTGTTCTGCATGGACTTCCACGCAGCTGTAGTACTAGGGAGGCTGGACCCTTGGAGCTGGAGGGTTCTCACCGTCACCTTTGCCTTCTCGGCTACTCATACACCCTAATGCAGTCTCCAGGGGACCCAAGCGTGTGGGTCTCTGCATCCTGTGGTTGAGAGATCAAAGGAACAAGTTATGTAGCTTTTTACTCAGGATTCAATGCTGTTTTGCTTATTCCTCCTCATAAACCTTCTTAATCTCTATGTTCCCAGGTTCTCTCCCCAAAAGGTAACTCTCTTTTTATCTTCCCACTCATCCTACTATAGCTTTATTTTTCCTACTACTTTGCCTTAAACTGGTAAAGATGTGGGTATGTACGTATGCATTTCTCTCTGTCTCTGTCTCTCTCTCTCTCACTTTCTGGATGTTTCAAACCGAATCAGTACATTCAGGTTGTGGTTATCTTAATGCTTCCAGCACTCTGGCTACTGATAAATATTTCAAAAGCATAAATAACATTTTCTACATGAAATGAGAGAAATGTCCCCCACCTCTCTGAAAGTACTAATAATTTCTCTTCTGTAATGGGACTGATTTAGCCAATTGAAACAGAAAACTTCGCAGATTTTTTTGACATCCAATGGTCAGATCACTTTGGCTAATGGGGATGTTACTTGGGTATTGCTGACATTAGCCAAGTTGGGAATTTGATGGAGACTTTTCATTCTGCCCTCTTTTCAGTCTTGAATCCTCACAGACATGATGTGCTGATGGCTCTCCACCGGATGTTTGTCTATATGATGTCGGTGGCAGGTTGCAAAACTGTATTAAGCTGCATCTTGGGAGCTGCCGAGGGCACTGTGAGGCAGCTGAGGCACTGAGCTAGAAGGGGCACCACACCAGGATTCCATGCCCCTAAAATACGTCTCTAAAAGAGACCCAAGGTCACAGCACTGGTAAATGAGGAGCCATAGTGTGACCCCTGGAGGTTTGGTTCCAGATTTTGCACGATTCGCCATCCCCCGCGCCTGCCTTTGCTCCCTGCCGGGAACAGGCCATCTCCCACATCCCCTGTGCTGCCTCCCTCTGAGTGTCGATGTCATTGCATCTGGTCTCTCCTCCTCCAGGTCTTTGCTCAGATGTCACCTTCTCAAAGATGCTTTCCCTAGCTGCTCCATCAAAAATAATGCATACACACGGGCTTCCCTGGTGGCTCAGTGGTTGAGAGTCCGCCTGCCGATGCAGGGGACATGGGTTCGTGCCCCGGTCCGGGAAGATCCCACATGCTGCGGAGCTGCTGGACCTGTGAGCCATGGCCACTGAGCCTGTGCGTCCGGAGCCTGTGCTCCGCAATGGGAGAGGCCACAGCAGTGAGAGGCCCGTGTGAAAAAAAAATAATGCGTACACACACACACACACACACACACACACACACACACACACACACCCCAACATTCTCTATTCCCCGTGCCCTTCTTTATTTTTCTCCTTAGCTCTTATTCTTACCTGTACCATATACATTTATTTGTATGTATGTCCCTTGAGAGCAGGGGCTTTGTTTTGCTCACTGCTACGTCCTCTAGATCTAGAACAGTGCTCAACCCCAAATAACACAAGATACATTTTTTTTTTTATTGCGGTACGCGGGCCTCTCACTGTTGTGGCCTCTCCGGTTGCAGAGCACAGGCTCCGGACGCGCAGGCTCAGTGGCCATGGCTCACGGGCCCAGCCGCTCCGCGGCACGTGGGATCCTCCCGGACCGGGGCACAAACCCGCGCCCCCGCATCGGCAGGCAGACTCTCAACCACTGCACCACCAGGGAAGCCCCAAGATAAATGTTTTTGAATGGATGGATGAATTAATGGCTCTCTAACCTGGAGAGCTGCCGATGCCTCTCACTTGGTCTCCTCCTCGCCTTTTTCCTGGTGTGCTTCCCCACTCCAGGTGGCCAGAGTGAGCCTCCTGAAACGTCTACTTGCCCTTGACTGTTCCTTCCAGAGGCTTTCTGTGCTTATGGCTCCTGACAGCTTTACAACTCCTCTTCCTGCACCCTTACCAAATTTCCTTTATTCTTTGCCTATGCCGCCGCGTCGTTCCCTGTGTTCTCTGTCCTTCCCTCCACCAGCCCTGCAGACCCGGGCCCTGTGTCCTCAGATGGCCTGAGCTTCGTCTGTCCGGCTTTCATACTTCACAGTCATGTCCGTCGACTCCAAGTTATGTGAGGACAGGAGGCACCTCTATCTTGCTCCCCTTCGCTCTCCCACCTTCAGACTGAGCACCCCGCACAGAGCAGGCGCTTGACCACTGTGTATTGAAGGATGAATGGGGCCATTTAATTCTATGGGCAGAAGGAAGTCTCACTTCTGTAGAATTCAGGGTTTCTTTGGCACTGTGAGGCCTTACTGTTCAAGCTGTGAGATTTAAAGACAGAATGCTTCCTGCTAATTATTAACAGTTGCCCTGGAAGAACAGAGCCATTATGGGGCCCTGAACCCTGGCACGCTGCCCCCCGCCCCACAGCCCCTGGTGAGCAGTGCCATAGAGCAGGGCGGGAAGGCAAAGGCAGGTACCGCCCTGGCACCCGCTACCGTCCTGTTACCCAAAGAGGATTGCGATCTTGGGGCCAAAAGCGTAGGGAGTGGGTAAAAGGCTTTGCAGTGAGATTATAGCGCCTAAAAACTCCTTGCTTTTGTTCAGGAAATAAGGTATTGGTTTTCTTTAAGGCAGCGAGACAATCCAGTTTAGGGCCTGGAGTGGTAGATCGATGTCCTGGCATTCTTCAGATACTGAAAAATCAGTTGATCTGTATTTGTACTTACTGGGTTTCTTGTTTAAAAAAATAAAAAGGAAGAAGAACGACAGGAAAGGAAAGAAATTTTAAAAGCTCATTAAAAGTCCTCTAAATGAAGAAAATTGCACGGCAGATCTCTTAAGAACATACAAAGACAGCCTCCCTTTAAAGAACATCTTATTTGGTCAGTGTGTCTTCAAGCCAAAGTCTGGAAGGTGAATGGGCAGTGTGGTGAGAATGCAGTTTCTTTGTTTTGGACCTGGAGAAGAAGGATCCTTGCCCCTTGACCTCAGCTCCCTACATGTAAGATCATTCATAGAACTTCTCACGTTTGGTTGGGGCTGGGTTACAGTCAACTCAATGTGCTCTCTACCATTGTGGTGGGCTGTATAGCCGTCATAGCAATTCTCTTAGTGCTTGAAAGTCATTTTCACCTCTGATGCTTCCTGGAGGTGTGTTTTGCTTGGCTGTTGGCCCAGGTGCCTGAACCTTAGCCCTCCCTGCCTTACCTAAAGTTTTATTGATATGAAGCTTCTTTTTGCCAATGGGAGAGCAGGCCTTCCTCCTGTTCCTTCAGGTGTGAGCAGAGAGACCCACGAGGGATTTGTCCCCCTGCTAATAATACTTGGGTTTGATTCTTGCATGATGGTTGGGGATTAGCTCACTCACAGAAGTTTCCATATCCAGGGAGGGGAGAAGTTTGTGGGTGATTCCGAAGGAAACGTTCAAGAGATTTTCTTCGTACCACAGAACCCAAGTTAACACTGAGTTTGGGAAACCTCGGCACCCTGGTTACAGAACTACCATGCCTTGTGTTTGAACTTCCATTGTTAAAAATTTATTCTGAATCTGTGTGTCGATTTTCTGCTAATAGTTAGAATATGCTGAACGAATACTTGATGTGTTGGAGGACATTGCATTTTGCCCTTCAGTGTTTGGTTTGTAATAATTGATGTAAAATACGTGTCCACCCTCGAGAGGCGGCAAGAAATGATTGCTTTGAATAAATCCCCAACTGGAGCATCTGACCTGCCCCTTTCCCTTAGAAGTGAAATAATCTCTATCCTCTGCTTTTCCTGCCACCTGGAAATGTTTTTATTTGAAGACGGGGGCTAGCTGGGTTTCAGTTAATTAAAGTTTTAATTGTGTTTGATTCTGCAGCAGACCTCATGTTTGCTTTCCTTAATAATGAAATGCAAAGTGTCATCTCCAAGCTCACACTCCAACTGGACAGCAAGGGGGAGCAGAAGCAGCCTCGGAACCTGCTAGCCCTGCCTGGGAATTTGTATTTGTTGTTTGCTTTTGGTATTATACTCCGGTCTGAGGAAAGTACTGACTTCAGTTTCATAATCAGAACATGACTGAAGAATTGCTCTAGCGTCTAAAATTCGAGCACTTGTGCGTTGGAAATAAAACATCGTCTGTACAAAACATAAATACTTGTCCTTTTGTGGAGAAAAAAATTAACCTGTCTGACGTCTTCTTAGCAAGTCTTGCAAAGCTGGCCTTTGGCTGGTGTCTGGGTACTTAGATTTTGAGAGGTTTCCAGAACTGGGAATGAGAGTGGTTCACTGTGTCTTAACTGTTTGTATAAACAATGTATGTGATGATGGAAGAAATTTGGGATTTTCACACGAGCCAGGCAGGAGGTGCCTTTGGGCGCAGTCCCCAGTAAAAACCTTGGGCACCGCTGGGAGGGAACTCGTGAAAGCTTGTGCCTGGTTTCTTCCAGACTTCACCCCATGTGCCTTTTCCCTTTGCTGAATACACTTTGTATCCTTTTGCTGAAATAAATCGTAGCCATGAACATTTATGCTATATACTGAGTCCTATGAGTTCTCCTAGTAAGTTACCGAACCTGGGGGTTATCTGGGGTTTGGATAGTCATTCAGTGTCAGTTTGAGATAATCGTTTCTTGGCCTGAGTCAATTATTTTTACTGGGGTATCTTGACACACCTTCTAAACCTGTTCTGCCTCTTGATTGTTTCTATCTCGGCAGTTCCCTCCCTTCAACCCAGTATTCATAGTCAGAAACCTCAGAATCATCTTTGATTCTCTCCTGCATTCAAAGCACCAAATTCTGTCAGTTTTGCCTCTGAAGTGTCTCGAATCCAGCCTTCCCGTAGCCCTTGCCGCCATCCCAGTGTTAGCACTACTGCTCTTTGCTGGACTTCGTGCAGCAGCTTCCCTGTCCTGGTTTTCTGCCTCTGATCTGCAGTCCAGCCTGTCCTTCGTGTCACCTCCATCCAAAACCTAGGTTGAGTTACTGCCACCATTGAAATAAAACACAAATGCCTCGGGTCAGCCTTCCAGGGCCCTTCACTGGGAAGTGGCGCAGCAAAGCGGTTGGTGTGCAGATTTGTGTCCCTCACTGGCTGCCACGGGCAAGTTACACACCCTGTCTGTGCGTCAGTGTCCTTATCTGTATGTGAGGATAAGAACAGTACCTTCCTGCTAGGATTGGTACAGGTTTAAATGAGTATACGTTTAAAAACCTTAGAACATGTGCCTGGCAGATGAAAAGTGTTCCATAACTATTAGCTGTGCTTAGTTTTATTATTATTATTATTATTTTTATTTTTCGCTACGTGGGCCTCTCACTGTTGTGGCCTCTCCCGTTGCAGAGCACAGGCTCCGGACGCGCAGGCTCAGCGGCCATGGCTCACGGGCCCAGCCGCTCCGCGGCATGTGGGATCTTCCCGGACCGTGGCACGAACCCGTGTCCCCTGCATCGGCAGGCGGACTCTCAACCACGGTGCCACCAGGGAAGCCCACTAGTTATCTATCTTATATATAGTAGTGTGTTTATGTCAGTCCCGATCTTCTAAGTTGTCCCTCCCTCTCCCTCACCCCCTGGTAACCATAAGTTTGTTTTCTGAATCTGTAACTCTATTTCTCATGCTTAGTTTTTATGATTATCTCTTGACTTTCTTCCTCTGGGCTGGGAGCTGCTGCCTGACATTGTCTGGCTGTGGCTCTTTAATAATCAGTTGCTGAATAAATGAATGAATGAGAAAGGGGCTTGTGCTCTCAAGAAGCTTATGGTTACTTGGGGGATATAAGATGCTCTGATGGATTAAACTGAGAGTATGAGGGGAACACGGATGAAAGTGGCACACTGTGTAAAGGGCTCAGGTGGGAAAAGAGGCGCACCAAGTTGTTTAAGTGAAGTTACCAAACTCATGCTTTACCCCCACTTCTGATCCCACAGAGAGAGGCAGAGAAGTGTCAGGATTGGGTGTGCCTCCAAGAAACAATCATAAAAACAAAGTCTTCCCGCGGGACCCTGAGACTCTAACTCCTGCTGGAACTCGTCTTTCTCTGGAGTGACATTTTGAGCTACTTAACGGGGTGTGCGCCCTTCTGAGGATACGATCCCTGTCTGGTGATTTCGGAACGATTCTCTCCAGGGTGCCTAGATTTCCTCCCGGCTCTCTGTGGTAGAAGGGACACAGGGAGAGAGGAAAATAGATGTCAGTACCAGGGCAATCTCCCAGGACCCTGGCCTCCTAACACATGTCTGAGGATTGGACTGGCCACCACCGAATCTTGCATCATGGAGTTGGTAGAAAGGGTTGGTGTAAGTTGCTGTTGGGTGTAAGGCAGCTGTGCCACGTGGGAGCAGTTCTGTCCTAGGAGCTCCCTGAGTGACTGCCAGAGGCCACGCTGCAGAAGGTGTTACCAAGATTGCTGTTGCTACTTTCCCTTATTTGTATGAGGCATCCACTAGAGTCATGTAAAGCTGCGTCTTGAAGCTCCATCACAATCTTGGGATTGTGGTTTGCTGTACCGGTTCTGTTGTAGAGATCTTTGTATCATTTAGTTTCTGCTGCGTAACAAACGCCCCAAACTAAGTGACTTACAGGAATAGTCATCTCTGTGCTCATCATTCTGTGTGTTGGCAGTTTGGGCTGGGCTCAGTGTGGCTGGATCATCTCTGTTCCGGGTGGTGTTGCCTAGGCTGTCTTGTGTATTTGGACCTCAGCTAGGATGACAGGGACAGCGGGGGCCTCTCTCCATGGGCTCACACATCGTTGAGGAAGCTATTCCAAGCTTATTCACGTGGTGGCAGAAGGGTTCCGAGCCACTAGAGAGAACATATTGCTCCAGTATGCAAGGACTTTTCCAGTCTCTGCTGGTGTCCTATTTCCTAATGTCCCATTGGCCACAGCAAGCCATGAGTCCAAGGCAGAACCATGGGCAGGGCCCATCTGCGGGTGTGGATACAGGAAAGTATGGTGGTTGTCGGCTCTAGCTGCAGCAGTTTGCATCAAGGTGTTTAGCTGGGGTCTTGCCAGAAATGAAAGCAGCAGTATTATCGTCTGCTCTTTTTGCCTCAGCAGTATTACTGTCTGCTCTCTTTGCCTTTCTCCTCCGGACAGTCTCCTGGGATGGGTGCAGTCAGTGGATTAGATGCTCTGCTCCCTGGTCCACGTGGGCCCTCTTAGCACCATTCTCTCTATGCCCAGCCATACTACAAAGGCTTGAGCCATCTGGCTCACAGATTGATGGGTACTCCCAGTCCCAAAGGGCCCACCAGAAGAGTGTAGCTGGATCAGCATGAATCTGACGTCAGTGCTTGCAAAGGAACTCCAAGCTAACAGCAAATACAGCCCATGCAGACAGTTCTGATGAAACAATATCTAAAATCCCCCACAGTCTTCTCAGCCTGCCCCGAGCCTGGGCCACGTCCTTCTTCCGGTCTTGAGCGTCCTTGAGGAAATGCCAGCAGCTGTCCTCTGTGGCCCTCACAGTGCTGTGACGACAGCAGAGCAATGGATGAAAGTCTGGGGCTGTGAGAAGGAGGGACACTGCCTGGGACTCTGGACACCCAGACTCGTTAGTTGGGTTTAGTGCCAGGAGACTTGAACTACTGGGCACGTGGAGGGGCGGGCTGATGGCCTCCGTGACATCTGCTTTCATCCCATTCTGATCATCTTATGTTAAGTTCTGTATCTTTTCAGGTTTATGCTCATGTTAAAGATTGTATTCACATGATGCAAAGTATAGATAAAACTTTACGTTTTTGCGTATGGGTATTCAATTGTTCCTGCAGCATTTGTGGAAGTCTATCATTAATTACTGCACTAATTTTTTTTGTATTTTGTCAATAATCAATTGTTCATATATGTGTGGATCTAAAAACAAATAAAGATTGTATTCAGCAAATATTAGAGAAATATTGCCAAGAGACAGGAATCAAAGGGATGATTTTGAGGTCAGATAGGTGTTTGGACGTAGAATCTGGAGTAAGTAGGGGAAGAGAGCAGAAGGATGGATGGTCTTCGGGTCCTAGAGTGAGGCTGGGCCCTGGGCAGCAAAGATACTTGTTTGGCCGAGCCAGGTGACAGGGGATGGGACTGATCAGGTATCAAAGAACTTCTAAGTGCATTTGGGGAAATAATTCAAGATGACTAGGCGTCTGGGGCGTGAGTACTGGGGAGATGACTTTTGCTGCAAGCAGAGAAGAATTAAATTTGAGCAAGGATGAATTTTCCATTCTTACAGTCTGATATTATGACAATATCTCAGGTTCAGCAAATTCGACGGTTAATGGTCAGTGGGCGTCAAGAGCCCTCCTTGGTGGGGACTGTGCAGGTTCTAGGTTGGATAATAACATCAGTATCGTTGACTGTGAAAGCTGCTCGGGTGACTCTGTGTGTGTGTGTGTGTGTGTGTGTGTGTGTGCGCGCGCGCACCCGTGCATGCATGTGAATGCATAGCCTAGCATGGAAACACAAGTGGAGCCCTATCAACCTGTCTGTCTCATGTCTGCCTCAGCCAGTTACGTTCTAAGCTCTGGGAGCCTGGAACCGAGCTTATCCTGGGCACCACTGTGTCTCCAAGGCTTTGCGTGTTGCCAGGTGTCTATTAAGCACTTAAGAAATATTTATTGAACAAACAAATCAAGAAAAGCTGGAAGAGGAATTTTTTTAAGCATCTTTACTTTTTTTTTTTGCAGTAATTTTTACATAATTAACCTGGACATTTTAAACAGCCCCAGAACAATGACTGTTGATGGCTTTTAAGCTGTTTTGGTGGTGGTGAGATAAGAAATGAAAGGAAGCTGACAAAACAAGGGACCAAAGTGAAATTTCTACACTATTAAAAATACACACACACTAAAAGACTAGGAACCTAAGTTATATGGATTACCGGCCTAGGGTAGTAGAAGTATACCATCTTTTCAAAGTGTATTTACCTTTTTCCAGAATTAAAATAGCTTTTTTGTACTTTCTGATTATGAACTTAGTACATACTCATGTAGAATGGTCAAACAATGAAAGAGTATAAAGAACTCAATAAAAGTACCCTTATTTCCATGATCGTTAACATTTATGAAAAAAATTTTAATTGTGGTAAAATGCACATAACATAAAATTCACTGTCTTAAATTTTTTTTTTTTTTTTTTTTGCGGTACGCAGGCCTCTCACTGTTGTGGCCTCTCCCGTTGCGGAGCACAGGCTCCGGACGCGCAGGCTCAGCGGCCATGACTCACGGGCCCAGCCGCTCCGCGGCATGTGGGATCTTCTCGGACCGGGGCACGAACCCGTGTCCCCTGCATCGGCAGGAGGGCTCTCAACCACTGTGCCACCAGGGAAGCCCTGTCTTAACTATTTTTAAGTGTAAAGTTCAGTGGCAGCAAGTATGTACACGTTGTCCAACCAGAGTCTCCGGAACTTTTTCATCTTGCAGAACTGACACTATACCCATTAAACATCGGCTCCCTATTTCATCCTCTCCCCGACCCTTGGCAACCACCATTCTACCTTCTACTTCCTGTCTGTGAATAGGACTACTCTAGGTATCTCATATAAATAGAATCACACAATATGTGTCTTTTGTGTGTGTGTCTGAGTTATTTCACTTTCTTTGGGGTTCATCCGTGTTGTAGCATGTGTCAGGATTTCTTTTTGTATGATATTCCATTATATATATGTATCAATATATGTATACATAGTTTGTTAATCCATTCCTTTGTAAATGGACACTTGAGTGACTGACACCTGTTGGCTATTGTGAATGATGCTGCTATGAACATGAGTGTTGAACATCTTTTAACATATCCCTTTACCCACCTAAACTATATTTATAAAGGGAACATACAGTGCTACTTTGTAACGTGCATTTTTACTCCACACTGCCATGTACCTCTTCTCTTGTCAATTCATATTGACAGGCAGTACTCTTTTTTACTATGTTCATGGTGTGTGTGCCCTTGTATAGATTTACCTACTTGTGGTTGGACATTTAAATTGTTTTCCATTTCTTGATATTCTAACCGTGCCTCAGTAAGCAGGGTGAGACTTATACTTTTGCCCCCCTTGCCTGGAAATAAAAATCATAACATTTGGGTCTTAGGCTGAATTCTGCAGAAGCAGAGCCCAAGAGGGGGATCTGGGTAAAAGCGATTTACTAAAAAGGTGTTCTCAGGGGAAGAGGAGTGAGGGAGACAGGATGAGTAAGGAACTGAGCAGAGAAGTTCTCAAATTTAGTCTCGGCCCGATTGGAGTGTAACCACCCTGGCAGAGCTGCCCCTCTTTGGTCTGGGGGTGCTGTCAGCCTGTAACTTGAAGGCCTCTCATGGCCCTAAGCCATGGGCAGTTCTGGAGGAGGTGCAGGGTGTGAGCTATTTGCGTAGGCCTCATAGTGGCTGGAGGGGGGGGCAGCCCCTGGTTCCGAGGCTGTGGATGGGACAACATCACCACCAGCGCTTGCAACAGTCGTGGCGCTTTCTTTCTGCCTGGACTGTGCTAAGTACCTAAATGCACGTTTAACAGCCTAGGTGCTCACTTATCCCCGTGCTACAAATGAAGAACTAAAATTGAATGATGGTAAGTAACTTTCCTAGTGTTCCACAGTCAGGAAGGGGTGGGTGGGATTTGGAAGGGTCTGTTCTAGACGAGGGCCTGGGCTCTTTATCAGTAGCCTCTGGTGCGTATTGATTAACTCCTAGAAGCAGAATTGCTGGGCCCAAGAGATAGGCATTTTAGAAATGCATGTATATCCACGTTTCTCTCCCCACCCCTTCCCCAAGTTGTATCAATTTATAGTCCTGCCAACACTTTGACTATTCTGCCATCCCTTAGTCTTGTCAGTCTTTCAAATACCTGCTCATCCAGCTGGTAGAGATTTTTTGCCTTGATTTTCCTTCCTCTCCTTATTGCTGAGGTGGACACCCTTCCCCGTGATTTGGGCCAGCTGTATTTTTCTCAAGGCCCAGATTTTCGTTAAGTCCTCGTGCTCATTTTTGACGCCTTTGGACTACTGTCAGATCCCCGTCCCCGGGATTGGAAATGCTGCGTTTATAGTATACTTGTTTCGTCCCAACGCTTCATTCTCTTTCTAGACTCTCACTGAGTTCTCTGTCTAGTCTTATGCTAGGGCTATACTCTTTGGATTACCACACAGCTCATTTTTAAAGATGGAAACTTGTAGGATTTCTTTCGTCGGCTAGATGCTTCCTGAAGAGTTGTCAAGTCTAGGACATTTATATGCCATCCAGCCCCAAATAAGAATAGGTGAAACTCTCTTGTTAGCAGTTAATAATGGTGTCTGTGGTGCTTGAGTGCCAGCAGTGACTTTTCTCTAGTGAAAGCACATTTCTCTCTTCAGCCCTGTCTGTAAACTTCATTTGCATGGCAGACCCTTTTCTTAAAGGAAGTGGGAGAAGGAACTTTGAGCTTCATCTCCATCTGAATTATCGGTGTATCAGTTGGTACTAAATTTGCAATTGAGAGAAAATTTGACTTGGAGTGGCTTGAGCACAAATGGAAATCTGTTAGGTTTCTGCGACTATAGAGTCCAAGAGTAGGTCTCACTTCGGGCTGAGGTTGTTCCGTGGGTCACACAGTCATGGTTCCTCACTTTCCACCCTTTGGCTTTTCTTCTCTGTGTCGGTTCCATTCTCAGTCAGGCTTTCACCTGGTGGAGGCAGATGGCTGCCCAACCTGACATGAATCCTTGAAGGTCAAGGCCAGTGGAAAAAAGAAAGGATCTCCTACTCCAAAATGTAGGTCTGACTGCCATCTGCCTAACGACCAGTAACTGTAGCAGGGGATGGTGAACGTTTCTGACTTGTGCTCACCCTGCACTAGGGGAGGACTGGCACCCAAGGCAATTTGGGGAGTGATTACTGGAAGAAGAGGGAATAAATTCTGGCTGGCCGGGAATGTCAGCAGGTGTCTACCACGTCCACGTTCATGGCGCTTTATTTTCACGGTGAGAAAAGTTCGTGACGGGAGGGGGAAGGGTAAGCTGGGACAAAGTGAGAGAGTGGCATGGACATATATACACTACCAAACGTAAAATAGATAGCTAGTGGGAAGCAGCCGCACAGCACAGGGAGATCAGCTCGGTGCTTTGTGACCACCTAGAGGGGTGGAATAGGGAGTGTGGGAGGGAGACGCAAGAGGGAGGAGATATGGGGATATATGTAAATGTATAGCTGATTCACTTTGTTATAAAGCAGAAACTAGCACACCATTGTAAAGCAATTATACTCCAATAAAGATGTTTAAAAAAAGTTCGTGACATCAGGCTCGGAATGGGAGCTATGTTTAGAGAACAGGGCTTGCCCTGGGTCTGGTGACTTGAAGACAAGAGAATCCCCTTTTCAGGTAAATTCTGTGACTGTGGACCATCTGCAGAGCCTGGGGACGCCAGGGCCATCGGTGACTCTTGGCAGACCTTGGTGGGGTTCCTGTCTTTTTAATGAGTGAGGTGAGCTTCCAGCCTGCCATTTCAGTATTAAGCCAGAAAATGGTTCCTCAGCACCACTGTGGGACTCACTCTCCAAGCACCCAGCATCTGCTGGCTGTAGGGGGCTAGATGGCACACCCAGGAGGCACATTGCCCGTGAGCCCACCCTGACCCTTGGCCAAAGTGCATCTCTCCCCACTCTTGCTTGGGTTTTGCTGTTACTGAAATGGTTAGCTGTGCCCAGTTAATGAAGGTGTTACTTAAATTCCTTTTCCTTTGCTTAAAGCATGAACTTTTAAATGGAATTCCCCCTACCCTTTTAAACTAAAATTTTAAGTCTAATAACAGAGGCAGCCTATGTAATGGAAACAGCAGTGACCTGGTCTCCCTCTGCTCCTTATCAGTGCAGGGCTATGCAAAACCTCTCCCAATCAGTTTTGTACACTGTAATGTGAAGTGGTGGTGCTAGGTGCCCTTTGAAAACACAGGAGTGGGCTTCCAGAATGTGAGTCCAAAGTGGCTGTAGAGAATGCAAGTCCAACCCTTACACTTATCAGAGGAGAAGGCCTAGTGAGGCGCAAGGGCTTACAAGGGGTGAAATTGGAGGGAGGGCCTCAGACCTGGTCTTTTAGTTTGGGCTCTTAAATATAAGGAGCAAAGGATAACCACTTAAAAAGTAAAAAAAAAGGGCTTCCCTGGTGGCGCAGTGGTTGAGAGTCCGCCTGCCGATGCAGGGGATACGTGTTCGTGCCCTGGTCCGGGAGGGTCCCACGTGCCGCGGAGCGGCTGGGCCTGTGAGCCATGGCCGCTGAGCCTGCGCGTCTGGAGCCTGTGCTCCGCAATGGGAGAGGCCGCAGCAGTGAGAGGCGCGTAAAAAAAAAAAAAAAAGTAAAAAGAAAAAAAAGTAAAAAAAAAAAAAGAAGTGTAACTGATATGCTAAAAGAAGAGAGAAAATGGTATTATATAAAGCATTCCATTAAAACCTCAAAAAGCAGGAAAAAAGTGGAAGACAAAAATAAGAACAAGGGCAGTGAATAGAAAACACGAACCAATAGGCTAGATATTAATCCAACTGTATCAGTAATCACTTCGAATGTCAGTAGTGTGAATGCACCAATGAAAAGGCAGATAATGGCAGAGTGAATTAAGAAACAAGACCCAACGACGTGTTGTCTACAAGAAACCCACTTTAAATATAAAGACACACATAGATTAAAGGTAAATAGATGGAGGAAAATGTACGGAAAGAAAGCAGGAGTAACTATATTAACTTCAGACAAAGCAGACTTCAAAGCAAAGAAAATAATCAGGGATAAAGAAGGGCATTACATAATGATAAATGGGTCAGTTCTACAAGAAGACGTAATTTTAACGTGTTTGTGCCTAGCAACAGAGTGTCAGACTATGTGAGGCAAAAACTAATAGAATTGCAAAGAGAAATAGATAAATCCACTGTTATAGTTGGAGACTTCAACACCTCTTTCTCAGAAATGGACCGATGCAGAAGGCAGAAAATCAGTGAAGACATAGTTGAACTCAGCAGCACCATCAACCAACTAGATACAATGGACATCCATAGACTAATTCATTCAACCATACCAGGTTACACGTTCTTCTCAAACTCACATGGAATGTTCACCAAGATAGTTAATTGGAAAATGCCAAACTGTGGGGAGATTAAACAACACACTGATGGCTAACGCGAGTCAAAGAAGAACTCTTAAGAGAAATTTTAAAACAGAATAGAGAAATTGTAAAATATTTTGAACTAAGTGAAAACGAAAGCACAACTTATCAAAATTTGTGGGATGCAGTGCTTAGATGGAAATTTACAACATCAAAAGGATATACTAGAAAAGAAGAAAGATCTAAAATCAGTAATCTAAGTTTCCACCTTAGGAAACTAGAAAAAAGAAGAGAAGATTAAATCCAAAGTAAGCAGAAGAAAAAAGATGAGCGTAGAAATCAATGAAGTTGAAAACAGAAAATCGGTAGAGAAAAATCACTAAAACCAAAAGCTGGTTCTTTGAATAGATCGATGAAATTGAGAAGCCTCTAGCCAGGCTAACTAAGAAGAACAAAGAGAGGATGCAAATTAGTAATATTAGAAATGAAAGAAGGAACATCACTACAGATCCCATGGAAATTAAAAAGGATCATAAAGGAGTATTATGAACAACTTTTTGCCCACAAATTTTATAACCCAGATTAAATGGACCAACTCCCTGAAAGATACAATCTGCCAAAACTCACACAGGAAGAAATAGACAATCTGAAATAGACAATCTGAATAGGCCTCGGTCTATTAAAGAAGTTGAATCAATAACTAATAACCTTCTCAAACAGAAAGCCCCAGGCCCAGATGGGTTCACTGATGAATTCTATCAAACATTTAAGAAGGAAATTATACTAATTCTTGCCAGTCTTTTTCAAGCAGAGGAAATACTTCATAACTCGTTCTGAGGCCAGCATTACCTTAATACCAAAAATGGATGAAGATATTACAAGAAAAGGAAATTACAGACAAGTATCCCTCATGAACATAGATGCAAAAATCCTTAACAAAATATTAGCAAATAAAATCCAACTATGTATAAAAAGAACTAGAAACCTTGGCCAAGTGGGATTTATTCTAGGTATGCAACAGTGGTTCAACATTCAAAAATCGATATCATCCATCATAAGTTAACAAGCTTAACTTATATGTGTGTGTACTTCTGCTTCTATTCTTATAATTCCAGGCCTGAGGACTCTGAATGGCTCAGCTCCTCGTTTTGAGCTAGACCAAGTAGATTAAGGGTCACCTAAAACTGATGTCCCTTAGACCCAGAACCTGGGTCAGGTTCTACCCCGGCCCTGTCAGCCATGGCCATTGATGCAAAGCATGACCACCCTGGCTCCGTGTGCTGAGGAGGGCATTTTCCTGAGGAGAGTGTGGACCAGAAGTACCAGCAGACCACCAAGTTCACCAGGTGTCCCCAATCACACATTTTACCCACCTCAGCCTGAAAATACTAGGATTATTTTCAGAAAAAACTGGGGGCCTTCGTGACCCTACAACTGTGTCCATCTGCAGAGAACAGTGTAGCGCAATCTGAGGTAATTCCAGAAGATTCAAGTTCATTTTAGAAGAGCTAATTCTGGACCGGGGCATGAATACTATTTTTATTTTGATAATTATTCTTGTGCTCTTCTTCCAAAATTGTCATTGTCTTAAATAGTGACCAGACTTGAAGGTCTTTCCTCTTTCTTATGTCAGGTGCGGAGTGTCCAAAAGTTGCTTCTATCTGGCACATACTTGCGTTTAGATTAATGGAAGATTGCTTTAGGGTTTATTGTAAGTGATTCTGGAAGGCTTGGAAGAATGGCACTTTTTCTAAGCTTTGGTTGATAGTGGAATTTGGAAGGATGGTTAGATGGTGAAAACCACGGTTGTACAAAAACCGTGGGCTGTAATATGATGCAAAACATGTGTCTCTAAAGTATAAACAGAAGTGCAGGCTGCCAGTGAGCTTCAAGGAAATACTGTGGCTTGGTAAATGGAGAACCCAAGGGAGAGGGTAGCAAAAGCGAAGAGTCCTTGGGCTGTTTCAGACTTGAGTGAAGCAGCATATCCATGTTTTAATCTGGATCAGCACTTTCTAACAAAGTTCATGGACGACGCAGCACTATCTGGTGGGCAGGCTTATTTACACACAAAATATAATTAATTCCATATTCTCCTCAGATCCAAAAACAGTACTCATGTTTGTTTTTAATAATAAAATTATTTCCGTTTAGAAAATGGTGTAGATTTACATAGACCATCTGATGAGTTACTCAGATTGTTCCACTAATAACAAGATACAGGAGAAACAATCTAAGAAAAACATTTTGAAGAGAATTTGTGTGTGTGGTAGGGGAGGGAGGGTTGGTTAGCTGAAATCAAAAAGATTCCAAGTAACGATGATTAAATTTAATACTAATTAAATTAGCATTCCACAGGAACTGTTTTCTGGAAATTTTGGTAGTGCCTTCACGAAGCAGCCCGGACTCAAGGCCATTTGGTGGGAAATGGCTCATTTGCTTTGTTTTGGTCACATTTAAAGTTAATCCAAAATCGATTTCTTTTTCAAGAACTAAAATGTCCCTGGTCTTTATTCCACTTCAGAGATCTGCAGACTTTCATTGTAAAAGGCCAAATACTAAATATTAACACGAAGCAGACATACACATAAGTGAAGGACCTGCAATTTGGATTTCATATTTCATTTTTTATTTCAACCACTTAAAAATGTAAACGCCATTCTTACCTCTGGGGCAGTACGGTTTGGCCCATAGTTTGCAGACCCCTGTTCAGTTCCTATACTGCCTTTGAGGTTGGTGTCTTGTCTTTTGGGGAGAATATTCCTACATATGAAATCCTTTTACATTGGCATGTGAAAGGGGGCCAAACTCTGGTGCTCATGCGTGTGCGTGTGTGTGCATGCATGCGTGTGCGTGCGTGCGTGTGTGTGCATGCATGCGTGTGCGTGCGTGTGCGTGTGTTTTGGGCTCTCCTGATCCTCCTGCCTCCACTCTAGGGGATGAAGCCAGGTCTTTTTACTTTAGAACTTTGATTGCTCAGAACTTTGCCCAGCAAAATAGCCTTTACGGCAGGGAGGCCAGCATGGTGGACTCTGAAACAACTCTGGGCTCATTCTCCACGCAGAGAACTCTGAGTGGCTCTTGAAATAGAGGGAATCGAGAATGCAGGCAAATGTAGGAAATGAAGGTAGAAAGCTGCTGAGCTTTCCATCCAGATATCCCTGTAAGAGTTGTGAGAATTGTGATGGTAGCCTCCTAATTTCTTTGCAGATACGTATATTTTAAAAGGCTTAGGTGTCTCTGGTGCTTCGTTTCCTCCTTATTCTTAGAGTAGTAAGCAAAAGACGTGCTTCTACAAAATATAAGCACATGGTGAGACACAGATGTAGAGAACAAATGTATGGACACCAAGCGGGGAAAGGGGGTGGGTGGTGGTGCTGGGATGAATTGGGAGATTGGGATTGACATGTATACACTAATGTGTAAAATAGATAACTAATAAGAACCTTCTGTATAAAAAAAACAAATAAAAAGCACATGGTTTCGTTTAGTACAATCTTTGGAGAAATTAGGAAAGATGCAAAAACATCCAGTTTTCCTAAAATGATCTGCATAACGTGGGACAACGAAACAAAGACAGATTTGTGTTGTATTTAGTTAAATTTGTTTAATAGAAATCATTCTTATTAGGATGCCCTCCCCAAATCCTTAATAAATATAAAGCTTTTAAATATTTGTCCCATTTTGTAATTAGTCTAGATTTAGCAGTGGTTCTTCCTGATTTGGGAGGAAGCATGCTTGACTGTTGCTAGGCAACGGCTAATCGGGGGTATTAGCTGCCAGCAAGCCGTTGGCAGTAACTGTAAATTCTTTTGTCTTGTTAACCCAGAAATGAGTGTTAAAGATACAGCAGTACATAAAGTCTGTTCTGTTGTTCAAATACATGCAACTTAGCTGATAAATTCCTCCACTAATATAACCTTGAGGTGCAGCTAAAATTTATGGTGTGTTTAGGGAGCCTGTTCATTCTTGTGCTTGAGTCAGACGTCTACTCACAGCACCGAAGCTCATAGAATGGGACGGTGATGTAATAGAGGCGTTGTTTTCTCCAGGTCTCCATAAAATAATCTGAGGTTTTTGTTAAATTATGGGTTGTGAAATGTATGTGGAGTTCCAGCATAAGCGTCCCAAGTGAGGACCCTGGCTCAAGGATGGACTTCGCCGTCCTTGACCTTGGTCTCCATCTCCCAGTGGCCCGCAAGTGAGCACCCAGCACCTGTGATAAGTCCTGTGGCAGCCAGAGCCCTTGTTCCCCTGAAGCTCAGCCAGCCTCCATGCAAATTTTCTAGGACAAAACCCTTGAAAAATGAATTCTCACTTCATAAGCAAATATGGTGTGAGTCATCCTTTGGACATTAGAATTAAGAAGGAAAAAAGAAACACAATTTATTTGGTGGATGCTTTTTTTTTTTTTTTTTTTTGAATGAAACTGCTGTATTCCAGACTTGACCCCAGACACTCTTTCTTCTGGTCACATGTTTCTAAAGGACACTGTTGATTGTCTGTTAGGGGTCGCCCACCTCACCAGGCTCTTCGGAGTACGTTTTTTCACTTAATCCTCGTACCCTGGGTGGAAGATAGGGAAGACACAGCAGGTCCTTTGGGCCAGAAGGGGAGGAGCTGGGATGAAAGTTCAGGTTTCCTCTGGTTCCCAAGCCCATGCTCTGCTTTGCCTTCAGTTTGGGTCCGGTTGCCCAGTGAACCAATATGAGGCATCCAAGGCATGGCCAAGATGTTGAATATGTTTCATTCTTTATTTCCTTGATTTCTAAAAACAGCTCTTTGATGTTCTCTACAAGGTAGAAAAGTACCCCTCCTTTGTAAGTTCTCTTCTCTAAAAGTACCATTTTCTTGGCCACTTCCCCACCCCTACCTCAAGCATAGTCGGGAATCTCACATCTTAGGAAGCAGTCTCTCTCCTGTCTTCTCCACAGTTGTGCTTCAGTCAGTTTCCCCTTGAAGCTGGGCATTTTCCCTGCCAACCCCACTGTTCTCCTGGGGCTCCAGTTCAGCAGAAAGCAGTGTTGTCACCAGAGGCTGCAAACCCATTTCTGTCCCTTTTTAGTGTTTTTCTTTTTTTCTTTTTTTCACTACGAGCCAAACTACTTCAGCATCATGTAAACACGCTGGAGTATGTTAACAGCTGCCTCTCTTAAAGTTGAACCTGCTCAGAACTAAACGGGGAATGCTTTCAGGTTCTGCCTAAGTTTGCATGTGACAGCATCAAAGCTATTTTTAGTGGAGTGATCACCGGCAAGAAGCTGAAAACGGCTGCTTTCAACTATAAACAGTGGAAAGAAAGGATCATTTATGCACTGCTGCAGCTCTTGAGTCCATTTCTATGGGAGACAAAGAGGTGTGTAAATCTCTTCTTCAAAGTTATGCAGGCGTCTTGTGCCTGTTCAGAGCCCCAACACCTCTGCAGAGAAGAGTAATGTTAATTTAGCGCTTGGCTGCCTGGGCTCTGAGTTAAACTAGATGCACTGATAATGGTGAATTATAGGACTGTCCTTCTAGGTGTCCATTCTGAAAAGAAGGCTATGTATAGATGCTTAGGAGCATCCAGTAAACTTTTATTTCCTGTAGGTCACAAAACTCCAGAGATAACAGGAAATGAGAGTTGGGTTATATCAACGTCATGGTACAGTGGAAAGAACATGAGTCACTTACTAGCTGCAGGACCCTCGTGACCTCACCTTTCTGAATTGTGTCCTTAGCTGCAAAATGAGGATCCTGATACCAGCTCTGTAGACTTCATCGGGCTAGTTTTTTTTTTTTTCTTTTGACATTAATTAATTTATTTATTTTTGCTGTGTTGGGTCTTCGTTTCTGTGCGAGGGCTTTCTCTAGTTGTGGCAAGCGGGGGCCACTCTTCATCGCGATGCGCGGGCCTCTCACTGTCGCGGCCTCTCTTGTTGCGGAGCACAGGCTCCAGACACGCAGGCTCAGTAGTTGTGGCTCACGGGCCTAGTTGCTCCGCGGCATGTGGGATCCTCCCAGACCAGGGCTCGAACCCGTGTCCCCTGCATTAGCAGGCAGATTCTCAACCACGGCGCCACCAGGGAAGCCCCCAGGCTAGTTTTTTTCAGCAGACATTTACTGAACACCTGCTCCGTGCCAGCTACTGAGAACTTTAGACTCATAGAAGAGTCGCCGTCATCCTCCCAGAGTTCATGGTCTAGCCGCATAAACAAATAGATTACAATACAGGGTGATACCTGGAGAGAACAGCATGGGAGAGCCGGATGTGCTCCGGGCATGGATGAAGACAAGAAGGAGATATCGGAAGAGCAGAATTTTCGAGAACGCGTCAGAGTTTGCAAAGAGGACAATAGAGGGAGAGGTGTTTCCAGCGTGGCAGCTGAGTGAGCAAAGACAGAGGTGAGAGGCATTCTGGTGTGTTCGGGAGCCCATGAGCAACTTGGTGTTGCCAGAGCGAAAACCAAAAAAAATACAAACAAATGAACACAAACAAGCAAAAACAAGACAAGGGATGGTAGGAGATGAAGCTGGAGCAGGCTGAGCCAGTCGCTTAGAGCTAGGAAAATTGGGAGTGACACAACCCACAGGGAGCCCAGGGAGTGGTTTTGAACACACGATTGACTGAATTTCACAAAAAGTCAATGGAGTCACGGCTAATGAAAGTCCGTACATCTGCGGAGATGAAGTGGCAGCAATTATAACATACGTGTGATAAGGGTGCCCTAAACGTAAAGCGTTGTCCCAGGAAAGGCTAAGCCTGGGACAGTGGTCCTGAAACTGGGTGGCACGTGACTCCGTGGGGCTTTGCCTTGAAAGGAGGGCAGTGGAAGGTGCAGAGGTAGCACCGTGGGAAGACCTCTTCCGGCCAGATTCAGTGCTGGGCTCTGCGAGCGAGTCAGGGGCATGACTCGTGTCCTTCAGGAGCTCTCAGGCCAGGTGGCACCAATGAGGATGCTGTGAGCCTTGGACGTGAAGCGTGTGCTGTGTGTGATCAGTGGACACTCCCAGGAGAGCATGATGACCCGGCACCAGGTCTACACATGGGAGTCGAGTTCTCCCAAAGTTTTCAGGAAGCTAAGGGTTTCCTGAATACGCTTCAGGCTTCGCTTAAGTTGTGGTAAGTCAGAGAAGAGGGAAGTCCAGAACAAAACAAAGCAAAACAAAAAACCTCTCACACAGCTACACCGACTGTTTTTACCCAGGAAGAAATGTTCCCACCAGTCACCATGTACCATGGAACTGTGTAAAGCGCAGTCCTCACACCCCCATCTCTGTAACTGTGGCCAAGAAGTAACATTACTGTTCTGAAACTATATTCTCCTGACTTTAATACTGTTAAGGAAGTTTAGCAACATTATTTGCTCCTTTGTCTTTTTTTTTTAATTTTTATTTTATATTGGAGTATAGTTCATTAACAATGTTGTGTTAGTTTCACGTGTACAGCAAAGTGACTCAGTTATACATATACATGTATCTATTCTTTTTCAAATTCTTTTCCCATTTAGGTTGTTACATAATATTGAGCAGAGTTCCCTGTGCTGTACACTAGGTCCTTGTTGGTTATCCATTTGAAATATAGCAGCGGTGTGTACATGTCAATCCCAAACTCCCTAACTGCTTCGTTGTCTTTTAAGGAGAGGAGTGGATGTTTCTGTAGGTTTTCTAGAAGAATCCAATGGGTGTGAAGTTTTAGGTGAAGAGTCAGTTATATAAGCTCTAGCCCACATGGTGTGGGAAGAGGACCAGTCCTCTTGGGTTTTCCAGTCATTTCTTCTCTGGTTTTCCTGAGTGGGGCTCCGGGTCCACATGGGACGATTTGAGAATAAGAGAGTCACAGGCAAGTCACGGCTTGGTACAGGTGGTGAGGGAGGTGGCGAGGGATCACAGGGAGAGGAAGGAGTGGAGGGCGCATCTTTGAAGGTAGAGCCAGTTCTTTATGCTCAGTTGGAAGTATTAGGACAAAGGCATAGTTTAGACGCTGATGCCAATCACAATATTTGTTGCCTTGGCAGATATAAGAGATTACTTTCTGGAAATGGAAAATTGCTTTTTGTCACTTCAAAGCCAACCATAACTAGATCCAGTAAACCATAGGAGAAATATTAAAAAAAGAAAGAAAGAAAGAAAACAACTTCTGTTATGTACAACTTCAGCATTTGAACGCCTGGATTTGGTACCCTTGATAGAACGTGTAGCTGGAGATGTCCAGCTCTACAGCATCAGCTTCCCAAAATCAGCATTTATGTCTCTCATCTTCTCGGTGGAGTCCGGGGGTGGGACTGGCTCTCAAAGGGAGGAAATGAATTGTCAAGGTAAACCACAGCTTTGCCACAAATAGGTCATTTTCTTGTCTGGGACCAGTTTTCAGCATTGTAGGGAGTACTGGGAATCAAACTGTGTCCAAAACTTCGACTAAACGTTTATATCTCTTGATCTCCACAAGCCTGAAAGATAAATAGGTCATAGTGACTTTTGTCTCTGTTACTGAGGTTTTTCCCTGAAAGCTGTATCAGTGCAATGGAATGGCGATGGGTAACGTTATTAACATTATCTGTATTGTGCAGTGCATGGGTGTGACAGCCTCAGGACAACCCTTCAGTCCTGGGACAGAAGATAGGAGTGTGGCCGACCCTTCCTGCTTCTTGGTGACGGGCGATGGCCCAAGGATTTCAAGGCAAAATGATATTGAGTTCAAAACAAAATGATATTTTCGCTCAAGAGGTGATCCTCTTAAAGGAGTGGATTTTGGGGAAAGATCACTTGTCTCCAGCTACATGATACTGTTTCAGGTCCCCAGCTGGTTCCACCTGTTAAGCTGGAGCCTCTTTGCACAATTGTTCAAGATCGCCACAAAACCGCCACCAAGGGAAGGAGAGAAGGGTTGGGGTTCCTCAGTCTCGATGCCCCTGCAGCCCAGCATGGCCAGAGGGCCACACTGTCCCTGTGCCACCCTAAGTCACTGCATCCCAGACCTGTGCCCTCATCCAAGCTGCTCCTTGAAGGGTCTTGGTGTCTGTATTCATGGGCAGTGACCCCGAGATAGAGAAATTCCATGACAAAGCCTCCAGGTTTCAACCCCCCAGGAATGCACCTAAGGGTGTATTGAGGGGCTGCTCTCTGGGCTGGGATAATAGTCAGTGTTTATCGAGCAGGTACTAGGTACCATGCCCTGTGCTGAGCACCCAGCAAGATGGATGACACTTTTGGGGGGTCTGTAGTTTCCCCGGGGAGGCAGCTGGAGAACTGGCAGGACAGTTGGTGTTGAAGTCTGTGTGTTGATGGCGGGGCTGCCAGGCTTCAAACAAGGGACAGATAAAGATCAAATCAGGGTAGGCCTCATGGAAGAGAGGAATTGTCCATGGTTTCTGCCCAAAAAGAGGGTTGTTGTCCAGAAGTTGCTAGTGTCCAGATTCATGGCTTAGTAATTGAGGGACCCAAGGGCAGTAGGATCCAGAGCTGTGTGTCGTTCTCTGAACAACCACGGATTCTTTATTTTATCTGTTTAGCCAGCCATGACCCTGCCTCTTGGAGGACAGTATAGTTTCTTCATTGCTGTGTCCCCATAGCAGGTGTAAAGACATGTTATTCAATGAATGGATGAGTCAGAGAAAGGAAGGTGGGCAACCCAGCTCTTATTACTGGAGCAGAAGCTCCACCTGCCCTACGTGAGTGTCTGGCTGGCCGTTAGGGAATAGCTGTATATTTAGTTACTTATCTAGCTAGCCAGTTAGCTACTATTTGTTTTTATTTTTAAAAATTTTTATTGGAGTATAATTGCTTTACAATGTTGTGTTAGTTTCTACTGTACAGCAAAGTGAATCAGTTATATGTATACATATATACCCTCTTCTTTGGATTTCCTTCCCATTTAGGTCACCACAGAGCATTGAGTAGAGTTCCGTGTGCTATATATAGTAGGTTCTCATTAGTTATAGTAAAATCCACATAATATTAATTTATCATCTTAACTATTTTTAAGTGTACAGTTCAGTGGCATTAAGTACATTCACATTGTGGTGCAATCGTCCCCACCAGCCATCTTCAGAACTAACTTCATCTTGCAAAACTGAAACTCTGTGACCATTGAACGACAACGCCGCATTCCCTCCTCCCCACAGACCCTGGCAACCACCATTCTACTTTCTGCCTTTCATGAATTTGACTACTCTAGGTACCTTATATAAGCAGAATCATGGAGTACTTGTCTTTTTGTGACAGGCTTATTTCACTTAGCATAATGTCCTCAAGGTTCATCTGTGTTATAGTATGTGTTGGAATTTCTTTCTTCTTTTAAGACTGAATAATATTCCATTGTATGTATTTACCAGGTACTCTTTATCCATTCATGCATCGATGGACACTCTGGTCGCTTCCGCTCTTTACCTATTGTGAATAATGCTGCTGTGAACATGGGGGTACAAGCAACTCTTTGAGTTCCTGCTTTCAGTTCTTTTGAGTATAGTCCCAGAAGTGGACTGGATCCTGTGGTAATTCTATGTGTAATTGTTTGAGGAACCACCACACTGTTTTCCATAGCGACTACACCGTTTCAAAGTGATGCCTCAGTTACTTAATTTTTTGTGTCTTGCCTTTCCTCTGTGAGTCTTACAAATGCAATCCTCCTCCCTTCTGCACCACTTATGTCCTTTGAACTGGACGGATGACCACAGTTGCACAGTCAGCCCAGATTCGGGAGCTGCCTCTAACCTCTCCCAACCACCTTTGAAAAAGCTAAGTTTATCCCATTGGCCCCTGGGCAGTTGTCCTCTGGGGAGTCCCAGGCTGCTCCTGAGATTAAGCTGGAACCAAACTGGCCCTAGACTTGTAGCTCTTGGAACAGCTGCTCAGCTTTCCTCAACTCCACCATTTTAATTGTGATTAGTAGGTTCATTTGCATCTAAAAGGAGTCGTTTTCTTATCAGCACCATTGAGTTGCGAACCAGTGTGCTCCATTTATATAGAGTGGCCCATTTTAACCAGGCCCATTAAGCAGTAAAAGTAAATGTGGGTGTTTTACAAATGCAAATATATCATGCAAATAATGTACTTTATGCTGAATGATGCCTTGGTTTTCATATGTAAAATTAGAAACTGTGTAGCACAAAGATAATGATAAACACCTTTGCATCTGTTCATAAGATGTATCATGAGCTGTATGCATCTAAAATTGTAGCCCAGGCTTCAGGCAGAATTTCTTTGGTATACTCAAACATGCATTCCATATTATCAAAAATATACATGTACTTATCTAGTTATTTATATATTCCTACGTAATCAAAAAATCACAGAAAAGAGTAATCCAAATTACCTCACGTATTACTTACCATCAAAGATGAGATTTGTAATTTTGTTTCCATTTTTAAAGATTTTTAAGTTTTTATCTGAGATGATGATAGTGGAAGAAGGAATGTTACTATATAGGCTAGTTCCTTTGTAAGAGAATTATGTCTACTAAGAGAATTTTTTAGAAATCCTACTGTGTGAAATAATTCTGTTTATGATATGCAGGTAGCACTTCTGCTGCTTTACACCATCACTTAGTAGAATAATAGCAACAATTTTTGTGTACAGTGAACTCGGCTAAATTCTAGGAGGGGAGTCACCTTTAGTCTCTGCCTACATGGGGTTTCTGCCCTTTGGAAAGGTAAGACACACACCTATGGAAAGTGAATTAAAGGTGTAAGACATCAGATCAGGAAATATCACATAGTACGATCAGCTGTACTATACAGGAATTACCAAATAGACTTTACTATACAGGAATTACCAAATTCAGAGTGGGGAGAGGTTCCAGTGTAGGAGTGACCAGAAGAAGATCCGGGATTTGCGTTGAACCATAAAGGATGGATGGGAGTTGAATAGGCAAAGAGAAGATGGGAGCAGGGCATTTCAGCAGAGGGGAACAGAATCTGAAACCACACAACCCAGATTGGCACTTGAACCCAGTGTCTTTTCATTGAGATCACACACCTGGTCTCAGGACTTAATGAAGCTCAGGTTCTTTTATGTCCCCTCACAGAAGGAATTCAGTGAGAAATAAAGTGATAGGTAAGAAGTGGACTTATTTAGAGAGAAACACATTCCGTAGACAGAGTGTGGGCCGTCTCAGAAGGCGAGAGGCCCCGAGATATGGGGCGGTTCGTTTTTACGGGCTGGGTAATTTCATAGGCTGATGAGTGGGAGGATTGTTCCAACTACGGATATTGTGGAGAAGGGGTGGAGATTTCCAGGAATGGTGCGACGGCCCACTTTTTGACCTTTTATGGTTAGCCTCAGCACTGTCATGGCACTTGTGGGTGTGTCATTTAGCGTGATAATGTATTACAATGAGCATATAATGAGGCTCAAGGTCCACTGGAAGTCGAACCTTCTACCATCTTGGACCTAGTTGGTTCTAACCAGTTGATGTTGTGTCCTCAGTGGCTGCGTCATTCTTTTAACGGTTGTGCCCTGCCCCCTTCCCTCCTGTTTCAAGTTGGCTTGAGTGGGTCACAGAAATATATGGGGTACGAGTGTGTTCTGGAGACCTGCCTCAGGTGGTATGTTGGGGATCAGGGGGAACGTTTGAGAAGGAATAGAAAGGCCTCTTGGGGCAGAGAACCTATTGGACTTAACTCTGCCCTATAAGCTACTGGTTTTCACCCACTTTTATAACCATCAAGCTCTTCAAATGAAAAATTATGTGGAAACTCAACACGTCAGACACATGAAAAATGAGATGCTTTTTTTTTTAAATTAATTTTTATTGGAGTACAGTTGCTTTACAGTGTTGTGTTAGTTTCTACTGTACAGCAAAGTGAATCAGCTATACGTATACATATATCCCCTCTTCTGGATTTCCTTCCCATTTAGGTCACCACAGAGCACTGAGTAGAGTTCCCTGTGCTATACAGTAGGTTCTCATTAGTTACCTGTTTTATACATAGTATGAGATGCTTTGTTGACATTGGTGCAGGACCTCACCTAGACACCCGTCCCCCACGCCCACCACTGGCAGCACTATAGGCACCCCCTGGGGGTTCCCTGGGGAACAGTTTGCAAACCAAGGGGAGAGCTCAGGAAGATACTGCGCTCTGAGAAGACTGTAAAGGTATTAGGCAGGGAGAACTGGGGTTGGGGGAAAGAATGGAGATGGGCAGACCTATTAGGATGCTAGTGGGAACATCTGCATATGAGTTGACACAGTAGAGTAGAAACACAAAGGAAGGGAAATTGCAAGTCTTTTGAAAGAAGGGGTTGGCAGGAATGGATGACAGCAGATGGGGGTTCAGGAGAGAACCTTGGTTGAGATCCCAGATTTTTTTTTTTAACATCTTTATTGGAGTATAATTGCTTTGCAATGGTGTGTTAGTTTTGCTTTATAACAAAGTGAATCAGCTATACATCTACATATATCCCCATATCTTATCCCCATATCTCCTCCCTCTTGCGTCTCCCTCCCAACCTCCCTATCCCACCCCTCTAGGTGGTCACAAAGCACCTAGCTGATCTCCCTGTGCTATGCTGCTGCTTCCCACTAGCTATCTATTTTACATTTGGTAGTGTATATATGTCCATGCCACTCTCTCACTTTGTCCCAGCTTACCCTTCCCCCTCCCCGTGTCCTCAAGTCCATTGTCTACGTCTGCGTTTTATTCCTGTCCTACCCCTAGGTTCTTCAGAACTTTTTTTTTTTAAGATTCCATATATATTTGTTGGCATACAGTATTTGTTTTTCTCCTTCTGACTTACTTCGCTCTGTATGACAGACCCTAGGTCCATCCACCTCACTACAAATAACTCAATTTCATTTCTTTTTATGACTAATATTCCATTGTATATATGTGCCACATCTTCTTTATCCATTCATCTGTCGATGGACACTTAGGTTGCTTCCATGTCCTGGCTATGGTAAATAGAGCTGCAATGAACAATGTGGTACATGACTCTTTGAATTATGGTTTTCTCAGGGTATATGCCCAGTAGTGGGATTGGTGGGTCATATGATAGTTCTGTTTTTAGTTTTTTTAAGGAACCTCCATACTGTTCTCCATAGTGGTTGTATCAATTTACATTCCCACCAACAGTGCAAGAGGGTTCCCTTTTCTCCACACCCTCTCCAGCATTTATTGTTTGTAGATTTTTTGATGATGACCATTCTGACTGGTGTGAGGTGATACATCATTGTAGTTTTGATTTGTATTTCTCTAATGATTAGTGATGTTGAGCATTCTTTCATGTGTTTGTTGGCAATCTGTATGTCTTTGGAGAAAGGTCGATTTAGGTCTTCTGCCCATTTTTGGATTGGGTTGTTTCTTTTTTTGGTATTGAGTTTCATGAGCTGCTTGTAAATTTTGGAGGTTAATCCTTTGTCACTTGCTTCATTTGCAAATATTTTCTCCCATTCTGAGGGTTGTCTTCTCGTCTTTTTTATGGTTTCCTTTGCTGTGCAAAAGCTTTGAAGTTTCATTAGGTCCCATTTGTTTATTTTTGTTTTTATTTCCATTTCTCTAGGAGGTGGGTCAAAATGTATCTTGCTGTGATTTATGTCATAGAGTGTTCTGCCTATGTTTTCCTCTAAGAGTTTTATAACGTCTGGCCTTACATTTAGGCCTTTAATCCATTTTGAGTTTATTTTTGTGTATGGTGTTAGGGAGTGTTCTAATTTCATTCTTTTACCTGTAGCTGTCCAGTTTTCCCAGCACCACTTATTGAAGAGGCTGTCTTTTCTCCATTGTATATTCTTGCCTCCTTTATCAAAGATAAGGTGACCATATGTGCATGGGTTTATCTCTGGGCTTTCTATCCTGTTCCATTGATCTAGATTTGTGTTTTTATGCCAGTACCATACTGTCTTGATTACTGTAGCTTTGTAGTATACTCTGAAGTCAGGGAGCCTGATTCCTCCAGCTCCATTTTTCTTTCTCAAGATTGCTTTGGCTACTCGGGGTCTTTTGTGTTTCCACACAAATTGTAAAATTTTCACAATGTTGATTCTTCCAATCCAAGAACATGGTATATCTCTCCATCTGTTTGTACCATCTTTAATTTCTTTCATCACTGTCTTATAGTTTTCTGCATACAGGTCTTTTGTCTCCTAGGTAGGTTTATTCCTAGGTATCTTATTCTTTTTGTTGCAATGGTAAATGGGAGTGTTTCCTTAATTTCTCTTTCAGATTTTTCATCATTAGTGTATAGGAATGCAAGAGATTTCTGTGCATTAATTTTGTATCCTGCTACTTTACCAAATTCATTGATTAGCTGTGGTAGTTTTCTGGTAGAGTCTTTAGGATTCTCTATGTATAGAATCATGTCATCAGCAAACAATGACAGCTTTACTTCTTCTTTTCCGATTTGGATTCCTTTTATTTCTTTTTCTTCTCTGATTGCTGTGGCTAAAACTTCCAAAACTATGTTGAATAATAGTGGTGAGAGTGGGCAACTTTGTCTTGTTCCTGATCTTAGTGGAAATGGTTTCAGTTTTTCACCATTAAGAACAATGTTGGCTGTGGGTTTGTCGTATATGGCCTTTATTATGTTGAGGTAAGTTCCCTCTATGCCTGCTTTCTGGAGGGTTTTTATCATGAATGGGTGTTGAATTTTGTCGAAAGCTTCTTCTGCATCTATTGAGATGATCATATGTTTTTTTCCTTCAGTTTGTTAATAGGGTGTATCATATTGAGTGATTTGCATATTTGAAGAATTCTTGCATTCCTGGGATAAACACCCCTTGATAATGGTGTATGATCCTTTTAATGTGCTGTTGGATTCTGTTTGCTAGGATTTTGTTGAGGATTTTTGCATCTATGTTCATCAGTGATATTGGCCTGTAGTTTTCTTTCTTTGTGACATCTTTGTCTGGTTTTGGTATCAGGTTGATGGAGGTCTCGTAGAATGAGTTTTGGAGTGTTTCTCCCTCTGCTATATTTTGGATGAGTTTGAGAAGCATAGGTGTTAGCTCTTCTCTAAATGTTTGATAGAATTCGCCTGGGAAGCCATCTGGTCCTGGGCTTTTTGTTTGTTGGAAGATTTTTTTTTTTTTTTTGCGGTACGCGGGCCTCTCAGTGCTGTGGCCTCTCCCGTTGCGGAGCACAGGCTCCGGACGCACAGGCTCAGCAGCCATGACTCACAAGCCCAGCCGCTCCGCGGCATGTGGGATCTTCCCGGACCGGGGTACAAACCCGTGTCCCCTGCATCGGCAGGCGGACTCTCAACCACTGCGCCACCAGGGAAGCCCTTGTTGGAAGATTTTTTATCACAGTCTCAATTTCAGTGCTTGTGATTGGTCTGTTTATATTTTCTAATTTTTTCTGGTTCAGTCTTGAAAGGTTGTGCTTTTCTAAGAATTTTCCGATTTTCTCCAGGTTGTCCATTTTATTGGCATATAGTTTCTTGTAGTAATCTCTCATGATCCTTTCTGTTTCTGCAGTGTCAGTTGTTACTTCTCCTTTTTCATTTCTAATTCTGTTGATTTGAGTCTTCTCCCTTTTTTTCTTGATGAGTCTGGCTAATGGTTTATCAATTTTGTTTATTTTCTCAAAGAACCAGCTTTAGTTTTATTGATCTTTGCTATCGTTTCCTTCATTTCTTTTTCATTTATTTCTGCTCTGATCTTTATGATTTCTTTCTTTCTACTAACTGTGGGTTTTTTGGGTTCTTCCTTCTCTAATTGCTTTAGGTGTAAGGTTAGATTGTTTATTTGAGATGTTTCTTGTTTCTTGAGGTAGTATTGTATGGCTATAAACTTCCGTCTTACAACTGCTTTTGCTGCAGCCCATGGGTTTTGGGTCGTTGTGTTTTCATTATTATTTGTTTCTAGGTATTTTTTGATTGCCTCAATGATCTCTTTGTTATTAAGTAGTGTATTGTTCAGCTTCCATGTGTTTGTATCTTATAAAGATTTTTTCCTGTAATTGATATCTAGTCTTAACAGCGTTATGGTCAGAAAAGACACTTGATAAGATTTCAATTTTCTTTAATTTACCAAGGCTTGATTTGTGACCCAAGATATGATCTATCCTGTAGAATGTTCCATGAGCACCAGAGTTTTCAACTTGAACATTTTACAGGCAATCACCAAAAGCTGGGTCATTTTCTTTTCTTTTTTTGAGGAATGCTGAGTTAAATTAATTGGTAACTTGTATTCTTTCAACAAGCATTGACAGGTACCAGCCAAGTTCCAAGCATTGCCGTAGGTGGTAGGGATTTAGGAGAAGACAGACTCAGATGTCGCAGTGTGTCAGGGAGTGTGAGTGCACCGTGTGTAAAGGGAGACAATCACAGACACTGTGGTGGGCTGAGTTGTCCCCTCCAAAACTTCATATATTGATGTTAGGTCCTAACACCCAGCACTCCAGAATATGATCTCATTTGGAAATATGGTCATTGCAGTTGTTAGTGAAGATGAGGTCATACTGCAGTAGGGTGGACCCCTAAGCCAATATCAAAAGGAGGAATTTGAACACAGAAAGCACACATAGGGAGAATGCCATATAAACATGAAGGCAGAGACAGGGTGATGCATATATAAGCCAGGGAAGGCCAAGGATTGCCTGCAACCACCAGAAACTAGGGGAGCGGCATAGAACAGATTCTCACTTAAAGCCCTTAGAAGGAACCATCCTTGACTTTGGACTCCTAACCTCCACAACTGGGAGAGAAGAAATTTCTATTGTTTTAAGATACTTATCTGTGGTACTTTGTTATGACAGCCCTAGAGAACCAATAGAGACACTGAGAAATCCAGGGCAGTGTGGAAAGTGCCCGTGGGGACCAGCAGGGGAAACAGAGGTGGCAAACTGGCTCCCTCATTTGAATTGATGTGGCCCGGGGGGATGCAGCCAGAAATACATTCCAGAGTCTGGAGGCAAGATCAGCTCGAGATACAGAATTGGAAAAGCCAGATTCCCCAGGAGTTTATGAACTCTCCTAACAAAGGAGAATGAATAGAGAAGAAGAGAGGGCTAAAACTCTAGGGATACCCATGCTTATGGGGGTAAGGCTGGACAGAGAGCTAGCAGATTTCATAGAAAGGAGAGTGGGAGGAGGAGAGCCAGGCTAGCTGGGTGTTGTGAGGCTAAACTTGGAAAGGGTTTTAAAGAGATAATGTCAAAAGTGATAGTTTATGTAATTAGAAAAAAATAATAATAAAGTAAGCCTCTCATATGCGTGCATGTGGGCGGGCATGGAGTGGGCAGGGGAGAGGGGCTGTAGAGCCATCAAGGCCCTTAGCCCTGAATGGCGGGGTGACTTTAGGGGCCTCTGATGACCCAGACGTGAGGGGATCGCAGCCAGTCCGGGGACACATGACGCAGAAGAGCAGAGGTCGGGCACTGTCGCCCAGCTCCTGTGCTTGGTGAGTGCATGGCAGGGTCATGGGGGCCAAAAGGAGGATCTGGACACTAGGTGATGTTGGATGATGGGTCAGCTGAGAAGTCCTGGAAGGGGGAGGGGAGGGGAGACAAGGAATAATGGCAGGAGGAAAGATGCCAGAGGAAAAGAGGGCAATAGGGGTGTTGCTTTGGCAAAGAAGAAGGTGCAGACACAGGTAGAAATAACGGAGCATGAGTGAGCTTGTGAGGAATGGCTTTGGTTTTAGAAAAGAGGAGGTGACGTTTTTGCCTGATGAGGTATGGAGCGGGGAGGGGGGGTGTTGGGACTTGGCAAGTGGAGAGAAGAGTGAGGGCAGCTTAGTCGGGTTGCTGACCATCGGGTAATGGTTCTTGGCTGGGGGCCATTTTGTCTCCCAGAGGACACATGGTAGTTTCTGGAGACATTTTTATTTGTTACAACTGGGGAGGGTTGGTGCTGGGATCTAGTGGGTAGAGGCCAGGGAGGCTGCCGAACACCCTAGCACCCACGGGACGGCCCCCACCACAAAGATGATCCAGCCCCAAAGGTCAGCAGTGCCAAGGTTGAGAAACCCTGTCACAGGTCAGCAGCACATCTCAAACGTGTCTGAGGAGGGAAACCCTAAACTTCATAGCATACTTTGTGGAACATTATTGATGTGTTTAAAATCGCCCAGTAGCTCTTGCTCCAGAGCAGCCAGCCCTGTCCGAGTCTCGCAGCCGTTCCCCCCCCATCCGCTGCAGCCTAGCGTACCCTTGGCTGTGATGGGCACACAGGAATGCTTTGCAGGTTGATCCGGTTGGAGACAGGATGAGTCTCCAGTCTTTTTAAAAAAATTTTAAATTTAACTTTATTTTTTTATACATCAGGTTCTTATTAGTTATCCATTTTATACATATTAGTGTATATATGTCAATCCCAATCTCCCAGTTCTCCAGTCTTAACTTTGGCGAAGGTGACAAAGCCATTCCATTTCTTACCAGGATCCGAGTTTTGCCTTCAGAGAGATCTTGCCACACTCTCCGTTGTGGCTTTTGTGGTCCTTGCTGGTTATTGTCTGATCACTCCAGTAATGCCTCCCCAGTAATTGTCAGCCTCTGAAAATTGGCCAGTCCTGATACGTTTCCACCTGGTCTCTTCTGCCTCTTGATTGCCTGACCCTGAAAGGTCACTGTGGGCAGCCGTACTTAATAGTTTGGATCTATGCAGGATTCTGGGCAGAGCTGTCTTTTTTTTAGCTTTCTTTGGAGTAGGTGGCATCCGTGAAGCTGCTTCTTCCAGCCTATTGATTTTTAGAAAGTGTTCATTGCTACTTCGGGTGGAGGAACGTTTGCAAATGAGATGATCTCAAAGCATCCTTAAGGGGAAGAGGAAGATGAAGGTGTGGTTAGCTCTTCTGTCACAGAAGTGAAGCCAAGAGCCTAACTGGGAGAGTCCACAGGATGTAGGAGGAAGTGTTGGCACCGAGCACATCATTTAACTTCTCTGAACTGCAGTTTTCTTGTAATCAAGACAACCACTGGGATATTTGCAGTTCACAGAGTGTCCTTTGTACATGCATCATCTCATTTAATTCTCCAGCACTACATGCTGTAACTGCTCCCTGTTTGTAGGAGTGGAATTGAGACCTGTTTTCATCTTGTGTTTTTTTTTTTTTTTTTTGCGGTACGCGGGCCTCTCACTGTTGTGGCCTCTCCCATTGAGGACCACAGGCTCCGGATGCTCAGGCTCAGCGGCCATGGCTCACGGGCCCAGCTGCTCCGCGGCATGTGGGATCTTCCCGGACCGGGGCACGAACCCGTGTCCCCTGCATCGGCAGGCGGACTCTTAACCACTGCGCCTCCAGGGAAGCCCTCAGCTTGTGTTTTCAACAGACAAATTCCTTGAGTCCAAATCTTGTGCTGTCCCCACCACAACTCGGATGGAGCCAGGTGGCCACTGAGATCTCTTTGAATGTCAGTATAGTCCGGTTTTGTATGGAAGGTTGTAAAAGTCCCTGAGATTTCTGAACTTTCAGCTGGACTCTTTAGTGATGCGTCTCAAATTATGAAGGGTGTTTTGTGAAACTTGAGACCATCTCACACACGTCTGATTCCTGCATTCCAAACTTCAAGACTGGCATCTTTCACCCAGCGTGTCTGTGTTAGTATGTGGTGTAGGTCGTATTTGTTTTTCTATGACATTCTGTTGATCAATCCACAGTTAGAATTAACAGTAGAATTCCAAGTATTTTTTCGGGAATTTCCCCCTTCATTACAACTGTTTTGACTGTTTTATTCCTGGAGAAACACAGTCTGATGGTAGATTTCACACATCCAAGGGGACTGCCTTCGCATTGTTTCTAGTGCTAAGAATACGTCAGAGATCTGCTCAGCTGCCTGAAGACTACCAGGCAAGCTCTGGCCTCTGTAAGGACCAGGTTAGGATAGGCTGGTCTCACCACCACCCTTTCTGTTGTTTAGTGTACTTTGGGCCACTCTGGCAGAGATGCTAACTGCAGGGGACCTTCAGAAACGCAGCATGTAGGTTGATCTTTCACTGCCCAAAACTCTTTAGACTTTGATTCACTTCTTCCGGGGTCCTTCCTGTATTCATTCTCTCTCTCTCTCTCTCTCTCTCTCTCTCTCTCTCTCTCTCTCTCTCTCCCTCTCTCTCCCTCTATCATTTTACAGTAAAAATTTTTTGTTGTGGTAGTAAAATACACATAACATAAAATATACCATCTTAGCCGTTTAAGTGTACAGTTCAGTAGTGTTAAGTACATTCACATTACTGGGTAACCAACCCCCATAACTCTTTTCAACTTACACAACTGCAACTCTGTACCCACTAAACAACTCCCTACTCCCCCCTCCCTCCAGCCCCTGGGAACTCCCCTTCTACTCTGTCTCTATGAACTTGAAATTTGTCCTTTTGTGACTGGTGTATTTCACTTAGCATGATGTCCTTGGGGTTCATCCGTGTTACAGTACCCTGTTCTCTCTTTCAGATCAACCCGTTCACATTTGGCAGCCGGGTTCTTAGACAAAAAGTACTTTTTAAAAAGTACTTAGAAAAGAAGTACTTTAACTAATTTTCTTTTCTTAGACTCACAGAAAGTCCAGGCTGGTGAAAACAGGTGTGGATCTTGCCAGAACCTCCCAGGGTCTTGGTTAGAGTTCATCCAGTTCTGACAATGATGGCAGCTCATGGGTGTCGCATGACAGATGGCATCATTATGCCAAGAGCCACCTTAGGGCCGGACGACCTGTTGACCTACAGTGTCCCCTTGGGAGCTGGAAGAACTGCAGCTGAGTGTGTGAGGCCCAGGGAGAGACAGAGCTCTGAGTCTCTGGCAGGTGCTGGTGGGATGGTAGGGCACTTCCCTTGGGATTTGCTGGCTCAGCTCTGGTCTTAATGATCAGCTGGATCAATGTTCTCAAATGCCAGTTAACAAACTGCCTTTGCTGGCAGGCCAGGCCATCTTAACCTGTTGCTCGACTTCCTTTGCCACACGTGGGTTTGGCTTCTGGTGCTGAAGGTCATGAGATTTTGTTAGAGCGTTACTGAAGTGAGACAGTTGTGAAACCAGCGTTATATTGTTTCTGCTGATATGAGCCCACGTGTCTGTTTTTCGCATCTGGTGAGCCTGATTGCTTTTTCTAGCCTGGGATTTTGTCTTGGAGAGATTCCTAGTGAAATACCGTCCACAGCCTTCTTCCATGGAGGAGGATAGCTAAGGGTTTGGTGCCGAAAGACTGGAAGAGAAAGCTGGACGATGAGAAATGAAATCGGGGCCGTTGACGTGTGTCTTTGTGGTACAGTGGGCTGGTCTTGGGCTGATCACTGACCAGCCGTGTGATGACTTGGACAAGTCCCTCCATCACCTGAAGAATGGGGACAGTGGGTTCTGCCTTGCCCTCTCATGGGATCGGAGGATCCCACGGAAAAGTGTTGATCACGGTGCTCTGTACATGGTAATGTGGTATCCTGTCTTCAAGCAGTGTGAGCACCATTGTAACGTGATTAAAACCCACTCTGGTAGGTTGAAGGGGGCCCTAGTGGCCACTTCCCATGGCAGTGACTATTTACAAGTTCACTGGCGTTTAGGTGACTTGAGTGTGGCGAGTCCCCCATCCTGCTCTGCACAGACCACCCACCCTCCCCTCCTTGATTTGCCACACAAATGAGTGGTTTCCAGAGTGGCCTGAGATACTCCCACAGAGACCTCGACCACTAGCTTCTCTGAATTACTGTGGTTGCTATACATTTTAAAGTAATTTTATATACTTTTTAAAAGCTAACTTTGAGCTTTAAAGCCCGGTGAGCCAGGGATATCTCCAGATGGAGGAAAAAAATCAGTTTGCTCTCTCCCCAACCTGTAGCCACTAGGCCCATAACCGTTGGCCTTTCCACACGCATTTCTAGTCTCTTTAGATAGAGTCACAAGAGGTTGGAGCTAGCTAAGTATGACAGTAAGCTCCTAGAGGCCATAAAATATGGCTTCTAATTTTTCTCTCCATGTCCAAGCACAGTTTTCAACAAGCTCTTAATAAATCCTTGAATCTCCTAACAGTTAGAAGATGTCACTTGGAGGGACCATACCAAAGAAGAGTGTAGAATATGGGGCCAGTGAGCTCAAAAGCTTTGCAATTAGCATGGCAGGAACCGAGCCCACAGGTGAATGCATCAGTCACTACAGGGGCTACATCAGAGCGGGTAGGTGGGCCACTCCAGATCTGTCTCCACTGTGAGAGTGTGGATTACACAGCAGCACAGCAGAACGAGTGGAATAGCGATCGGTGACTTAGGTACATTCAAAGGATGTTGTAGAAATCTTGAAGTAGATTTCTATCGTACAGAGAATTTTCCTTATCTACACCACTGGATTTACCCGTCCTCCGTTCCCCACGTTTACTCCATCCCTGGCGTCTACTCAGTTTTCAGGCAAATCAGGGTCAGAATGAAGAGGAGATTTGGAGGGAAGTAAGCTAGATATTCAGGCTCCTGCAGTAATAGTCAATTATCGAATTCTCCAGAAGCGCCAACTCCTCTATCGTGAACTCCTCAGTTTTTAAGTATCTTTAGAAATCAGGTGATTCAGCGTTGGCCACAGCCAGCTGGCTATTTCCTGCTTTCTTATAAAAATCAGATGGTGAGATCCCAGGAGCTGGCTGGGGTTGTTCAAAGATAATCTTAAGCATTTTAACGCACATTATTCTTCATGCAGCTATGAGCCTTAACAGCCTCAAATCGGAATAGGACAGGAATCATACAGAAGAGAACTCAGCTTGCTGCCATCATCCTGCAGCCCTGAGACCCCGGCCAGATCTCCTGCTGTCCTGCGCAACTCCTGGCCACTCAGAGGCCACAGCAGCCGGAGCTGAGGATCAGGGCTGCAGGAAAAGCCATAGCTGAGATGCATTATCCTCACTTACTCTGAGTAGAGTGGATCCAAACCACAATGAAACAAAAGTTTTATCATTTACATCAAGGTTCATACTGTGTGTTTTCTGACACGTTTGTCGTCATTTTGATGTATTTGTGTGCTGTAGCACTTTTCTTCCTCCTTCTCTACGCCTCACCAGCCATGTACCATGTCCCCATACCTGGTACCTCTGGGGACGAAATGTTGGTCAACAGAACGTGTCACTGGCATTTCTCCTTGTTAACAGTATTGTTCCCCTGCATCACTAGAGACCCTGATGGACTCTAGAAACATTCATCGGGTAGTCCTTCAGATTTCTTATTCTGTGTGTGTGTGTCCGTGTTTGCCAAACTTACAAACTTATTATTTAGACCAACTTTTTAATGTTTTTTAACGCTGAAGGTGATTGATGATGCATTAACCGGTATCATTTGCCACGTTCTATCTTGGAGAAAGTAATTTATGCTGCCTGTTGGGCTGGCTGTAGGCACAATTTTGACTAAGTGCTTTCTAACATTAATCTAAACCAATCCTTGATTTAGAATCACCTCCTTTCTACTCCAACACCGGCTTGGTTATAAAGTTTTTCACTGGGTGTCTTAAAACAGTGAAAATGCTTGTCTATAAATGTAGTAAAGTGTCATTGTGATACATTAATCTTTCGTCTTTTCTTGCCTCTCCTGTTGCAGGACTGTGAGTGGTAACATATCTGAAAAGTGTTTTATGGGATATGGGGTGCAACATTTTAAGCCAAGGAATTGAAAACGGGATATGAAACACGAAGACAGGGGAGGGAGGGAGTTGATCAAGGTCATATCTGTATAATAAGAATTTGGTGGTAGAAAAGCCAGGAAAGGCAAGCTCGCATTTATAATGGGCAGGTGGCACTAAGAAGTGGTGAAAAACCTGCTGATCTCAGAAGACATGGATGGGAGTTCTTTGCCTCATAAAGTCATAAAATTATGAAGAAATTAGCGAAAGTTATAAGCTATGATGTTGAGCATCTGATGTGGCCATTTTGTTTACCTGCAAATGATTTCAGTGCCCAAGAGGGAGCAGGGTTAGGACAGTAACCTGAATACCCACATGGACGGGTTATGCACGTTGACATATGAAGCCCATTCATCATAAAACAAGACTAACGGTTTTTAAAGATACATTTTCAGAGGGTGTAAATAATGCGTAATTGGGAAAGTGTTCTGAGGCCATTTTGCAGGATGTGTTTGGAGGAAGGGTTGTTTTCTGAGTGCTACTGAGTGAGTGTAGACAAGCTCGCCCTCACGCTGGTTTCTCTTCTGTTTTAGCACATCAGGTCCACCCCTCTGGCCGGGCAGCACCTTCTTCAAGAGAAATGGAGCCCTTCTACAAGGTAGGTCTCTGACAGCCCCCCCTCCCCCTCCCCCACACTACTCCTTCGCTCCTGGTGTCTGTCGGGAGAGTTCTGTCTGCTTTGCAGAGCGGGCCCTCTGTGACTGCTGTGGGATGGCTCTGTTTGTCCAGTTCTCTTTATTTCTTCCTACTGACGTCTCCTGGTTGATATGAACTGTTAATCTGAGATAAGACGGCTTCTTTGGTCTGTTGTCACTGGTCAGATTCCAGAAGTGGTCGGCTTGCTTTGGTGAAATTGGAATTACGTGGCAGTTAGGATGCAACGATAGCATCAATTGGACTGGTAAAATCAAACCCTACCGCGGATTTCCAGTGCCTGGGCTGTGAGGAATGCTGGGGGTGTTCTGGCACTTGGGTCATCGTGGAGATCCACGTGTTGCTTGCTGTGCCCTGACGTCCACGTGTGCCTGGAAGGGTGACTGCGGTTTGTTCTGAGCTCAGAGTTCAGACGCCCTCCCTCATCCCTGCAGGCGTCATTTGCAGGGGGACATTCTTTCTGCTGTCCAGTCCATCCTCAGCTGCCTTGCGCGACTTCCTGTCCAATGCACTCAAGGAATTCAAACCGCCTTTCATCTCTACTTTTGCTGTCAAGTTTCTTTAAAAATGGCCAAAGTCGAAGAAGAACACAGAGCTAAAAATAGCAATGAGATGCACTCTAACTGCTTGGAGAAAGTACTTTGGGGAGATGTCTGCTCTGCAGATCAGCTGGGATTGGCTGGCCCCCAAGTGTCTTCTGACTTCCCTTCCTCATTAGCCTCTCTTGATTGGCTGGGTGTCAGAGTGGCACAACTGGCCCAAAGCAGATGGATTTGGTTTTGCCAAGAGCTTTGAAACTGTACTGGGCTTAGGGTGAGGAGTTTCAGTGCATCTTGGTTGGTTTAGAGCTGTTACGCCTCTTTTCCCTAAAAGTTACACGCCCGGGGCCAGCCATGTGTGTGAAGGAGTAGGATATATATGCAGCTAAGAAAAGAGGCATTTATCTTCAGGTTTCCAGAGTAGCTCAAACAATTGTGAGAGATGTCATCACATTTGTGCTACTGTTTTCAAGGCCATACAATTGTATGTTGTCTTTTTAATTGCCTGTGAAATCGGGAACTTCAGAATTTCTTTACATCTTTGCTTGGTCCAGGTGAAATTTAGGTAGGTAGGTCTGATTAATCCTAATTTTAATGACCATCATAAATATCCTAAATATTTAAGAAAAAAAGGGAACTCCCTCCACTCTGAAAAATTAATACATAATTTTAAAAAAATCTATTCTGTTCTCCCTTCAGAAAGTGTAAATGGAGACCTATTATGAGGAGCCTTTGGGTTTTTGCAAGTGGATTTCAAAGTTACGTGCATCCTTATTTTTCCTCTAGATCTGTAGCAATGATATGAATATCATTCATGGTTGGATTATTTTCACAAAAGGCATTTTATTTACTTAGAGCATTTTCTTATAGGATTTTTATTCATTAAGTTCCACATTAGGGAAGATTTGCTCTAAGCATGTTAGTTTTGGGTTATTTCTGCAGGACAGAAGCATGAGGGAAAAACTGATAAGGTTTATGAAATTGAGTGATTTCACCATGAGATTCTGTCTCATGGGTGGTAGACTTTTTTTCTTTTCTACATAGGGTTAAACATTCTCCTAATTACTCTAGGCATTGAGAATTAAATTATTACAGATTTCAGATGCTTCTTGAATCCACATCCAATTCAATACATCCCATTTACTTTTTATGTACATGTTAAAATCAGAAGTTTCGTGGTGAGAATTCTGGAGTGTGGGTGGGGATTTGCTAATGTTTTTTTTCCTGTTGTGTTTCTTCATTTGCTGTATCTGTATAGAGGGTTCATGAGACACTTACATTGTAATAAGGTTTTTTAAACTCTGTGTGTGTTCTTCTGAATTATTATTTTTTTAACTTTATTTTATTGATGTATAGTTGATTTACAATGTTGTGTCAGTTTCTGCTATACAGCGAAGTGATTCAGTTTTATATATACATATATCTTTTTTATATTCTTTTCCATTATAATTTATCACAGGATATTGAATTCAGTTCCCTGTGCTATACAATAGGACCTTGTTGTATATCCATTCGATATATAATGGTTTGCCTCTGCTAATCCCAAACTCCCATTCCATCCCCCTCCCACCCCTCCTCCCCCTTGGCAACCACCGTCTGTTCTCTGTGTCTGTGAGTCTGCTTCTGTTTCATAGATAAGTTCATTTGTGTCATATTCTTGTGTTTCTCTGGCGGGCAGTACTGGCTTATCAAGAAGTTGCTGATGCCCACGAACAAAAGTTTTACAGTAAAGATACTGGCATAGAAAGAAGGGAGCTGCCCAGTCATGGCAGAGGAAGGTTCAGTTTAGAATCAAGGAGAAGAAAATGTAGCTGATTTATGCTCACTTTCTCACCTTTATACTTTGTATTTTCAATGTATGTCCACATTTTTTCTTTATGTCTAAAGCAAGCAGGAGGATGTTTGTCTAGATAATCAGACTAGGAAAGAACTCTGTTAATAGGTTCCAGCCACAAGGATTGGGATTGCAGGCCAGGAGGATCCCCTAAAAAACCCAGTTCCTAGAAGCAGGGTAGTAGGTGAAGCTTGGTCACACAGGGTGACACAGGGACCCAGCAACCGGCCAGCAAAGCCCAGCTGTGACTGTGGGCCCTGACCACAAGCAGAACTGGCGAAACCGAACTGCACGGGGCCGGGGAGAACCTGCTCTGTGAAGTCACCCTACGGGTTGAGACTAAAAGAACCCAAAAGCAGCAAAATGAGCAGATGTGCCCCATTGCTTTGAGGACAGAGCCTTGTTTTTGACAGGAGGGAGGGAACGTGGGCCTGTCACTTCTTGGGAGAGTTGACACTTGTACAAGGCCTTAAAAAGTAAATAGATGGGGGTGGTGCCAGGAGGGAAACAACCAGAGCACACGGGCACGAGAGGACCACAGGTAGAGAGAGCGATGGGGACTCTATGGGGTGGATGCAGAAATGAGGGCTTTGCGGGCACTTTGGAATAATGACATCGTCACGCACTCCAAGATGTTTTTCAGAAGAAAGCTGAGATTTCCAAAGAGGAAGTAATGGAAGGTAAAACCTGAAATCAGTGGAACAGAATGACCTAATTGTTACAGTGGGGAACCGATGTGTATTGTCTAATAGTTGTTTGCTTTATAAGCTGTTGAGCAGAGAGGTAGTATAGTTCTTTTTTTCCAGCGTAAAACCAATTGCAAGAATTAACCGGAAGCACTCAGGGTCCTGTTGAGGGCGGCCTCTGTGTTTCGGTTCTTGCAGATTCACTGGCAAGAGGGCCTGCTGAATCGTCTTGCAGTTTTGAGGATAATGGGGTAAGATTTGGTTTGGATTACAGCAGGCATGGGTACTTAACATAATTGGTCATTTCATCAATTCACAGTATTTATTTTATTTTAAATGCCATTTAGGCTGCTAGAGACATTTTAGTATGTTAGCAGTTTCAGTGGGTAGAGAGCACTTCAGATCTTGTACGACAGTAACCTAGCTGATTGCCAGAAGGGGACAAACCCTTCGTTAAAAGGGGACTCAGGATGGGGCCCAACAGATGAGTGTGGCTTATTCAGAGGCCAGGAGTGGCCAGCTGACAGGTGTCCCCAACTGTCTCCTCTGCCTGTCTCTGTGTGTCTTGGTGACAGTCTCTGTGTGTGAAATACATTTTTTTAACCATCTTTTTTTTTAATTTTTACTAGAGTATAGTTGATTTACAATGTCGTGTAAGTTTCAGGTGTACAGCAAAGTGAATCAGTTACACATATACACATAGCCACTCTTTTGTAGATTCTTTTCCCATGTAGGCCATTACAGAGTATTGAGTAGACTGTCCTTGTGAAGTACATTTTAAAATTTCTTAGGTTATAATATCTCTTATTTTCTTAATTAAAAGAGTAAACTGGGCTTCCCTGGTGGCGCAGTGGTTGAGAGTCCGCCTGCCGATGCAGGGGACACGGGTTCGTGCCCCGGTCCGGGAAGATCCCACATGCCGCGGAGCGGCTGGGCCCGTGAGCCATGGCCGCTGAGCCTGCGCGTCCGGAGCCTGTGCTCCGCAACGGAAGAGGCCACAACAGTGAGATGCCCGCGTACCGCAAAAAAAAAAAAAAAAGAGTAAACTATTGTAAGTTTTCTTCCAAACTCCCTGGCCCCAAACTCCCCCCTCTCCTTCTGCCACATAGACACACATATTCCCTTCACCCATCAAACTTAAAATTAGGTTACTTTATTTAAACATCACCCATGGATGAATTATTTTAATGAGTCAGTGATTCCTAATTAAAGACATTCCTCACCTCTGGTCTGACCCTTCAGCGTCTGCCCCTGGAGGGTGCATCCCCCAGCCGCACATGGCATCGCTGCTCTTGCTCGCATCATTTCTTCTACTAAGAGTTGCTACGAGCCGCCGCGCATCCGATCCGCCACGTCTGCCCCGCTTTGGCCCTCATAGGCTCTATAGGCCTGCAAGCTCCCCACGGAGTTTTGTTCAGAGAGAAGCTGCTGCCTTTACAGCTCTGAGCCAGCTGACCATCTGGGCCTACCCACACTGCCCCACCTGCAAGCATTTCATTAGTCTTTGTCTCTGTGTGTCAGGCACTGGATTAGGCTGGAACCTCCCTGGGAGGCCCAGGGCCTGCCCCCTCCACCACTGACCGCCCGTCCCGGGGTCAGACCACACGTACCAGCCCTTCCTGCAAAGCAGCTCAAGCCCTGATGCCACCACAGGTCATGCAGACCTGCCCAGTTACCAACCCCCTGGCAGCCTTCCGGGCCCTCCCTCCACTTTTCTCCTCTCCATCCCTCCTGTATGGGGCCACTAATTATTATTAACTCTATTCCCATAGGATGCAGGGGTGGAATTCAAAGAAATTCCCTAGCACGCATAGCAGATGCTTGTTTCTTTTCACTCCTGACAGCCCCCTGGATGAGCTAATGAAATGGAAAGAAGACCTTCCAGGCCTTTTCAGTGCACAGAGCAGGACTGAGCTGCCGCAGGCCCGAGAGCAGATAGGGGAAAGGAAACCAGCTCTTCTGCTGTCAGATGCACGTTGTCCCCACGAGCGCACAGATGTGCTCGCCACTGGTGTGACACATGCAGGAAGTTGATTATGCCCAGTAGATGACCTGCTTTGGGGAATGCCAGCTTCCCAAGTTCTAGGCCGGCTTCATGCACTTACTTTCCTGGGAGTCCTATTATGTACTGCCCACTCTCCACAACCCTTACGCCTTACCCTCTCCCGCAGCTCCGCAGTGGGTTTTTTCTGGTAAAATGTATGCAGTACCTCCCTTTGGTTGTGTTTGGGGCTGTGAAAGGCTCAGCAGCAAGTAGTCAGTATATCAGAAACGAGTTTTCGTGGAAAGGAGCCTTGGATTACCAGTGAGGGGACCTGGCTGTGGTCCCAACTCTGCCACTTGGTAAACTCTGACCTTGGGCAAAACTCAGGCATCCCTAGGGTTTCGTGTTCTTGCCTGTGAATTAAGGAGCGGACCTCAGGAGTGGCAGGGGTTTCCTGTGGATTACAGCTCTGATGAGCCATACTAACAACTTCCCTAAAGTGGGTTGAGGACTTTCCTGGTGGTCCGGTGGTTAAGACTCCGTGCTTCCACTGCAGGGTACACAGGTTTGATCCTTGGTTGGGGAAGATCCTGCATGCTGCGTGGTGCGACCAAAATAAAAAAAAGAAAAGAAAAAATGAAATAAAGTGGGTCAAAATGGTTTCGAGGCATAGCTCAGTGGGAGGAGCGCCACCTTCAACCAGCAGTGTCAGCAGATGGCCCACGGAGAGGAAACAGGGTGATGGCTCCCTGGCTATATCTTGACCCTTGAACAAACCCTTTCTCGTGGATCGTAGGGAGGCAACATACTACAGATTTGGACAACTTGGAAAGGACCCATCTTGGCCTCGTGGGCACCTGGCTTAACCCTCTCTGTGGGGATAATAATAAACATGCTTGCCGTATGGGGTTCCTATAGGGCTCAATGAATTCGTATCAGTAAAGCCCTGAGAACAGGCTAAATTCCCAGAGTCAGTTATTATAACATTTTACAAAACTATGAATCTTAGGAAAGCAGGGCTAACATCCTCTGAATCTGGTGTCCCTGTGTTATTTCTCTTCTCTGCTAAAATTTCCCTTGTCCATTTGTTGGGTCTACTGATTCTCAGAACAGGGCAAAAGACGGGATAGCCCGGATCCTATTGGATTTATACGTGGATCTGAAAGACAACTTGTTCAACTCTTTATATCAGATTCCTTTCAAATAGGACTGCTTCCTTGTGAGGTTCCCCCAGCTCACAAAGACTGAGTTATACCCCTTGCTGTACGGTTGTACATACCCAGCAGGAGCATAGATAACCACGCAGAAAAGCACGGATTCAGCACCACGTCCGCCCAGCTTTAAATCCCTCTCTCTTTGGGCACCAGCTGTTTGACCTTGGGCCTCAGTTTCAGTTGTCTGTAAAACGGGGCTACGAGTTGTGCTCCCCAGAATCTTGGCAGAGATTAAAGGAGGGTGTGAACGTGGAAGCATTTGTCCAGTCCAGTGCCTGGCCTGGCACCTCACAAACACTTAATAAAGAGTGGAGTTAACCTTTGACTCTGTGCCCGTTAATCCTGGCCGGTGTATTCAGGGTGAAAGGTTCCAAAGTTCCTTAAAGGAGCGGTCTCCCAACAAAAGCCTCTCCTGTGCATGAGGTCCACGCACACTGCCAGCCTCGCCAGTGTTTCCTTTCTGATGGAACCAGGGTGTCTGCGTGGCCTGGGTCTCTAGTCCAGGCGCTTCCTTCTTTCTGTCCATCAAGACGCAGACTGAAGGCTTTGTTCGGGTTTACCCTGCCCCCCCCCCCACATTGCTTTCCCATTTGGTTGCCGCCTCTGGGCTCTGTGGCTTCTTTCATCTAATCTGCCCCACAAGCTGACTCTTTTGTCCATTTTGCCAGGAGGGCACCCACCTAATGCATAAACCTCTTGATTCTTGTCCCCAGGCACACCCGTTTCAAAAAAAAAAAGCAACAGTAATAACAGAAAGGAAACCAAAAAAACCTCTCTACTTTCCCCCCCAGTGCTAATTGCCTTCTGTCTTTGTTTGGCCTGCAGAAGCCCTTTGGTTTTTCGGAGGAGCTCTTATCTCTTGGCCTGTTTGTCTTATTGTTCTGCCCTGAGTTATTTGTAGAGATATTTATGTAATACAGTAGTAAAGTCACCTGCCTATTTTTGTTTACCATCAAGTGAAGTTAAACGGCTGCTGCTCTGTTCTTCTCATCACTCAGGTTCTGTGCGGTCACGGAGAACATGTTCTTAAGTTACTTAAAAACTGTAAGGAAATGCAGTTTTATTTTATTTTTACCCCCATCGTTTTTTTTTTATTGAAGTGTAGTTGTTGTACAATATTATATGTTACAAGTGCACAGTATAGTGCTTCACAATATTTAAAGCTTATACTCCATTTATAGTTATTATAAAGCATTGGCTGTATTCCCTGTGCTATACAGTATATTCTTGTAGTTTATTTTGTACCTAATAGTTTATACCTCTTAATCCCCTCCCGCCTTTCCTCTCCCCACTGGTAACCATTGGTTTGTTCTCTACATCCGAGTCTGCTTCTTTTTTGTTATATTCACTAGCTGGTTGTATTTTTTAGATTTCACATGTAAGTAATACCATACAGTATTTGTCTTTGTCTGACTCAGGAAATGCAATTTTAAAAGAAGCCTTTGATAGAATTCTGACATTCACTGTTTTTTTCCCCCCCTTAATTTATTATTATTTATTTATTTATTTTTCGCTGTGTTGGGTCTTTGTTGCTGTGTGTGGGCTTTCTCTAGTTGTGGCGAGCGGGGGCTACTCTTCATTGCGGTGTGCAGGCTTCTCATCACGATGCCTTCTCTTGTTGCGGAGCACAGGCTCTAGGCGCGTGGGCTTCAGTAGTTGTGGCATGTGGGCTTCAGTAGTTGTGGCTCACAGGCTCTAGAGCGCAGGCTCAGTAGTTGTGATGCACGGGCTTAGTTGCGCCGCGGCATGTGGGATCTTCCCAGACCAGGGCTCGAACCCGTGTCCGCTGCATTGGCGGGCAGATTCTTAACCACTGTGCCACCAGGGAAGCCCTTCACTGTCTCTTGGGAATCCAGATTTGCCCCGACTTCCCAGCGTCTGCAGCCTGACATGGACTCTCCACCAGCCAGATAGCCTGTGTTTTCCTATCTGACTTTAATTTCAGCCAGTCTCTGTACCATTCTCCATAGAAACCCTTTTCATGAAAATCCAGTGTTGTACTCGGCCCTGTAGACAGAAATAGGGAAGCCAGCAGGAACTGCTAGCTTTACCAGGGACCTGGCATTGAGCGCTTCCTCTGGGCCAGGCCCCTGCCGGGTGGGTGGGTGCAAGCTGGTTCTGCTGTTTCCAGAGGAAGGTGGAAACTGGGGCAGGAGTTTAGGAGATGGAGGGCAGGGCCGGAGAGGGAGTTTTAGAAGTTGTCAATCCAGAAATGACCGTGGAAGTTACGAGCCTACATGAGATTTTCAGGGGGTTATAGAATGAAGAAGAGGGGAAAGCTCCATGTTGAAGACCTAGATTTGTGATAGAAAGAGGAGTGCAGCTGACAGCAAGCAACCATGGCATCAAAGAGGCCGCTCAGTCAGAAACTGGAGGAAATCACTGAAATGAAGGGAAAGAGTTTCAGAGAGAGGGGACTGGGCAAGAGCATCCACTCTGCAGAGAAGCCAGTGGGGGTGTGGGGGGGATGGATGGGGCTGAAGAAAAGCCACCTGTGGGCTCTGATGATTAAAGTGGCACTAGGGCCTTCGGGGCACGACCGCTAATCTTCTGTCTCTATGGACCTGCCTGTTCTGGACGTTTCACATAAATGGAATCAGACAGTAAGTGACCTTTTGTGTCTGGCTGTATATATTCTTTACACTATTCCTATGTTAGCTTTATGCCTTAGGTATAATTACTCCCGTTTTGCAGATGGGAAAAATAAGGCCTGGAGCAACTGTGCTGCTCAAGGTCACAGAGCCAGGATCAGAAACCTGGACTCACACTCATCGTTGGCTCAAAATGGCATCAGTATTTCTAAACAGCTTTGCACTTTAGGTGTTTAGACAGACAGTCTGCTGTGTTTTGCAGACTGGGGCTGGGGAGAATCCAGTTATAATGCTTAAAAGCAATTTATAACGACGAGACAAAAAGATGGAAGTGAATGCTTGTCTTCTTTTGTTTGAGTAGTTAAGAGGCTTCCTTTCTTCTTTTGTCCCCTCACATGACTATTGTAAACAGCTAACTTTAAGATATTTTAAAGGCTGAGGAAAGAGAAAGGGAAATCCTGAAATTAGTCATTCAAAGATTAATGCAATGAGAGGGTGTAATTCTTAACAGAATGAATATTTTATTTGAGTGTATCTGAATTTTGTACTAGGAAATAGAGAGATAAAGATAGTTTTACACGGATTACAACTCAGCAACAGGAATATTTCCTTATAGTTTAGTTTTTGGAGCATTTAAAAATGTTTTCCTTGTCTATTAAATTGTATCATATAGATGATAAAATAAAAAGATTAGACAACTTTGGATCGTATTGTACTGCAGAGCCTGCTTTTATCAAAGTGCTCAATCTTAAAATACAATTGAAAAAGTCAGCCCCCTTGAAGTCCTGTTTAACCGTGCGCGGATGGAAGTTTAGAAATATTTCAATACAATTGCCAAGAGGCTTGCAATGAAGAAGAATTTTTTAGAGTAGACGAAGGGAAATGTTCACATTACAGTTTCAGAAGTGAACTTGAAAGCATCCACCTGTAAACTGCAAGAGGTCAAGTTTGTGTTCTTGTTTGGTTCCCTTGACGACCAAAAGGTGTGGCTCAGAACTCCTGGGTAGTACTGGCTGCAGTGCATGTGATAGGTCAGGAGTGTATGGCGGTGTGTGTGTGTGTGTGTGTGTGTGTGTGTGTGTGTGTGTAGATGTGACTCCCCTGCCAACCCCCTGCCCCTCTTCCTCTGGTGTTTCCATCCCACAAAAGACGGTATGAGGATAAAAGACCTCAGTTTTCAATTCAGGCCTTCCTGGATCCATTCCCTGCCTTGCTGCCTAATTGCTGTCTGACTTTGGGAAAGTTATGTAAACTTCTTTGAACTGCTGTAAAATGCAAAAATACCAGTCTTGCAAGATGAGTATAATTATATGTGAAGATTAGATGACAATCTGTGTATTGTCCCTGGCACTTAGTAGGTGCTGCAGGTGTAGCTGCCACGGCCACTACTTTCCCTCCAGGGGAGGCAGCGTGACTGGGAGAGAAGAGTATGGCTCTCGGAGCTGGCCAGTCTTGGGTACAAAGGCCGACCTCTGCCGTCCACCAGCTGCGTGATTTCAAGCAGCTTATCCGATTGTTCGAGCCTTTCCAGCCAGTAAGACAGATAGTAGTGCTTCATGGGATTTTGTGAGAATTACAATCGTGTATGTACAGGGCTGGCACAGGGCCTGGTGATCATTGTGTTCAGTAAATAGGATTCATTATGTTTATGATAGCATTTCTGCGATTTCCTAAGGTTTTCAATTCCTTCCACCCCCAGACAACGACATAAAAAAAAAATCCTTGCCCAGTTGAACTGATGTTATATCTTCAGGAATGTTTAAGACTGTTTTCAGCCTCTCTGAAGCTCCTGCTACATGAAGGCAAATGTCTACAAGGTATGCACAGGAGGAGGAGAACTTGAGCCCTCACCAGCTGTTCTCACGGACGCGTTTGAGTGACTAAGATCTTGCAGAAATATGACACAGAAAAAGAAGTTTCCTTGGGGATGGTTTGGAATAGTTTGTGATCTGTATTCCTGTTTCTTCCTCTTAGCGTCTCGATGGTGCCAGAATACGAACTATTTGCAAAGATGCGTTTCAAAGATGGGAGGGAGGGAGAGGGAGAGAAAGAAGGAGAGACGTACTTGCAGTGATAAAGAACTTTAGAACTTCGTTTAAAAGATCTCGTTGAGCTTGTCCCCTGCTTCACGGTCACTGTAGCGCACATGGTTGGCCCCTCTTTGGGCTGTGATTTTTTTTTTTTTATGCGGCGTGCTCAGGATGACCGCATTCTGCTTATTGGATACACCTTGCAGGGAGGTGTTAGAACCACAGGTCTGTGCCTGATGACACCTGCCAGTAGGGCTACTCTAACCCAGTGTCTTGGCTATGGAGTCATTTCCTACACGTTGGACAAGATTCTGAGGACATTGTGACAAGAGACCAAAAGCCTGTGACATACAGAAAGGCCAGTTCTGTATTTATCATTTGTGTGTACCATAGTTCTCAGACTGAGAGACTTCCTTTTTTAAGTTTTGCCATGGTTGGGAAATGAAACAATTATGCATGAAGTTTTCACTTTTAAACTTTTGCAGCTGTTGTGGGCCCTAATTGGGGTGCTCACGGGGACGGCATGGGTACCAGTAGCCATATCAGGGCATCAGTGGCATCTTTCTTCTCTTGTGGGGCCCACTGTTCGCTCCCCCAACATGATATTGCAACATAATATTACAAATGAGAGGCGCCAACTTTTTACAGGAGCTCCCTGGCCTCGGCGATTGGTTGAGAGACAGGCACATGACCGAGCCCAGGCCAGAGTTCTACTCTGGTCTTTCTTCTCTTGGGTATGGGAGCTCTAAAGCATGTGCTGTCATCACAAGGCCTTCCATGTATCAATAGAATTGACCAGTGTACGAGAAATGGCACCAGCGCAAAGAAGCAGAGACAAGGGACCACTCTACTACAGTCCTTCCTGTGGTTCGATGAGATGAGCTCATAAATTCTCCCTTTTACTTGACCCAGCTTGACGTGGGTGTTTTTGTCTGTGTGTGTATGTGTACATCCAAGAGTCCTAACTAATAAAGAATCTCGATAAGGGAATAGCATCCATTCAGCTAAATATATATCACTGATGATTTCTGTGTGTCAGTGAAATTCCAACCTCCCCATTGTCCTGGGAGGCCCACTTAGTGGTTTGGCTGTCATTTGAAAGCAGATGAGCTCGGAGAGCTTTCCGGAGATGGTGACTTGAGTTAAACAAACAAAGTAGGATCGTGGTAATAATAATACCTATTCTCTCTGTCCCCCAACTCAGCGTTGCCTTTGGTGGGAATAGGCTCGGAGAGGCTCAGATTGAATTTACAAAGTGGCTGCCTGCAGCCTCTTGGGCTACAAACTTTGACTCTAGCGTTTTCCCAGTGTTCCCAGAAGAAGTTACGAACAGCACTGTAATTAGACCAGCTTGGATCACATGACCACCTGGAACCAGCACTGTAATCCGAGGAATGGGAGGCGCGGGTTGGGTTACACGGTGGGTGGAAGCATCACTTGGAAGCACATGGACGGATGGGGAGATGGAAGGGTCTCCAGATTGCAAGTCAGGGTCAGTTCCCAAAGAGGGGGAAAGGAGCTGTCCATGACAACAGCACAACCATTTTAAAAAACGAGGCAATGGACAAGAAAGCGTTAGGTCACATATGCAAGTATTCGCGGCCATCCAGTGGAAGGTCAAAGACTGAGTGCACATCTTCCCCTTTGAGACTCTTCCGGCTTTCTTTGCACGAGAAGGGCCATCATCCACGGGTGTACAGGTGCCAAGGTCTCAGGGCATATGGTGGTGTCGGTCAAGTTAAGTAATTTCGCAGAGGCCCAGGATCTTAGGCAATGATGACATTCACCTTTCCTGGCAAAGTGGGGGTCGGTGGAATGCATTACTTTAACCAGACTTGCCTCATTGGTGATAAAGGAGAGGAAGAAGGTGGGATACAACTTCCCTTCGTTGAGGATTAACCTTGAGCAACCAACCTCGGGATGTCTGAGAAGTTCTCTTAGCAGCCAGAGTTGATCCCCAGGGTCCTCACTTCAGAATACAAGATGCTTGGACAGTTCATGTATTCATCAGCTAGGGCGGCCGCAACAAAATACCTCAGACCGAGGGGCTTCTGCCACACATTCATTTTCTCGCCGTTCTGGAGGCTGGGAGTCGGCAGGCTTGCTTTTTCCCGGCCCCCTCCGTGGCCTGCAGGTGGCCACCCTCTCACTGTGGCCTCACATGGCCTCTTCTTTGTACGTGTGCTTCCTCCCTCATCTTAGAAGGACACCAGTCCTATCGGATTTGGGCCCTGTTAGGGTCCTGTTGCATTAGAGCCTCACCCTTACTTCCCGTTTAATCTTAATTACCTCTTTAAAGGCTCTGTATCCAAATTCAGTCATATTGGGGGTTAGAGTTTCAACATATGAATTTGGGGAGGGAGACACAGTTCAGCCCATAATAGTGAATTACACGCATATATTTCACGAACATGCCTTGATTTTCTGCAATGTGCCAGCTACCCTAGCTGTGACATCGCAGTCTAGCTGGGAGACAGAACCACTAAGAAGCCTGGGTGGTTTGTGCCACTGCAGAAGGGCTCAGATTCTGGGAGGAGGAAGTCAGGAGTCAGGGAACACTTCGCTGAGGGGTGCTGCTTGTGCAGTGCAAGGCCCTGCAGCTCCTAAATCTGCCCATATGGACTCCTTGACACGGTTAACTGTGCCCTTCTCCATCACAGTGTTGCTCCGGGCCTCAGTACCAAAGATGCGTCACATTACATCAATGGCGGAAACGCTCACTTAGCCAAGCTTACGAAGTCACGAAACCCACCCCAAAGGCACAAGTCATTAACAAGTGCACAGACAGTCATATGTGACGTGCGTGGCTTCGAAAGCAGTGGCGAGATACGATGATCCAGGATGGAGATGGGAAAGTCACCATGTCCGTTTCAGGTAGCTTCCCTCATTCCTTGCAGGAAAGAAGATGGGGAGATGAAAGAAAGGTGTTCCGGGCAGAATTGTGGGGAGATTCTTAGAAAGGTAGTAGAAGATCGGTTTGACTCTGAGGTGAAGGGAGTGGCTAGATAGTGGCATTGGGCTGGATGGTGCAATTGAAATCTGGAAACCAGCCGTATAAGGAGGGGTCAAGAACTAAGAGCCAATAGTCATAAACACCGGAAGCTCCTGCAGGATGGTACCCATCATATCACACGATCACAGCAGAAGGTGGTCAGGGTGACTTGGGTCGTCGTGGTCATCGCTGGGCTGAAGCCAGAAAAAGATGCAAGCAGCTTTGCTGAAGAGGTGAGAGGAGAGTGGCAGACCCAGAAGTAGCTTGGGTGGAGGTGAGGTGTGCGGGGCGACTGGGCAGGTGAGAGAGGTGTTAGAACCTCACATACCATTAGGCTGGGATGCTTTGCATTTCTCTCATTACCCAGTCTACTTAGGAAAAATAATAATAATCACATCTTAAATCGGTATAATTTGAAGAGTAATTGGGTAATGAAAATCCAGTTCAGAGCCAGAGATGGAGCCTCTTCCATTTCACTTGCTGGTTTCCAACTTAATTTTTAAAATTAAGATACCTCTAACGAGTCTCAAAATCGTTCACAATCCAAAATATAGTGAGAGGAAGATAAGATGCTGAGTGAGAAAACGGATTCATGTCAAAACCCGCCATACTGTGTGTGTGTGTGTGTGTGTGTGTGTGTGTGTGTGTGTGTGTGTGTGTGTGTTGAGGGTAAGGGGGGCGCTCAGGGGTGGGATAGTTCTTCTCTATATAAGGACATTAACTACAAATGGCATTTGTTGGACCTGTGAATCAATGAATTGGGAGAAAAATGGGATCGTCTAGAATAGCTTTTGTACTGCAAAACTGAGCTTGGCATTGGAGGAACCTGACTTTGAATACTGACTCTGACAGCCCCTCATAATCAATCTCTCGCTCACTCGCTCTCTGTCTCTTTCTGTCTCTCTCTCTCTCTCTCTCTCTCACACACACACACACACACACACACACACACACACAGCTGCACGTTCATTTACATATGTTCTTCTTGGCTTGCTCAGATACTCAGCCTTGAGCTTCTGTTTCTCCATCTGTAAGATCAGGAGGTTACCACCTAGCTCTCAAGAAGTAAATGAAATCACGTGCAAGCCAGTGTGCTTTGTGGTCCTGATGGTGTGGTCACCTGGGCTCAGTGTTGCCCCAGCCAGAGCTCACGGGGAAGGTGGGCAGAGAGAAATCAAGTTACGGTTCTCCTTGGGGTGTGAGGTAGTGACTGGAGGGGGTAGAAGGGGGCTCCTGAGGTGCCAGTTTGGTTACCTGGGTGCTGGTTACCAGGGAAAATTGTTTGTAAAAATTCACTGAGCTGGACACATATGTGGACTTTGCTGGGTATATGTTACTTCAGTCAAAAGTTTCAAAGATGATTCGGCAACAAAAATTTCATTACACCTGCTTGACTTCAGATTATTTTTATACATATGTAGTGAACCTCAGAATTCTTACATGATTCAAAAAATGAGATTGTCATAGATTTTATTAAATCAATGTATTAAATTAAAGCTGGGTGAAACAAAATAATGAGAATTTCTCTCACAATTCAGGCGTGTTTTATTAAGGCCCACTGAACCTGCTTTTTATTGATATCGTTAATACAATATTTAGATTCCATTTTGAACGTGCCAGCTGGCAAAGATTACTGTAATGTCCATCTTTTCCGAGACTGGGTTGTTATTTTTTAACACTCATAACCAGAGAGTTAGGTTCTTAAATGTAGATTAAGATGAATCTATGTGACTATAAGTGACATTAGAAAAATAAATGAAAGCTCTTTATCAAAAACTTTGAGTAGGTCTTTGCCAAAACACATAGGAGACTCATGTAAAAGTGTAAAAGTTTACCTAAACAAAAGTGGTTTTTCTTTCCATCATAGTGTCTTGATGGATAAATACGTCAGTAAAGTAATTGATCTAGAAATCATTATTTAAACCTTGAAACTTCCTAGCAAGCATTTTGCTAGTGGAGAAAACGTGTTTGAAAACTTTTGAGATTTAAAAACAAGCAGGCCAGGGTCAGGGTGGTAGGGGTGCAAAATGGGTGAAAGGGTCAAAAGGTACAGACTTCCAGTTATAAAATTAAAAAGCCTTGGGGTGTAGTGTACAGCGTGGCGACTATTTAATAATACTGCATTGTATGTTTGAAAGCTGCTAAGAGAGTAGATCTTAAGTTCTTATCACAAGACAAACAATTGTAACTGTGTGGTGATGGAGATTAACTATACTTACTGTGGTGATTATCTCACAATATATACAAATATCAAATCATTACATTGTATGCCCGAAACGAATATAATGTTACACATCTATTATATCTCCATTAAAAAGAAAAATAAAAACAAGCCAGGCCAGTTACACTGAGATTTGTAAGCTTCCAGTGGAATAGGAAATAACCAAGATCTTTTTCAACTGATAGCCCATAGAATTGGGGTTGTACCTTGAAGGCTGACTTAGAAGAGAGGACCCTTCCTCTGGAGCATTTGTTGAAATGATTAAGGTGTTCAGGAAAGCCTGTCAGACCACTGAACCATTTGTTATCTTCAATTAAACTCTAAGTCTTTACATCGGCCCTTTTGTAAATACTGTCTAAGTGGCTACTGCTGCCTCTTAAATTTTCAAATCTTCTAAGAATGTGTTGTAATAATAATAAACCATAGCGTCATTTTTATGTACTACTCAGACCTAGATTTTGTCTTGTGTGTTCCCAAGCCAAAGGCTGTGACACTCCCCTATTTCAGGGACAGAGGGAATCTCAGATATGTCTGTATTTGTTTTTCCCCAAAGAGTTAAGGCAATACTATAGTATGCTTTCTGTTTTCCAGCAAAGCTTAAGTACCTGCACGTTCTGATTGTGATTAGTTTAACTGTCCAGAGTCTGCACATTACAAGTATACTTTGCTTTATTGTGCTTCGCAAATATGGTGTTTTTTACAAATTGAAGGTCTGTGGCAGCCCTGCATCAAGCAGTTTTATTGACACAGTTGTTTCCAATAGCATTTGCTCACTTCACGTCTCTGTGTTTTGGTAATTCTTGCAATACTTCAGACTTTGTCATTATTATTATATATGTTGTGATGATCTGTGAACAGTAATCTTTGATGTTATTCCTCCGACTTGCTGAAGGCCCAGATGATGGTTAGCATTTTTTAGCAATAAAGTATTTCTTAGTTAACATATTGCATACTTAAGAGACAACAGTAGAATGTAAACATAACTTTTATCTGCACTGGGAGACCAAAAACTTCTTGTGACTGAGCTTTATTGCGATATCAGCTTTTTTGCGGTGGTCTGGAACCGAACCCGCAGTATCTCTGACGTCTGCCTATAAATATTTCTGAAGGACTTTCTTCACTCCTGTAGTCATTTATACCAGGCGTTGAAGTATCAGTAGTGTGGCTTATATTCATACCCTACATCAGGTGTTCTGCTATTTTTATCTCAGTGATAGTGCAAGAAAGTACACACCCTTAGTTTTGGGGTCGCATCACAGTACAAAATTAAGTTGTGGGAGTGTCTGCGTGTGTCTCTTACGTGACTTAAGCATATGTTTTCTGTCCAAATTTGTCCTCATCCTCCCCGCTTGTCTAATTAAAAAGGACTTGCTTCCTTGTTCGGAACAAGGTAATTTTGTATTCGGGACTGTTGTTTTGGCGATACCAGCGGAGTGCCACAGATCACACAGGCCTCCAGTTTGCACTTGGTGCGTTTATGCAGGAACCAACTAGAGTCATGGAATTTCGGAGCTGGAAGGTTTCCTAGACACCCAGCTGGCCACACCCTCAGTGAGCAGACAGGTAAGCTGGGCCCAGGGAGTCCAGGATCTCTGGGTCACAGGGCAGATTGGTGGCAAAAGCAGCCCTCCCCAGGCCAGGCCAGCTCTCCTTTTCTGCCATCCTTGAAAATTGGAGTAAACTCCCCTTCTCTTCCTGGTATGCTCAGAGGTATGGAAAGGAAGGAAAGAAATCCCAAAGGGCATTGCATAATCGAAAGCAGTAATATAAAATGGATGCTTCTTCCTTATCACACTGGCACCAGTCCTGGCCTCGGATCCCAGCTTTTCTTTGTTTTTTTTCTAAATTTATTTTATTGTAGTATAGTTGATTTACAATGTTGTATTAATTTCTGCTGTACAGCAAAGTGATTCAGTTATATATATTATACACACACACGCACACGCGCGCACACACACACACACATTCTTTTTCATATTCTTTTCCATTATGCTTTATCACAGGATATTGAATATAGCTCCCGGTGCTACACAGTAGGACCTTGTTGTTTATCCATCCTATATATAATAGTTTGCATCTGCTAATACCAAGCTCCCATTCCATCCCTCCCCCACCCCACCCCCTTGGCAACCACAAGTCTGTTCTCCATGTCTGTGACTCTGTTTCTGTTTCATAGATAAATTCATTTGTGTCATATTTTAGATTCCACATGTAAGTGATATCATATTTCTCTGTCTGACTTAGTTCACGGAGTATGATCATCTCTAGGTCCATCCATGTTGCTCCAAAAGGCATTATTTCATTCTTTTTTATGGCTGAGTAATATTCCATTGTATATAGGTATCACGTCTTCTTTATCCATTCATCTGTTGATGGACATTTAGGTTGTTTCCATGTCTTGGCTATTGTGAATAGTGCTGCTATGAACATAGGGGTGCATGTATCTTTTTGAATTAAGAGTTTTCTCCGGATATATGCCCAGGAGTGGGATTGCTGGATTGTATGGTAGTTCTGTTTTCAGTTTTTAAGGAACCTCCATACTGTTTTCCATAGTGGCTGCACCGATTTACATTCCGACCAACAGTGTAGGAGGGTTCTCTTTTCTCTACATCCTCTCCAACATTTGTGATCTGTAGACTTTTTAATGATGGCCATTCTGACCAGTGTGAGGTAGTACCTAGTAGTTTTGATTTGCATTCCTCTAATAATTAGCGATGTTGAGAATCCCAGCTTTTTTACCCACTAGCAGTATTGTATCTTTTCAAGTCTCAGTTCCTCCATCTGTGAAATGCGAAGTAAGACCCACCAGGCGAAGTCACGGGGAAGATTTACATGGGGTCACCTCCATGCCTGGCATACAGTAAGCACTCCGTAATTAGAAACGACTACAACCATGAGGGCTTGGTGGGTTTCCTTAGGTGCAATTAGAAATTGCACGCCCCACCCCAATAAAAATTTAAAACAAACAATAAACAACAACAAAAAAGAAACAGTAGTTCAGCCTTCCGGCCAGGGTCCTGATTCCCCCTTAAGGAATACACATAACAATAACTTTGAGCTGTTTTGCAGATACTTAAACCCCCCACCAGGTGGGAGAAGTTAACTGTCTGCTGCCCACAGGCATGTAGACCCCAGACTGGTTAGAACCAGAAGGTTGATCATGTGGACTCCCACTTACCTCCCCACCAACCAATCAGAAGAATGTCCACGAGCTGACCACGCCCTCTTTGAACCATTATCGTAAACCTCCTCGCTATCCCTCCAGGTCAGAACGTGCAGTTCTGAGGGCGTGAGCCCGCTGTGGCACCGTTTGCCTGGCAAAGCAATAAAGCTCTTCTTTTCTACTCCCCCCATACCCCGCCAAAAAAGAAAGAAAGAAATTGCACGCCCCTGGCTTTGAATCCAGCGCACTGCTTCTGTGTATGGCCCAGACTGAGCCCAAGATACATACATAAGTGAGGATTGAGGGGGCATCTACTGAAATTTTCATTGTAGTTACTTTGAGCCATGGGATCATGGGTAGTTTTTTATTCACTTTCTACTGGCTGCCATCAGGTTGTGTTGGTTAGACAACTAAAGTATATAGAAGAATAAAATAAATTGTACAACTGCTAGTTTATGTTCATTAGGTTATCGTTAGTGGTTAGTTTACATCTTCAAAAATCGAGCAATGTTTGCAATAATGTAAAATGGCAGAGTGTTTAAGGCATTCTGGGCTACTTAAATCTTAGAGAATAGGGAAGCTTTAGATCTCATCCCCTCCTTGTGCCTGATATATGTACCTGAGACTTCTTTTCTTTTTAATAAACATGAACCATATCCTCACATTGTTACGTGAGAGAAATAACAACTAGCAGAATGACAGAAACAGGTCTCGTTGCCCATACACGTGAGACCCGGGGCAAAGCTGGAATGCACCCAGACCATGCCAGCCAGGAGACCTTTTCTGGTCCACCCTTTTGATGCAGATGGGCAGAGTTAGGGCTAAGAAGGACCCGCAGCCCCTCTGTATTTTAACGGTACATGGCAATCACCACAAGCACAGGGGAGGTCTTCCCTGCAGCCCAGAGCTCTGGTCCAGGCTGCCCCATAGGCTGAGCACCCCCCCACCCCGAGATTCTTGGCCACATCAGAAGTGCTCCTGGCTCTGTGCTCGGGAGAACAGAGTCTCTAACCGATACAGGAAAGCACTTCAGTGGCAGATAATAATCTTTTTGATCACGTTGGAGAACAGGTAGTATTTGGGTAGTTAGCTCAGTTGAAAGCGTGAAGGAGGGTGATGTGGGGACATCGGGTGCAGGCTGTTTGCTGTATCCAGGACTTTTAAAGACTATTACATGTTTTTAAACAACTGGAATAATGTTCCGGTCTTCTAAATGATCTCTTCTTGTCTGATACACAGTGCCACAGACTTCCAGGATCTATTACTTGCCTGTAATTTTGCAGACCAACCTGGTACATTTCCATGAGGACCAGAAATTCCATGTGTGGATCTGCTCAATGGGATTGAGAGACAGTAGGTTCAGAATTGAACATCAGGATTCCCGATTTTGAATGTGTATAGCTGTTGAAAATATTCATAATCTTAAAACATATTTAATATGCAGTTTAGAAATGTTTGCAGGTGTTCTGGGACAACTGGGGCCATTGGAAGGTTTCTGTTGGGGGTAGTGACCCCAAAGCCAAAAGGTTTCCTCGGAGCCCTAGTCTCTACTTCTGGTGCTTGTTACCATCTGCTTTAGGGCTGTTGTGATGAAAAGGGCTGCATGTCAATGACTATATTTAATTAATTTGTCTAACATATCCTACCTTGTTCCAAAAAGAATTTGCAATAGCTTATGAAAATGCAGTGCAACTAGAATTTTTTTTAAAGGACATGCAACAATCAAAATAAAGGGAAAGGAAGGGTAGGATACCCAAGGTAAAGTTAGGAGATAACATTAATATATAAAATTAATATCCTAGGTTCTATGTATTGGTTTAAAGGATAGAGCGGTCAGTCATGAATATGGCTCTAAGCTTCCCGGTAGCCAAGGCAACGAGAGAAACACAATCACTTGTATAGTTTAAATGTTCAGGTTAAAATCAGCTTGTTACCAAAGAGGAATGCAGAAGTCCCTGGTACTAATTTGTCCTTTAGATCATCAGACTGAGAGAAATCCTTAGTTATGTAGCAAGATGCATCCTGAAGATTATGCCTAGTTTCACGGGCAGTTTTCTGTAACATCTCTTCAGGCAGGGCAATGGCAACGAGGCGTTTAGAAGCCAGTTCTTCAGTGATAGCCCAGGGATGTTGCCATCTTTAGGCTGGGGTAGGGCCATGGAATCTGTACTTTTAAAAGCTTCCAGGTGATGCTCATGTTCATACAGACTTGATAGCTTCTGTTTTAGGTAGTGAGAAAAAGGTAACTAAACCAGGTAAGTGTCCAGAGCTAGAAATACTGGGTTGATGAGTTGCTAGTGACCAATCATGTGAGAGGCCCAAATTCACCTGTGGAAGTAAGTCTAGAGAGGAAGGAGGGGAGAGCGAAGGAGCTGAAGGGACACAGGGAGGGGAGAACGGGACGCATTCCCATGGCAGACCTCTCTTCACATTTTCTCCACCCCTTTTCGAGGTTGAGTTTAGAAGGGAAGCGATACAGATTGGGAAGGTATACTGTAATGGGAATAAAGACGTTTGAAGGTAAAGCACATTGAATATATCTTTAAATTGGATCACTTGAATTATTAGTGATACTTATCATTATTGAATATGAATTCTTTAAATTAGAAAATATAATAAGGTTTAGAAAATATTTACCAGTAAACAGGGCTCCAGTGGTATTGGCTTTGTCACAGGGGCTGCCACTTACTAAACTTGCCTCTTATGTGCTCGGCATCGAGCTTGGGCCATACCTGCTCCCCCCTTGCTAGACCTCACCGTAGCCCTGTGAGGAAGAGGCATTGTAGTCATCTCCCAGTCACTGGCGTGCAACTAAGGAAGGAAACGGAGGAACTGGGATCTGCTCCAAATTTGCCCATTCCAGGAGAATCCAGAAACTTGGCACTCCATTTGTGGTTAAGTGTTCTTTTTTCTTTTCCTTTCTTCTTTTCCTTCTTCTTCCTTCTCCTCCCCCTCCCCTCACTTCCCCCTGACCCCCTTGCTGAAATAAGGTCAAACATGAAATCAGAAGTGTCTGGTTGAACTAAGGGGTTAGGGGCCAAGAGTCCCCTGCCTCAGCCTCTCTCACAACCCCAGTGTCACCCTCTCAGAAAGGCCATGGAGCGCCACTGGGCCAGGATCTCACTGACATCCCAAGCCGTGGCCTGCAGCGCTTTTGTAATGTGACTCTAAGCCCCATTTGTCATGGCTCTAGTGTGTGTGTGTGTTCAAAGACATTCCAATTTTCAGCCAAAGGACAGATGGTTATTTCCTATTTCATTCTTTATGAAGTCTCGTTTACTTTTACAAATTAGAAGAATAAATAGACAGAGTCTCTATCATGGTATTAGGATACGATGCCCAAAGTTTGGTACAAGTGCACACACCACTGTCTTTTCATCTGTGTGTTCTGAAGAAACCCTGCCCCTTGGAGAGTTCTCACTGGTACCCAGGCTGTGCACTTTGTGTAACGCTGAGGTTAAAATCGGCCAAAGACATGTGACCAGAGAGCATCTCACACCAGGGCCGCAAACGGAAATCGGCTCCAGCGTTTCAAACTTTTTGTGGTGAAAATTCAACCTGATGGGGAAGCCCAGAGGGGATTTTGAGAGATTTTCTCATCTAGCCTCCTCCCCCAGAATCGGATTACGCACAAATTGGTACTTACAGGTGGTAATTAGTTCTGTTCTTAAAAGATTTCTCTAGAGGATAATTTTACTACTTTCTTCAATAGTACGTTTCAGCCTGAATTTCTGGAAGGAACTTCTTCCCACTCTTTAATTTGAAATTCTCTTCTTATGGTTTAAATATAATTTCCTTCTGTGCTCTGTGAAGAAGAAAACAAATAACAAAACAACAAAATGGGTTGGTCCCCTGCATCTTATTATTATAACACCTTGGAAGTGTTGCCCTCACCGTCAACACCCATCGACCCTGTGGGAAGATGGCGGGACTCAGCCTCTAGCAGTAGGGTGGGTGTGTATCCTTACGTGTCCGTGTGCCCGTGAGTCGGCAGAGGAATTGATGATGGTGGTTAATGGGAACCTCCAGCCCCTGCCTCAGTTACCCCCACCACATACCTGCAGTATGGGTGGCTAAGGAGTGCTTCATTTTCCGACTGAACAGTGGAGTTTTTCTCTGCTCGAAGATAACTGATTTATATTGGTTTATACAGGGTTCGAACCTTTGGCCTCAGTGGTTAACCCCGTGTGTTTTCCTTCTCACCTAACCTGCTACTCACACAGAAAACAATCTAGTTTTCAGATTGACCAGGTCTTAAATGAATAACTCGAGGAGTCTAAACTACACTGCTTTTTCTAGGTTCTGATTCTTTGAAGATTCACAGAGGTCCCACCTGCTCAGGCTTCTGTTGGCAGGATATCAACTGTGGCCTCATCGCCAGGTTTTCCCTGAATAATGAATGAGGCAGTGTCGAGCAAGTCAGAAATAGAAATCAATAGAGCTAAATCCCACCAAGAAGAGGCAGCCCGGCAGCGGACTGATAGAGAACACTGAGGCCACTGGGTGCCAAACACAGTAATGCACAGCCTTGCACTCTCGCGAGCTGGGGAAAGAGAAAACAGAAGGCTCGTGACCTGGGAAGAGTCGTAAGGGATCAGAACTTGGGATGTACCTTGCTCAGTGGGAATGAGGAAACGTGAGCAGACGGTCCAGAGCTCAGCTTCTTTCCTGCCGATAGAGCAGCAGCTTGGTGCGCAGATCTCCCGGGAGCCAAGCACCAGACATCTTCATAAATCCCATGTGTGCAGCTGTGTGACCAAAATAGACCCACACACGGCCTGTTTGTCCTGGCTGCGAGGAACGTGGCAAGACCGCGAGGTCTGCAGAGACATGCTTGATCCCTGCCCTGCTTCCCTTGGTGCTGAGCTGCCCACCGACCGTCTGCTCAGGTGCAGCCCCCCGCCCCACCCCAGGAGGGGTGCACAAAAACAGGCTTAGATCACAGGAGGCCTTGTTTTGCTGATGGACTGATTTTAGTTTGAGGGAGATTGAAACTCGTGGTGTGGAGAGCCTTTTTCAATGCCAGTTGTTCATGAAAGACTACTCGATCTCCCCTTTGAAAATGATAGCAGGCATCCTTCGGGAGGATGTGGGGATGGCTGGCAGGAAGGGCAGGGCTGTGCCAGCTAATTCTTAGTTGCCTGGCAGGTAACCAGACTTAATCCTTTCATTAAAGGCATATCAGGTGTGCCCGTTGGATAAGTGTTCAGACACACACACACACACACACACCCTTCAGACTCCTTGTGACTCTCCATCACCCATGGACAGGGGTTTTGTGCCTTAGGTGCATTGGAACATTAACCCAAAAAAGCATGAGAACCACTTGATAGGGTTTTAGAATGTGTAGGGAGGGCTTACTATGCAGAACGCACTGATGGAATCTCACTGATGAATTCTTGAGGGCCTTGATGAGGGTCATGTTTCCCTGAAGATCCCAGTTTGCTGACATCTGAGTTTGGACACCAGGCCTTATTAATGGTTCTGTTCGAATTCTGTTTAGAATATTCTGTAAGGTGTTTTGAAAAGAGTGTTGGACCGGGAGCAAGGACTTCTGATTTGATCTTTGTACCACTCCTTCAGAGCCAAACGTGTAGAGTTTGTGTTCAACTCTGCACCTCATCCGGATGGGAGTGTTGGGTGGCATCATTTCCTAAGGTCCCGTCTAACCTCTGTTTACAGGAATAGACTTTTGCCATAGGATTTTTTTTTTTTTTTTTTTTTTTTTTTGCGGTACGCGGGCCTCTCACTGCTGTGGCCCCTCCCGTTGCGGAGCACAGGCTCCGGACGCGCAGGCTCAGCGGCCATGGCTCACGGGCTCAGCCGCTCCGCGGCATGTGGGAATCTTCCCGGACCGGGGCACAAACCCGCGTCCCCTGCGTCGGCAGGCGGACTCTCAACCACTGCGCCACCAGGGAAGCCCAGCCATAGAACTTTTTGTACTTAATTTTTCTGGCTCTTCTCGTGCTCAGTGCTGTGTCTGACCTGGAGTGAGTCGATGCTTGGTGAATGAGTAGATGAATGAATGAACGCAGACCAGCAGTACTCATCTGAGTAGACAGCCTGTGCCTGATATAAATATGGAGGGCGCAGGCTCCTTGGGTTTGAGTTGAGTCCACACAGTTGGAGATTCGGGCATCACTTGAAACTGTGCATTTGTAGAAAGGAGAACAGAAAGTGGCAACGTGGGCAGGTGGCTTGTGGAGACAGAAGCGTTGGCGTGACTGTGTGAATTTCTCCAAAGACACTGAACAACGCACTGTGCCCTTAGCCTTCTGGGCCTTCATCAGGAGAAGGATTCGGTGGCACAGAGTCACGCACTCCCTGTGTGCGGGGTAGGGGGGTGGGATGCTGGGGGAGAACCTGATGGAGGGGCCCCTGGCCTCTGGGAACCTAGCCTCCAGGAGAGTTCACTGCACAGATGTACTGTGTTCGGGAAATCCAAGTGGAGGAACAAAAAAAGCTCTAAATCGATATAGGAGTGTCATTAAAGCACTTAGCTCTCCTGCGGATCCCCGCTAAGTGCCTCTAATGCACTGTGTGTGTGTTGGGGGGGGGGATCAACAGAAGGTCCACTTTGGGCCGCAGCCGGGAGGGTGTGGCCAAAGAAGGTGGCCTTGAGGGCTCTGGGTCTGAGGAGGTGAGGACAAGAAGCTCTGCTGGGGCCCCTTAGGAAGAGACGTATGTTCAGAAGCACAATTTGTCAATGACCCCACCCAGCGGAGGGCACAGACTGATGGGCCGGGGAGGGGTGGGCGGAGGGCAGGTCTGGCACACAGATGGGTTTTGTTTGTCAGACAGAGTGACTTTGAACATATAAATTCATCGTCAATGCTTAAAATTAGGAGTTTTCCCAGCAGTGTTCAGATTTCTGGCTTCTCTTGACAACTTGGAGATACAGCAGCACGGGGCCCACGCTGCCTCGGGCCAGGAGCTGGCTGGACCTGAGTGGCCGTGCTCCGTGATGTCCGGGTTCATGGTTCTTAGCACCATACACCCTGCTTCACTCGGGCTCTCGCCTCTGAGTCACTGGTTAGAGAGCAAGCTTCCCAGTTCTACTGGGGAAATAGTCCAGGTTTGGGCAATTAACGCAGCCCTGCTAAAGGTAGGATAGGATGGTGGCGATGGCCGCTAAAACATTTGGAACTAACTGCTCGCTATGAGTGGACTCTCGTCTAAGCGTTGCGCTGGCTTTAATCCGCTCAACCCCATGGAAACCCATGCAGGCAGGTACTGTTATAACCTGTTCTGACAGATGGCGAGACCAGAGCACAAGTTTCATAATTGGAATTAGCTGCTCAGGTGCAAGCAGTTCTTCTGTGACAAAGCTGGGATTTCCACCCAAACGAGCTGGGTCCTGGGGCCGCTCTTGACGGATCAAGGAAATTGACCATCATTGAGTCTGGTGTGGGTAGCACTGGTGCCCAGGGCTTTGTGTGGCCCATTGCCATAGAGTCTGGCACAGCCTCTGGGACAGATACAGATGAGGGAGTGGAGACTTGGAGAGGATAAGGGACTTCCTCAGGGATACAGCTGGAGTCTTGAATGAGGGCCGGAGAATGAGGAAATCCTAGAGGATTTCAAGAAGGCAGTGAGGGGGCTTCCCTGGTGGTGCAGTGGTTGGGGGTCCGCCTGCCGACGCAGGGGATGCAGGTTCGTGCCCCGGTCCGGGAAGAACCCACGTGCCGTGGAGTGGCTGGGCCCGTGGGCCATGGCCGCTGAGCCTGCGCGCCTGGAGCCTGTGCTCCGCAACGGGAGAGCCCACAACAGTGAGAGGCCCGCGTACTGCAAAAAAAAAAAAGAAGGCAGTGAGGGACTCAAAAAACACAACGATGGCTAATGAGAGGGAACAGAGGAACTGGAAAGAGGGAAGAGGAGGCAAAAGATTTATAAGGAAGGATCTTGACAGACGTTTCTGTTTATTCTCTTTCATTTGGAGCAAGGTTGAACTGCGGTTCCCTTCTGGTAATTTGTCATGTTTCTGGGTGCTCCAGCCCAAAGGCATTAGCTCCCACCAGCCAGACTTTTACCTTAAGAAACGACTCTGGGAGTGAAATAAGATCTGATCTTTTCTGTGCTCTCAGTTGAGATTTCTGCAGCCCAGTCTATTTCATGGGAAAGAACCATTTGATCTCCCCCGCGGACAGCATTTCAGGGCCAACAGGAGGGACCAGGCCTAATGCAGTGATGAAAACTGGAATCGCCTCTCCACCCCGAGGCAGCATAAACATGTAGCAGCCCTGGGCAGCGCTCCCTGGGGAGCTCCTTGGATTCAGTCTTCCAGAACCTTCAAGCCCTAGCGTGAATGTCAGGTTCCTGCTGCAGGCCCTTTTCCACGATGCCCATGAACCCTTACGAGAGTAAGGCAAGAGGATGCCTGCACACGCACGCGTGCGCCCTCCGTTTTTGGTCCCCCCAGGCCTGGGCCATCTCGTGTTATGCCTCGATGAGCACTGACAAGCGGGGGCAGCAACGAAGCCATTTATAGCTGAACTGTGGCGGCCCAGGTGCCCAACGCACCGCGGCACGCTCTTCTCGCTGGCGTGGCCCACCAAGACCCATGCGGAGACGAGACACAGACACTCAGTGCCCTTGACAGCCCCCTTCCAAGCTCTGCCTGACCTTGTCGCCTGTCTCTCCATAAAGAGATGCCCTCTTCAGGTAAATCGGGTGGTTTCCACAGTCCTAAACCTCCCCACGCTTTGGGGCAATACATTCACTGCTGTGTTTTCCATTTCTTTAGTGGAAAACCTCTGCAAATTTTATATTCTGTTCGTGCTGTATCTGTGTATTTAGTCGAGTAACAGTGTTTTTGTTTACTTTTAACTCTCCCTAAAGTTGATATAAAATGAGGCTCAGGTAAACTGTATCATTTTCATCTCGGCTTTTCAAATACCGTCACGTGTCAGGGGTGGAGTGTGGGTGGTAGCACATGACCCAGTTTGAGAAGCTCATGTCATAAAAGTAATCCTAGGCTCTGTAGCCTGGGTTTGGCTTGTAGTTCACCAGGTTATTGGCCGAGTGTCCTTTGTCAAGTTGCTTAACCTCCATTTCCTCATCTGCTAAGTGGGTATAAGGATCACTGCTTTGTTAGGTTGTTACAAAGAGCAAAGGAGACGATTCAAATGACTAAGCATGTAAATGACGCCTAGTAGATACTCAGTAAATGGTTGCTGTTCAACATACAGTACTTCCAAAGAACTTTTCCCCAACATTTTCAACCAAACCTGTGAATTCTTAGCTAGTGTATCACAAAGCTACTTTATGCCTTTGAGTTGTTTTATGACTCTGTCCCCTCGTTTGTAAATGCTTCAAGGTCAAAGACCATATATTCAGACGACTTCAGGCTTCTCATAGCATATCAATAGTATTCTGTAGGTTTATTCTATTATTTGTGCCTAGAAATGATTTTATGGATCAAAAATAGCACATTCTATTAGAACACAAAGAAAATAACTTGAAAATGAAGAAACATTTCATAAAAGACATGGCAGTTGGGTGGGGTCTTTATATAGAAGGACAGCAGGGCATCTTAAGTGTTTGTTTAGCTCAAGTCAGCCCCCTTTATCCTACTAAACTAACAAGGTACACCTACCTCCTCCCACATTAAATATCATTATATATAAACTATGCTCTTGACTGGTTAGTATAATGTTATTTTTAGAGACATTTAAGTGATTTTTTTTTTCTTTAAATTTACAAGGTGCTTTTGCAGTGAGTTTGCTTTTCTGGTCTCATTTTTGTAGGCCTTGGAAAGCTTGGGGACCCCAAAAGCATTAGAATTAGGGGACCTGATGGATCAGACAACTAAGAAAAGGATCCCAGGCAGAAGGGGTGGTTTTGTGAGTGAGGTTGGATGGCCTAGGACGTATTTCGGGACGGTGCCTTTATCAGGTGTGACGGGGCTGCAGGAAGCATCTGGGAAGTGGAGAGTACAGTGGGAAGAAGATCAGAGGTTAGAGAAGGAGGAGGTGGTGCGTTCTAAGGAGGTTCTCAAGTAGGGGTGCTTAGTTAGGAAAAATATAAATCTAGCCCTTTCAAAGCCTAATTTTATTTTTTTAGATAGTTCTCGGTAAAGATCTTTTGTTTTTTTCTTTCAGTTAGCAGGATGGGACATATATGAGTCTGGGGACAGCAAGGACACTTTCTTGACTGTGCCGTTCCCTATGGGCCTGGCAGAGTAACTTGGCTTCTTGGGGTCCAGTTCCTCACCTGAAAAATGTGAGTGTTGGTCTAGGAGACATCAAAGGCTGTTTTACATTGTAACTCACAGATGTCTTTGTGGATTCTCTCAAAAGTGTCTCATTGCTAACCATCACACAGTACACTGGAGTTAGTTATACATTTATATCTTTTAAAAGCAAAAACCCTCAGTCCTGCTCAGTGGCATTAGTCCAGTGGACTGGAGGAGTCAGCTCACTTTTTCTATAAAGAGCAGATAGTAAATATTATAAACTCTGCAGATCACACAGTTAGGTTTTACAGCTTCTAAACTCTGGCTGTGTCCTGTAAAGTTTTATGTACTGCCACTGAAATTTGAATTTCATATAATATTCATGTCACAAAATACTCATTTTTTTTTCAATAATTAAAAAATATATAAGCCATCGTCAGCTCGTAGGGCATCCATACAGAAACAGACACATTTGGCCCATGGGCTGTCTGTAGCTGGCTGACTTCCGAATTAGTCTACCCCTCCTCGGCAGCTGTCGGATTTTATCCAAGTCCCTGCTGTAGTCCCGCACACCTCTGGGCCTCTGTGGCGTTGTACCGTCATGTGTTTCTCCCAAGCATCTTATTCAGGGACTGTGAGACCTTTCTCCACAGCCACAGTCCCTGGCGGATAGTAGGTGCTTGCCGAATGCTTTCCAAATGAATGGTGTAGTCATTGTCCCACTTGCAGGATGACTCTGTCTACATGAAACATTGGGAAATTATTGTTTCATTCCTAGAATGCAGCATCTGTTTGGATAGATCCGTACTGGAAGGTATTTATTGTCTGTCTGCATCGTTGAGTGGCTCTCCTAACATTTCAAAGGCTGCAATGCTTGTAAATAAATTCTCCTTACCTGACAGCCGCTGTTCTAAGAATTACTCAGCTGAGGAGCTCTGTGTCTGTGATTCCAACTAAGTGAAGATGCTGTCAGATGAAAGGGGAAAGGGCTTGGGAAAGGAGGATGGAGCAGTGACAGGGAAGACAGCAACAGAGGCCTTGACCGCCCCAGGTCTTCTATAAATACACCATGTGGGTCCACAGGAATTTCTAGATACCTTCCTCTCCACCTTGGCAAGCTTTTGAGAATACAGCCCATCTGTTGAGTCCAGACTCCCAAGAGGCTCATTTAAATGAGCCCCTGAAATATTTATTTTATCGCTTGTTTGTAATTTTAAGGCAAGAGCTTTATAATTTCAACTAAGGAATGGTGTTCAGTATTCAAGCAAGGTGGTGTTTGTCCTGGCTTCCACTTGCCCGTGAGAGACGCGAGGCACTTAGGGAAGATGACTCTTGCACAGAGCTGTATATCTGGAGGATATAATGCCAGGAAGCACAAAGAAGAAATTATGACCATTTACTTGTGTATTATTTTCTCAATTTGAAGCACTTGAATTCCAGAGCTCTTAAATCAAGAGGTTGGATTCCTGGCATTTTAAAGTAGACCACTTGAATAAGCTGTTTAAACCATTAGAATGGCTTTTTAAAAAATTCACCAGTTTCTTGGATTATTTGCTCTAGAGATTTACTTAATTGAAGTTTTTGCCTTTTCATTTTCCTTCAAACAAAAATGATTTCTACAGTTAAGGAAGTTTTAATTTTATTCCTCTGGGTAGAGTAGATTTCATACTTCAGTCAGTTCCCCAACAGATAAAAGCAGGCAGTTTTCCACAAGTTTCACATAGCGCACTATACACAGATACACGCTTAGGGTTTCAGCTTTGACTTTCTTCCCCATGGGCATCATATCTGTAAATACAATGGTTGCTACATTTTCAGGGTCTTAGGCCCATATCAGCTGAAAGCTGCCTTTGATTAAAACCAGCCATCAGGGAAGGGAGAAGATAGGGATGGGAAAAATATCAATAATGAAGTTATAAAATTGTTCTAGACACCGATTATAGATCATTTGCTTCTGTTGACGAAAAGCAAAACAATACTAAAATGCAGAAGTGTGGAGGGTAGAACTAAGATCAGAATCATCTATTTGCACATTTATAAAATGCCTATTGTATGTTAGTGACAGTCTTAGACCCGCAGGAAACCAGCAGTGAATAAGTACTAAGGTCTCTACCCTGTGACATATATATTTTAGTGGGAAGACAGAAAGCAAACAAATGGAGAAATGAATATGTAGTGTGATCTCAGGTGGGGATACTTGCCATAAATAAGAATAAAGCAACGCAAGGATAGAGTGGTGGTCTTAGGGTGCTATTTCAGGGAAGGTAGGCAGGAAAGGCCTTTCTGAATAATTGATGTAGGAACCAAAATGATGAGAAGGTACCAGTCATGTCAGCATGTAGGGGAAGAGCTTTTTAGGCAGAGGGCAAGTGCAAAGGCCCTGTGGCAGGAACAATCATGGCTTGTTGAAAGAACGGCAATATCAATGTGGCTGGAGAGGTATGAACAAGACAGAAGGTTGTAGGAAAGGAATTGGGAGTGGCAAGCAGAGGCCAGATCATCATAAATCATGAAACAGAGACTGGGGTTTTATTCTAATTATGATGAGAAACTGTTGGAGGGTTTTGAGGACGGGCAAGACTTAATCTGGTACGCTTTTTGTAAAGATCACCCTGGATATATGTCAATCCCAATCTCCCAGTTCATCCCACCGCCCATTCCCCACTTGGTGTCCATATGTTAGTTCTCTACATCTGTGTCTCTATTTCTGCTTTGCAGATAGGTTCATCTGAACCATTTTTCTAGATTCCACGTGAGAACCTACTTTATAGCACAGGGAACTCTACTCAGTACCCTGTGGTGACCTAAATGGGAAGGAAATCCAAAATGAGGGGATATATGTATACGTATAGCCGATTCACTTCTCTGTACAGCAGAAACTAACACAACATTGTAAAACAACTATACCCCAATTTAAAAAAAAAAGTTAGGGAGTTTGGGATTGACGTGTACACACTGCGGTATTTAAAATGGATAGCCAACAAGGACCTACTGTATAGCACAGGGAACTCTGCCCAATGTTATGTGGCAGCCTGGATTGGAGGGAGTTTGGGGGAGAATGGATACATGTATATGTATGGCTGAGTCGCTTTGCTGTGCACCTGAAACTATCACAACATTGTTAATCAGCTATACTCCAATATAAAATAAAAAGTTTTAAAAAAAACTGTAAAACAAACAAACAAACGAAAGATCACCCTGGAGAGTGGAGGACAGAATAGCTGGGCAAGTGGCGGGGTCTGTGGAAGTGGAATTCAGTTAAGAGTCTACTGTCATAACCCAGGTGAGGATGACGGCAGTTTGGCCAGGGTGCTGGCAGTAGAGGTGGTCAGACATGGCTGTTTACCGTAATCTCTTAGCAGAGGCCTTGAACTATACAACTTTTTCTCTCTCCTTAACATAATTCAAGCCTAAGGTGTAAACTTACTGAATTGTCTGTTTAATTGAACCTGGAAGTACGATCTAATTTGACATCTTCTAGTAATTCTTCTCTGCCCTCTCCTAGCTCTCCTGGATTCCGTAAAGCTCCACTAATAACCCAGTTTTTTTGGTTTTACTCATCAAAGTTTTCTTAGTTCCCAGGCGTGGATATGAGGGCAAAGAGATAAAAAGGATAGCCTTCAGGTTTGATTACAATAATCATACTTAAGTTCTATATATACTTTTCAATTTACAGAAGTTATTTTATTTGTATCTCTGTTTTTGCAACGGAGACTCTTGATAAAGGATGGGTGGATGGATGGATGGACAGTTGGGTGGATGGATATTTGACGAGTGGAAGGAAGGAAGGAAATAAAGTCTCTCCCTATAGTCTACACCCTGAAATTGGAGGGAGAGGAGATAATATTCATTTAATTTGATTTTCTCAGTAATCCAGATTTGAGCTTTTTCAACCATGTCCTGCCTTCTCTTTTCTTCAGCTACGCAGCTCCATTCCCCAAACAATGTGAGTTAAGAGATAGGGACTAAGCCAAGATTCTCCCCACTCTCTCTAATTGCCCTTCACTGGGGCCTTCAGAGCACTGAGCATAGGAATACGTGAAACCCACCGTTTCAGGGTAAAGGACCTCAGCCCTGGGGTATGTTCCTCATGGGCCTCTGATCTGCTGTAGTGCAGACACCCAGGCCTGGAGGAAATCATGCCCTGGGAAAGTATATCTTTTCATTTAAAGATGTAAAACAATTAAAATGTGAACAGCAGCTGTCAGCGGTGGCCTCTTACCATTAGGGTAATGTAATGGGAAAGACTGTTGATATTTTGGGGTTGATGAAAATGTCGACCTTTTTTTGGATAACAGCTTTATTCAAGTGTAATTCACATACCATACAATTCACTGGTTTTTAGTATAGTCACAGAGTTGTGCAATCGCCACCACCATTAATTTCAGAATATTCTTATCACCTCAAAAAACAAAAAAGCCCATACCCTTTAGCCATCGCTCCGCCACCACACCCCCAAAATGATCATTTTTTAAATCAAATTTGTAAGTCATTGGCCTACTGGAATTTGCGCTCTGATCATGAGCTCTCCGAGAGGGCGCCTGTAGGCTTGCAGCATGCGGAATGGGTAGGGCAGGTGGGGCTCTGTCCCCTTGCTGCTTACCATGTGTCTCAGGGGGCCCCCTTCCCTGCTGGGGTCCTCCAGAATTTGTGTGTGTGTGTGTGTGTGCGTGCGTGCGCGCACACGCACGCATGTGTGTTTAACCAGGCCACTTACAGAGCACACACAGGGAAAAGCTCCACTTTTGGGGGAGAAATGTGAATTTTGAAGCATTCTATTATGTCTCTTTTACCTGAAAATTGCTTCTTTCTCACGGAACTGCTTTTCCAGAAGAGGGCCCTAGTGGATGAGACAGTCTTCTTTACTTTATTTCACAAGTGATTTGTAATCTTGAGGCTAGGCGCTCCAAATGGCGGAAAAACGTATACCGCAAGAAATATCCAGTTCAAGAGACGGGGACGAGAAAGACCAAGCTCCTGTTTCGCTCTGTCTTTCTTTTTTTTCCTTCCAGCGCCTTTTTCAAGCACTAAAAGCCCAAAAAATTTTAAAATGAGAAACCTGTAGTGAATATTGTTTCTTGCTTTCAAACAAGAAAACATTTCTTGCTCTGGAGTATTTTATGCCCCAGAACACTTCTTTGATATTTCGAGCTGCAGGGTGAAAATTGTCAGCTCTCAGTCGATAGATCAGTGCAGCATCCTAAAGACGGAAACAGGAAGAACGTGACCGATGCCCACCTGCGTCTCTTTTGCATGTGCTTCCAAAAATAGGATGCGTGTGCATTACACTTAATTTTTCCTTTGTATTTATTAGCGTTTTGGTATCCCTTTGCTGCATAAAAACATAAAAAGCCCAGAACTTAGGTTATCCAGTTCTGCTGCTGCTTTGAATTCAGACTAGCTTTGCAACTTTTGAAGCTTCAGTTTGCCCATCTGTGAAATTCATTCAGCAACCCCTACTGTGTATCCCATAGCACTTCCATCCACCTGACAATATAAGTCTTGATTATTTTCCATCTCCTCCTCACACCCCTAGAATATCAGCTCCTTAAGGCCGGGACTTTCTTCTTTGTTCATTGCTGTATTCCCAGCATTTAGAACAGTACTTGGCATATGGCAGGTGCTCCGTTAATATGAGTTAAAGGAAATGAGCACACACATGCTCATTTAGGAAGCACGTGCTTCAGTGCTTCCTGACTTCCTACCTGAAGTCAGGAAGTTGGACTTAGATGATTCGGAAGGGCCCCTCTGGTTTTTAACATTTGATCATCCATGCCAAAAGCCCTCTCCGGAAGCTGTTCTGACACATTTTTGTATGTGTATGAAGGATAACGGGGTTTTCACATGCCCTGATCTGAACTTCTTGTGTGTTTCCCTTTTCTGTAATCTTAAGGAGAAAGTTAAGTCTGGGGAGTCTTCACTCTTGTAGCTATAAGAAGACAAGGTAAGTGTTTTTCTCTATGGTCTCCTTTGAAGTGAAATTCTTATACACATCATATCCTGAAGGGCAGATTTCTTTTTGTGTATGTATATGTCAGCTTACATATTAGCACATGCCCAGAGCCTAATGGGAAATCAGACAACAAACCTAAAACAAGTCTAGTAAATTTGCCTTTTCATACCCTTCACACTTGATGAGATTTTCATGAAATTGGTAGGTGAACTCTGAACATATTTGGCCATAGGCAGATTCCTGTTTGTCTTTGCTTCCTGAAGGTAGGACTCGTAGAAGGACTTGTAGATGGCATTTGTAGGTATGGGGTAGACAAGGGAAAATATTTCAAGACTCCTGGATTATTTGGGGACCTTGCCTTGGGTTGCCTTTGTATTATAAGGTCAGATTTAAGGTCAGGAAAGACGAGTACCAATACGATACGTTTCTGCCTAAGAAAATACTTCGGCTTTTGCTGAAACTTGATTTCATTTTGCTTGGTTTCTCAGGGTGATTTTGCCTCAATTCTGTACAAATAGGATTTCTAGATACTTGGTGCGAAGATAAACTGCATGTCTCTACTCGTTGACAATGAGTTGGGTTTTGCAGGTTGGTTTGTTGTAACTTTTTTCTCTGAGCATCTCCGTTATAGCATCAGTGCAGAGAGATTTTCTTGTGTAGCCAGGGCTGCATATAGCTTTTTACTGTTTTCATTCTCCTGCGAGATGGACTTAGGGGAGCTCTTATGTGAACTGAGGCGTGTCAGGGAGAGCGCTCACATGGGTCCATTGGCGGATGCAAGGCAGACACGGCTGTGTTTAGATCCTCCCTCAGAGTTGCAGGAGCCCATTCGCGCCGCTCCCTCACCTCCGTAGGTCATGGAAAATGGCAAAAGTAGGATCGTTGAGGTAATTTTTTGAAGCACTGTTATTGTGGTTGACATTGATCACTTACTACTTCAGTTGCATTCCATGATGTCAGGTTTACTGCATTTACCTGTAGAAGAAGGAAAATAAACCCTCTCAGAGAAGAAAAGGGCAGCATTATTATGTGTTCATGGAGTCATAATATGGCCTCATTGTCTCTCGCTGCGGCCATCAAGGATGTATCCATATAAAATAACACAGCAGAGCTGATGCTTAGAGGTTATGAAAGAACATACAGGGGTTGTCAAAGCTATATCTGGGTTAAAATATGTTGTGAGACTCCCAGCCCTCCTCAACAGAGGCTGTTTAAGGTACAGTGCGGGTATTTGTGCTGCTTTCATTGTATGCATCCTGAATGAAGAATCAGCTCTTTAAAAAGAACGTTAAAAATAAAACCCATGTTGTAGAAATCTGACTTAGCCCAAAGAGATTGTGGGTGTCTTAAATGGCTACTCATTTCCCAAGGTGGCTCAGAGGTTTCCTCTTGGTCGTGAGATATTTTGACATGGCATCTGTACTTTGCCTTTTAAAAATGATGTTCTGTCTGTGAAAATACATACATACTTCCTCACAATCACTTGTATGACTCTTCGGGGATGTGAACCCCAAACCTCCTAGGAGGGAGGGTTTGTCTCCTCCTGTTTCGGAATTGGCCTCACCCCAGCTTCTTGCCCCACCAGGTTCTGGTTTCCAGCTTGGACCATTTCATTTCTCTCTCCCATCAGGGGGCAAGACTGGTTGAAGAAACTCTTGTATAGAGAAAGTGTAAATCATACCTCAATAAAGCTATTAAAAAACACACACACGCAAGCACCCTGATTAATGGACTGTGCCATCACTATGTGAATACTGTGCGTGGTTTTTAAAAATAGCTCTTTCACTAGAGTGTTTCGGTTGAGGGTGTGTATTCTTGGATTGTTTTTTATTATTATTTTTTTGTATAGCATTGATAGGAAAAGATAGAACTCTTATACTAATACATGCAGTATTTAGATTGGATAATACTCCCTTCTCTTTTTATGGGGATTTCCTGACTTTCTCCTTTGCTTTTCCCTGCTACTTAAGCATCAAGTCTTGGGCATTTTCCCAGTGTAATTGTTGATTAAGTGCTGCATATCCTGCAACGATTATGAGAAGATTATTGTATTCAGCTTTTAATCTTATGAGTGTCAAATATTTTACTTTAATGGTATCTTTATTGTTATTATTCTTCATAGCTCTTTCTGTTTGAGTAATGTAATCAGGCAAAATAAAGGTAACAGCACAAATTCAGCACTTCTAGAGTAAGAATTCTTTGTCTCAGAATGGAAAGCGCCACCTGCTGGCTGTTCTGAAATGCTGATTGGGGTCTGCAAAGATGGAATTAGGAATGCCTTAGGCCTCTTTTGGTTGCAAGTAACAGAAAGCAGCTAGCTCAAGAAGAAATATATATAAAGATAGAGACCTATTGGAGGCAGTACCAAGGGTCTCAGGACCCCAAGGCCAGGCTTGTAGCTGGGAGGCACCAGGACCGGGAACCAGACGGCTGCCAAGAACGCAGGCAGCGCTCACCTCCTCGCTGCTTCTTTCTGCGCGTCCTCTGTGTTTTCTCTAACGTTGTGTGTGAATTGGTCAGTGGTCATCGGTAGCTTTCAAGCTAAATATCCTCTGTAGACGAGAGCAGCCCAGGTGGACCAGCCATCTTTTGGTCTCAGTTCCCAATTCCCAGGAGCAATGGGAATTCTGACTGGAACAACTGTAGTCATGTGACACCCCCCCACCCCAGTCCAGTCAGCTGGTCCAGGAGCGCCGTCTCATGACGTGAATCACGGCAACCAGGGGCTCTCCCCGTTGGCGAGGGAAGGCGCAGCTCCAGAGAAAGAGGCTCGGTGTGAATGGACCTGACACCTGCAGTAGGGCTGTGTTTGTATATTTTTGTGAGAAGGACGGCGACCCTGACTCCTCATGCAGCCTTCAGGGATGCCCCACACACTTCTGCAGGAATCTGAATGCATATTCCAGAGCTTGGGTTTCTGAGGGGAACCCCCAAAAGCAATTTCTAGTCAACTGCCTATTGCTTAGCTGGGCGAAAGGAATCAACAGTATGAGTAGCTCCAGTTACTGTTTCCACAGAACCACTGATGTCTCCACTTTATAGATGGGGAAACTGAGGCTGGAAGGACAATGTGTCACCTGTTGTCATGTCACTTGTTCTGGTTGACTCCAAAATGCAGAGCCAACCATGGTACTAGGTTTGGGCTTTATCTCTACAAGCTGACAGCCGATGCCTCATGGGTATGTAGGGAGGACAGTAGGTGGTTAATAGGGAAGTGGCTGGTTACACGTTGGCCTGAAGTGGAAAATTTGCTGGGAATAATCCATATTGAGTAATATTTGTGCACATCGTGAGGACTTAACCTCAGCATGAACTTTCTATATAGAAACCTAAAATCCATGTAACTGTTTTAGTTGGACTTCAAGCCATAGGGCATCACTTTGAGTAGAGCGTGTCACAGGGATAGAGTTCTGACTGGTCCAGCCAGTGTCATCCCCTACTCATCGCTCAAAGGATTGCATTGTCTGTAATATGGGGGATGGCGCTAATTGGAAAACTGTGGCTTATCTATCAGTGCTAACTAACAAGATCATGGAACCAGGGAGGTTGGAGCAGTTTCTCCAAGAGTGATCATTGTGGGTGGTGAGTATTGAGTGAGGTGTAGAGAATCAAACTGTCTATATAGATGCTGCTGCCATGGAAAGAGCACTGGGCTGACAGTCAGGGTTCTGGGGGCCAGGCCTAGCCACTGACCATCTGTGAGACCCCAGGCAAGTCACTGCCTGCTCTTCACCACTCCGCTTTGTTTCTCCCTTTCTTTTTAATATGTTGTAAAAAAAAAAAATCATAAAGTACAAAAAGATATATAGTGAAAACTGTCATCCTCCTGTGAAAGAAATACAGCTCTAGTCCCCCTCCCCAGAGGTAACCGGCACGATCAGTTTCTTACGTGCCGTTTGATAGCCGATGCCTTTACACACCTGAGTAAGTGTGCACATTTATGCAGACGGGGACATACCATATGCATTATTCTGACCATAAAGATCTTTCTGTATCAATGCATATAGAGCTATCCTTTTTTGGGACTCCGGAGTTTTTCACTGTGTGGCTGGATTAAAGTATCCTCTGGTCTTTGACATTCTACAGATAGGGTTGCAAAGTGGCGTTTTGTTGGTTCATTTCCTTAATTGAGCGAGGTTGAAGGCCATGTATATTTTTTTCTGTATGTTCCCTCCTTGTGCCCGCTGCTCTTTTTTTTTTCCCCCATTGAATTTTTCTTTTCCTACTGCACCTCATTTTCCAAAGAGGTAATGATCCAAGTGCCAGTCATTTCTACAATTAGGAATATTTTAGCCGGGGGAGAGATCTGATGGATGTTTACTGAGAAGCCCGGGTACCTGGGAAAAGGCCCCGCGTCAGCTGCGGAGGCCGACTTCGTTTACCCGGTCCCTTTCTTCCTCCCCATTGTTGTTGAGGTGAGGTCATGCCGAGTTCCTCAACAAGCCTCAGACTTAGTAGGGGGAATACCTGCCCAATAGTGGGGCTTGACCAGTTTTTGCCGGTTGAACAAAAGAGAGAACATGGCATTGTGGGATGAGATTATCTTTGGGATGAACTAGTTCTCTAGACATTGACCTGGGTTCAAATCTTCTTGGCTCCAGAATTTGCAAGCCATGCAAACCTCTCTGGACCACAGTTCCCTCATCTGTAATATGGGAATAATAATACTGATGTTGCCAGGCTGTTCTGAGCAATAGAAAGAACATAGTAAAGTATCGAGCACATGACAGGTTTTCAGTAATTGACAGCTTCTAGTATTAGTGTCATTGTTCTGATCAGGACTGTTATTGCCATCACCATAAACCCAACGGGTGACAGTAGGGCCATGGGCTAAGACTAAACAATTGATTCATGAGATGACCATGTTATATGAGATTGTGACTTTTGCAGACCATCTGCGTCTTTGCAATAAAAGTTTATTTGCACCTACATTGATTTCATTTGTCTTGTGACCATCATTTTCTTACAGGCTTTAAGCCTCTGTTGCTAGACATAGTACATAATGCCCGTGTAGTTTCAATGCCCATCCAGTTTTCGGGCCTTGAAAAGGGAGAGTGATTTGAAAGTATTCTACTTGAATTCTTAGTGAAAAAGATCTGAAAACTCTGCTCCTCCCCTTGCCTCCCCCAAGAAGTCTGAGAGATCAAAACAAATAATCTTTCTCTCTGCATCCCTTAAACCCAACTTAAGAAATTAACGAAGGAAGATGGATAGAGTGAAATAAGACTCATCGAGAAGAAATGGGAGCCTCCTAATTGATTCCCACAGAGCTGCTGGTTATTTACAACTAGGAAAATTGCCTGCTTGGAGATACCAGTTCAGCGCTCTGGTTCCACTGGTTTGACAGGAAAAAGTCGCTGCGCCTGGCTGGAAAAGCTCTTAGGGAGGAGGAAAGTAGAATGAATTACATCTGACTGTTTTTTTTTTTTTTTTTTATGACTATTTCTTATTTTTTTTTAACTGTTCTTTTTTTTTAATTAATTAATTAATTAATTTATTTGGCTGTGTTGGGTCTTCGTTTCTGTGCGAGGGCCTTCTCCAGTTGCGGCGAGTGGGGGTCACTCTTCATCACAGCGTGCGGGCCTCTCACGGCCGTGGCCTCTCTTGCTGCGGAGCACAGGCTCCAGACACGCAGGCTCAGTAGCTGTGGCTCACGGGCCCAGTTGCTCCGTGGCATGTGGGATCCCCCCAGACCAGGGCTTGAACCCGTGTCCCCTGCATTGGCAGGCAGACTCTCAACCACTGCACCACCAGGGAAGCCCACATCTGACTGTTTAACACCATCTCATTCATAGATTTCTGCCTTTTCCCCCAGTGGATCATTCGCAGTCTCTTTTTTAGTATATAATTGTTCATTTTAAATTTTCATGTTTGCTCTAGCTGGGTGTATGTTAATTACTGGCAGTCTGTAATTATGTTGTCTATTTGTCATTTCCATGGCAGCAAGGGTAGTAAGCTAGAACTCTTCCAATAGCAAGAATTGTAATTTATAATTCCCTCCCCCCAAACCATTTAGAAATTGATACGTTTCACTCACATTCTAGATGTAGTTCAGTAAATGCCATGTTATTGATGTTCATTATCAGGTTTTAAGCTAAGAAATGCCGCTGTACTCTAACTTAGAGATTCCCAAGATTTTGGTGTATTCATTCAATCCACAGCCACTTATTGAGCACCCACTGCACACTAGGTGCTTGGGATGTATTCTCTGAATAGAACAGACAAAATAAAATATTCTGTAGTTCTCTGTGTAACAGGACTGCCCAGCTGACCCCTAAAGCCACTGTCTGGCTGGCGGCAATGGCTGTGTGTCCCCTAGGCTGCCAAACACTTGTCTGTTCCCAGCCCTGTAATAATGAGGAATATGGTAAGAAGTTAGAAGCCACTGGCGATTAAAGTTATTATTTCACATTAAAGTCCCCCGATATGATATTGGCAGCTGAGACATACATGGAAAACATAATAGTTTAAAGATCATCAGATTAGTTCCAGACATCCCCAGGATCTGGGTGCAAATTAAATTAGAGGTACATCAAATCGATCCAATCAAGAAACAGGTCTGGGATTAGGGGGCATGTTCTTGCTGTATGGACCAGGTAAACAGAGTGACCGTTGATACTGCCTAAAGCCACATGCCTCACAGGAAGTTCCAGCACCCTAGATTGAAACTGACCCCTGGAAATGATTCCCAAGACTGGGCTGTTCTGGTGCTATGAGTACAGAAGGTGGGGACTTGGGAAGGGTCTAGAGTGGAGCTGAAGACTAAAGGTTCAGTGAAACTGATTTAAGAGATGGTCCTGCTGGTGGGTAATGCTGAAGAGCAGGTGCTTACAGGAGAAGGGATCTGGGGGAAGTTAGGCAGTTGGAAATGCTCTATCTAAAAAAGGCATATGGGGCTTCCCTTGTGGCGCAGTGGTTGGGGGTCCGCCTGCCGATGCAGGGGACACAGGTTCGTGCCCCGGTCCGGGAAGATCCCACATGCCGCGCAGCGGCTGGGCCCGTGAGCCATGGCCGCTGAGCCTGCGCGTCCGGAGCCTGTGCTCCGCAACGGGAGAGGCCACAACAGTGAGAGGCCCGCGTACCGCAAAAAAAAAAAAAAAAAAGGCATGTGACTTGAGTTCCCCATAGTCATTCAGCAACTTTTTTTTAGTACTTATAGAATGTGGTAGAGTGTGAACAAGACAGAGGTCCTGCCCACATGGAGCTTCCATTTCACTGGGGGAAGCAAGACAGACAAATAGGACAGACAGATGGACAGATAACCAAATGTGATATAATATAATGTTGTACAGTTATGAGTGCTACAAAGAATTATAAATGGGATAAAGGAATAGAGTGATCAAGGTATCCTACTCTATTAGTCGTTTTTTGCACTTCACTAGTTCTCAGTATGAGAAGAAGACATTAAGGGGAGGGGTGGTCACAGTTTGTTCCTTTGGGGTTTTTTGGTTTTGTTTGTCTTCCCCCAAATCAATACAGGGCTTTTAGTGACTCTTTAAAATATCACAGAGAGGTCTTAGGAATCATCTGGCATCTTGTTGTTTCTGTAGCTGGATAACTTAAATCTTATTCATCACCTGCCGAACTGGTCCTTCTGCAGAGATGTAGATACCATCTAAAATTTTTCTAATATTCTTGTTTTCAACTGTTGTGGCTTGCTGCATCAAAGCAGCTGAATTTGATGCAGTTTCAATGTCGTTTTCTTTGAGAATTAACTCACCTTTCTGGGCTTGAGGTACTGAACAAGCGATGTCTGGCCTCACCTGAGCCCGGAGCATCTGTCTTTTGCCCAAAAAATTTCAGATTTCAACAAGAGACCTGTTCTGAATAACAATACTGATGGGGAGATGAGCATATACAGACCTCATTTTGTAATGGAAACCCAACATAACACCCTTGATCATGTTCTGTTCGTGATACAGATAGTCGAAAAGTGGCCAGTTTCTTTCTGTATCCCCACCATTTGTCAACCTGGAGCCTCTTTCTTTTCTTTCCAAGGAAACTGAGTTCTACATTGATATGATTGAAGTCCCTCCAAAAGGCTCTTCTGGTTCCCTTCACAGTAATTGTGTGGCCCTTCACACAGTAATTGTGTGATGTCAGAATTTTCTGGAATATCTGCAGTCTGATTGCTGAGAATGGTCTTCATTCTCATAGTAGATGCAGCAAAGAACAGTTTTTATTTTTAACAAACCTTGTGAGATAATTGTAGATTCATATGGAGCTGTAAAACAATTGTAATTCAGAGAAATTCTGTTTCTCCCAATGGTAACATCTTGCAAAACTAATAGTATAATATATATAATCTCATCTGTATCTACAAAAGAATCTTGCTGGGGTTTTGATAGGAATTGCATTAAGCTTGTGTATCAGTTTGAGGACAAATGACATCTTTACTATGTTGAGTCTTCTAATCCATGAACATGGTATACCTTTCTGTTTGTTTAGATCTTCTTTGATTTCTTTTATGAGCATTTTTGTAGTTTTCAACATATAAGTCCTATACATGTTATATTTACACCCAAGTATTTCATTTTTCTTGAACAATTGTAAGTGATATTATTTTTAAATTTTTGGTATCCATTCATTTATTGCTAGCATATAGGAATATAGTTGATTTTGTATGCTTATCTTGTATTCTGAGACCTTGCTGAATGTACATTTTAGTTCTAGGAGGTTTTTTGTATATTCCGTAGGAAGTTCTATGTAGACAGTCTGCAAATAAAGACAGTTTTATTTCTTCCCTTTTGATCCATATACCTTTATTTCACTTTCTTGCCTTATTTCACTGGTTAGAACTTCCAACACTATATTAAATAAGAGTGGTGAGAGAGACATCTTCACCTTGTTCTCAGTCATAGGGAGGAAAGCATTCAGTCTTTCCTTATTAAGCATAATGTTAGCTGTAGGGTTTTTTAACAGATGCTCCTTGACAAGTTGGGTAAGACCCCTTCTATTCCTAGTGTGCTGGGCATTTTTATCATGATTAGATGTATTTTTCATATGCCTTTTCTACATCAGTTGATATGATCATATGATTTTTCTTCTATAGCCTGTTGACATGGTAGATTACTTTGATTGATTTTTGAATACTGAACCAGTCTTCCATCCCTGGAATAAACCCCACTTAGTCACAGTATATAATTCTATTTAAATATTCCTGGATTATATTTATTAATATTTTGTTAATTTAGTCTGTACCTTGCCTTTTTTATACGGTCCTTAGTTGGTCTGCTTTCTTCTCTCTACCTTTCAGAGTCTTCTTATGTTTGTCTTATATTTAATGTCCATCATTTTTTGTTGTGTTTGGTGGGAAGAATAGGGAAAAGTATGTCTATTCCATTTCCTGGAAGCAGAAGTCCCTTCAGATGGTCAATTTTTAGGTATACTTTTAAGCAGCTGTATAATTTACTACCAGAAGAAAAGAAAATCCTGAATTCAGGTCTTGATGAATAAAAATGTTCGACCAAGTTACTGGTTTGACTTGCCTGATTCTAAAAGAAGCTGAACAAAGAGATTTAGGCTGAGCAAAAAGGTGTAAACATATCAGGTCTTCAGTATCACTCCTGTACTTCCCAGCAGAAGAAAGACCTGTTAGGGTCATCAAAGCGTCACGGACACTATACAGGCTTTTACCCCAGCAGATCGGCACGCACGGATAGAAGCCTTTTGATGAACTTCAATCCACTGTCGTGCCGACAGCATTCACTTAAATTGCATTTCCGGGACTTCCCTGGTGGTGCAGTGATTAAGACTCCACGCTCCCAATGCAGGGGGCCTGGGTTTGATCCCCGGTCAGGGAACTAGATCCCACGTGCATGCCGCAACTAAGAGTTCGTGTGCTGCAATTAAGACCTGTTGCAACCAAATAAATAAATATTTATAAAAAATAAAATTGCATTTTCTTCAAGCTGCTGGTAATACCAGATATTTACAAAAAGGTGCTATAGGCACTGCCGCATGCTCTCAGTTGCCTATCAACAGTTATTTGCCAAATAATTGTGTGTTGGGGGGCCTGAAACTTAGGCCAAGGGGGACTTTTCTTCTGTTGTAGACAGATGATGATGACTGGTCAAGGAGATGAGTTCTCAGAGGGTCAGCGAGAATCTCTTCTGCATCAAAAGAGCGCCCATTCTTTGCTTTCATTGGTTGGCTTATTTTTCTGCCTTTCTTATGATTTCCAAGAAATATGGCACGGTAGCAGAGGTCACAGAGATTCAGTGGGGGAATCAATAAGCCACGGAGTTCTAACAGCCCCTGGTTTCAAAGGTCCCTCTCCATGGTGAAGTTTTCAAAACAGCAGATATTTTCCATTCTCCTCTTATCTTCCTGCTGGTTTACTTTAGCATATATTTGCACACACCAACTGTGAGTGCAGTGATTGAGTAAGAAATGATCCCTGCTCTCAAGGAGTGGTAGGCGGAGAGGGTACAAATGACCGTAGTTCAGGGGTCACCAAGGAGCAGACAAAATGCCTTCAAAGGTCAGAGGCAGGTAACCTGGCTTTCTGCTGGTGAAATTTGAGCTGGTGCTTCCAGAGTTAGGAGGATTTCAGCAGCTGGGGGTAGGGTGGCACTGCTGGCAATGGGTGGGCCAGGAGGTGAAAGCATAGGCACGTCCAGGGAACATAGCACAGAGCACATAGGGCTGGACTGAAGAGAGAACAGCACTTTCCTCTCCAGCGCTCACCTGCCCAACCATTGAAAATAAACATCTGTTCCCCATATGACCGTTAGAACCGTAATGTCTTTCCACTTATGTTTTTCCTTCCACTTTACCTAAAGTGGGCTTTTGTCATCCCCTCATTCATTTGTGCACTTGAGTTAAGACTTCAAAGTGTGCTTACCTACCTAGCGTTAGGGGTTGAATTGCACCTTCCACCCACCCCAAGATATGTTGGAAGTCCTAACCCACCCTTCAGTACCTGGGAATGTGACCTTATTTGGAAATAGGGTCTTTGCAGATGGAATCTGTTTATGTCTTGTAATCAAGATGAGGTCACTAGGGTGGACCCTGATCCACTGTGATTGGCGTCCTTATTAGAAGAGGGAAATTTAGACACAGACACACACGGGCAGAACTCCACGAGATGATGGAAGCAGAGATTGGAGCTGCAAGACAAGGGGTGCCAGGATGGGTGACCAGCACTGGAAGAGGCAAGGAAGCGTTCTCTCCTACGAGTTTCAGAGGGAACATGGCCCTGCCAGCACCTTGATTTTGGACCTCGTTGTTTTAAGCTACCCAGTTTGTGGTTCTTTGTTATGGCAGCCCTAGGAACTAACATACCTAGTTTATACCCGGCCCTCTACTCGTGGAATTCGACTTGGATTCTACAGTCTGTCAGGGAGGTTCAGTTGTGCCTGTTGAGGTCACATCGGTGGCTAATAGGTGGTCTTTGCAGGGGGAATTTGATCATCAGAGGGGCTCCTCGGTTTTCTGGGCTTTAGGCTGAGGTCTCTGGGATCTCCATGGAGGACAGTGAGCTGGTGACAGAGGGTGGAGTAAGCAGGCACTGTGACGTGGTTCCCATTAGAAAATTGGAGTAGATGGGAATTAAAGGGTTCTAGGGCAAAAGACTTCAGAGTTCATTTATACCAACTCTTCCTCCTGCCTCTCCCTGGAGAGAAGTATCACGTGACCCATCCAAGAGCCACTCTGCTAGTAACAGAGTAAGGACTTGAATTCAGATCTTAAATCTCATATCCAGACTTCTAAGATTTCTACAGGGACTCTAAAGTCTGTGGTTCTGACTTCGGAAAGTTTTTTGGGGGTCACAGAATTTTAACTTACGCCTTTAGACTCTTCTTTATTTACTGGGGCTGGTGGGGGGAGGAAAGAATAGGCACTTTAAAAAAGAAAAAGCAAAAAAGGGGAACATGTTGACCTTCAGGAAAGGGATTTGAAAGAATAAGTTTATGCATCTTTAAAATAAAAGACCCAAGGGTATTTAGTTTTACTCTGTGTCATTGAAAAATAAAATCCACCCCAGCCTCAAGTGGATGGGAAGTTCCAGCTCACAGGTTCATTCACTGACCGTCCGACCCACGTGTTGCAGAGGGTAGAATTTATAAAATCAGCAACTGTTATATGAGCTCAGACACCACAAGTTGCACTTTCAGCGTCATTCTGAGTTTCCTGTCCCTCTGCAGGGTGGAGTAGAGCCACTAATGTTGTTTCCGTGGATTTCATCTTTCCAGGCTTGGTTTAAATCTCGAGTGCAGGATGCCAGGTAGATTCATTATGGCAGTAGCAATGCACACATGCCATCATGGTAGCTTTAAATCAATCTCTCTCCTAAAGGTTCCGAGGAACGTCACTTACAAGGCACATTGCTTGCATGAGCGTCCTTTGTGTTGGGTGCCCTGGAATGTAATTTCTATCAGGAAGACGTAAAGGAGACACGGGGAGGAATCATTTTGCTTGACAGCACACTTTGAAAGGAAGGGGAGTTTGTTATTGTTATTTTTTGTTGTTACTATGATTGTTTCTTGGGTTCCTCCAACAAAGAAATGCTGTGTGGCTTTCAAAAGTCTCCCCGTGCAAATGCTTCCCGTCACCAGTGATCAGCGTCCTGCCATTTTGAAATCCAGAAGTGGCTTTAGCAGCCCTTATGACATAATCATTGCCGGGAGCTGGAGACCAACCTCTCAGAGAAATTGACACTCTCATCTTCCATCTTCGTGTACGCATTCTAAGTGCTGGTGTGCTGTCACTTTAACAAACTGTCACCCTGAAATAGGGTTGCTTCATCCAGTGCTGTGGAAAAACAAGGTTAGAAGAGCAGAGGCTTTTGTTGATAGTGAGCAAGTGGGATTTGTTAAACCAATATTGAAGGGTGGTTTGCACAACTCTCGGCGGCTCACGTTACTTCTGAAAAGATGTGGTCTTTCAGCCCTGGTTGGCGCAGATACAGTTAAAGTTGCATCAGGACCTTTGTTATATAATCCTTCCCGGTTATATAATTTGGGGTCCTGTTTTTTCTTGCCCTGGTTTATATCGATTGAAACAAGGATAGAAGATCACAACAGTTCATAGTTTCCTGTAATAGCGGAGGCAGTAATGTTATTGATTAAAGCACATGGGATCTATTGGTTGTCAGTAATACTATATACAGGATGAACTATGTGTATGTGAACAGTTTGTGTATGAAAAATATAAAATGAGTTTCAGACATATCCTACAGATGAGCAGTTTAAAAGAACTGACTTTCAGATTCTGGCTTATACGAACCTTCTGGTCTCAGCCCATGTCTCTAGCGGGTCAGAAACTAGAAGCCAGCCTAGATATGGAAACATACAATACGGTAGGGACTTTTTGTGGCTGCCGTGAGTGGCCCCTATGACTTTTACCAGACCTGGCCCAGATACAATTAGGAGACGTTACAACCTAAGGGCAGGTAGGATTCTTGAGACTTCGGTTCACACTTTCCTGCAACACTGAGCTCACCTATCTCTGAAGTGACTGCTATCACCTGCTTCTATCTTGGCCTCCTCCCAGTTATTTCAAATATAAATTTAGTAGCCAATAATTTGCGGCCCCCAGCCAATTGATTTGAGCAGACCTAGAAATCAATTACACCACTGTCCCCCTACTCCCACCTACCCAGCCTGGGAAGATTGTAGAACAAGCACATCTGTCCCATGCCCCAGCTCAGAGGCACCCCTACGTAGGCGACACGGATCAGAAGACAGTACCACATGGGGCAGCCATGCTATTACTTCACGTACGTCTGACTCCAGATGCGAGGGTTCTGTGTCTGCCCCTTCCAGGGCCCCAGCACCCTGACTGTCTGGCTGGGACCTTCTCAAGAGCTCTTGGTCCTCAGGGAGTGGTGCTCACATCCTGCTCTAACAAGACTCTAGTCGTCGGAACCGTGAACCGTGAAGGACACACCTTCCACGCTGCCAGCAGATCAGATCCGACCCCCACCTTTGCCCCTTCCCACCACTTGGACCTGGACCCACTCTACTCCTTTTCATCCTCAGCCACCCTCCCTCTCAGGCTTCTGAGCTCCTGCCACCTCCCTGCCACCCCCTCCCCAGGTCTGACTGCTGTTGGCTCCCAGAATTCAATGTGGCCAAGAAGCCACGCTAACATCTTTCTACAAAACAGTAATATTTTGCTTCAAATACTTCCTAAGAAGCAAGTACTAACATCAAATTGGGTTGTGGGTAGTTTCAGTTTTCTTCTTCATACCCTTCTTTCTTTTTTTTTTTTTTTGGCTGTGCCACACAATATGCAGGATCTTAGTTCCCCGACCAGGGATCGAACCCACACCCCTTGCAGTGAAAGCGCAGAGTCCTAACCACTGAACCACCAGGGAATTCCCAACCCTTCTTTCTTTAAATCACATTTTCTACAATGAACATGTACTAGTTTTTTAACTGGAAAGGAAATATATATATTGTAAAATAGCCGTTGGGAAGATGGCAAATAAAAACAAGTAGTCTTTTTTGTTCAGTAGAATAACAACAACAGTAAAATCACCCCAGAGTAAATCAGTGCAAAAATATGAGGCAGCCTTGCTCCTCCTCATCAAGTAATAAATGGCCTTTCACAGGTGAGATGAGGTGGGACGTTACCATCATTACCATCAACCTCCAGTCCTGATACTTCTGCAGAGATGCTGGGCATGTCCTACTCCAGTAGACACCATGGGAATTTATTACAGGGTTGTTGGGAGGCTCAAATGAGAAAATAGATGTGAAAGTACTTTATAAATGGAAGCTATTGTTTTCAACAAAAAGTAGGGAACTTTCATCTACATTGGGAGACAAGGCAGAACATTGTAAGGATGTTTATACAATTTAACATAGGGGAAGATGTGGCCATTACGATCTAAGAACTTAAGTTCATCTATTCATTTGATAAATATTTACTGGGGGCTTGGAACAGTTCTTGGTGCTTGGGATTCATCAGTGAAGAAAACAGACACAAATCCCTGCCTCATGGAGCCTCGTGAGGGAAACAGATGAGAAACAAAAACATCTAATAAATAAAAAAGAAGTGGTCATCAAAATAACAACAGTAAGTAACACTCCAATAGTGCTTATTTTGTGCCAGGCATGTATGTAATATATTTAATCCCAAATACTCTATGAAGTAGATACTATTTTCAACCCCATGGTGGGGGGAAATGACCCATAGAGAGGTGAAGTGACTTGCCCAAGGTCACGCAGCTAGTAATGCTGGCACTGGAAATCAGTTTCACAGAGGAAAGTGACTACCCATCACTTTGCCGTATTTTATCACTAGAAGCAAGTTCGTGGGTGAGAAGCCAGTGGAGAAAGAAACGGAACGGGGTAAGGGGTTATCCATTCAGCAGACATTTCTGAGTGCTCTGTGCCTGGCACTGTGTTGGATGCCTGGGATATAGAAATGCAAGGGGCATTATCCCTGCCCTGGAGAGGTTCACAGTCTCTTAGGGGAGATTAGGGGTACACAGACATATGAGCAAACCATGTGGTGTGATATACCTTCCTCCTTGGTTACCTAGGGCAGCAGAGGTACCACACTGGAAAAGCATTCTATTTGAGCAGACCCAAATCACCTAGTGATTTCATGGCATCAGCGGCCTTACCTTTGTCCAAAGACCATTGATCGTGGCGTTGTACTCTCTCTTTCCCTGCAGAACTTCTAGGCATGAGAGGCTGATCAAGCCAATAGCTTCTTTGGTTAGACTCCAGGCCGCAAAGCCAAGGCCCTTGGCCTTCCTGAGCTGATCCCTCCCGTCTGCACCAGGAGGGCCAGTTCAGTTCCCCTTGATGTCTGTCTGTTTAGTTGGTGTCTGTGGTATAGCCGTTGTTCACTCTTTTAAATGTCACCCGTCCCTCCTTTCCTCTCTCATTGACCTCAGAGAGTGTCACACGGAGGGACAACCCTTTGCATCCCCTGCCTGTTCCCAGCCCTGCCCACGGTCCTCCATCCCATCATTGGCAGAGGTGGGCCAGGGAGACCTCATGCCTACTGAGGATAAGCCATTGCAAGTTTATTTCCTGCTAGTGAGGGGTCAGTAGCGAATACAGCCTATTTATTCCCAGAGCTGAAAGTCACAAGGACTTAATACATGCTCTGGTGCTGTAGGGTTTCTGTTGGTTTGAGGTTATATTTGTTTCTTTACTTCTTTTGTCTGACAAAGTCTTCTGAAGAGGTGAATTGTTTTTGCTTTTGCTCTGGATTCAAGAGATGAGTATTGTCGTGGGGAAGTTCCCCCTTATCTTTCCCCGGGGCAACCACACTTAACCTCTTTTCTCATAGACATCAGTGCAGGAGGATGAGATCATTAACATTGAACATCCATCATAGGTCGGGACGGCCCTCCCCTCTTCAGGGCAGCTGAAGGATTTCTCTCCGTTAGGCCCATGGTGGTGGTTTTGCTTGCTTATGAGAAGGCCTGGCACGTTATGACTGTTACTTCACCTCGTTCTCAAAACAACCCATGTTAGGGTGGAGAAAACCCAGGCTCGGAGAAATAAAGTAACTTCTTCCCAGGCACAGAGCACGCAAGCAAGCAGAACAAGACTTAAACCCAGATTTTTAACTTTCTGTTTGTTTTCTTTCCAAGACTCTTTCTACTCCAAGTACTCTTCTGTGGGGAAATGAACTGAGCCTGTCTTCCTAAAACGTGTCCTTTTTTTAAACACTTAAAAACACTTCCTTCTTCCCGCAAGCCATGCTTCTGAGTTTGTTTGTTTGCGAGGTTTTTTGTCTGCTGGTTGGCTGGTTGGTTGGTTTTTTGGTTCCTATTATTAAGCTAGAAGAGGCAGGAATGAAGATTTTTTTCCTGGTAAAATAAGAAATTGCCTTCTCTCTTCAAATCTGTGCTTTTCTATCTCTCCAACAAGTTGAAGATGATATTAAAAGAATAGCTCTGTCTTACAGATTAACAGTGAGACACAGATTATTTAAATTCACGTTTTAAACTGTAGAAATAGACTAACAGGTGATCCTTACGTACTGTGACCTTGTTATTTTCTCAGACATTGCCACGTTTTGCAGTAAATAGTATTGATCAGACAGAAAGATAGGTTCATAACCGTGCGATCAAGAACATCTTGGGGCTCATCGATGAGGTTTAGGGGGTCTAGACAAATTCCTGAAATTGTGTTCAAAACATGTGCCTTCCTGAGCTTTTCTAATTAAAGAATCCTTCTTTTTCATCAGACCCTCAAAGGACGTGGTCACCACATCAGCATCTTCAAACAGCACATACTTGTAATCTCACAGTTGCCCTGGGTCAGGAATCCAGGCCCAACTTAACTAAGTCCTCTGCCCAGGGTCTCACCAGGCAGCAAACAAGTGTCTTAGGGCTGTGGTCCTTTCTGGAGTTGAGTCCTCCTTCAAGCTCATGTAGTTGCTGCCAGGATTCAGATCCTTGTGGTTGCAGGGTGGAGGTCCCCTTTTCTTGCTGGCTCTCAGGCAGGGTAGATACCCACATAGTCCCTGCCACGTGGCCCCCTCCCAGACTCTCACAATCAGGCAGCTGCTTCAGGGCCAGCAAGAGAATCTCTCATTCGGGTCTGCTGCGACACAGTCCTACCTGATGTAACGTGACCCAGGAAGTGACTACCCATCACTTTGCTGTATTTTATCACTAGAAGCAAGTAACACCTTCCATCTGTACTCAAAGGGAAGGAGATTATACAAGATCATGACCCACCGGGGGTCTCCTTGGTCTTTGTCTCACATAATCACCTCCTGAAAACTCAAAAGAACCTCTGCTCTGGAATCTTTGAAAAAAGACACAGTTGACATCCTACAAACAACGTCGTTAGTTCGCTGAGGAGTCGCATCATATCCGTGGGAAGAAACCCGACATGACTGAATGGGGAAAAATTGATCAGTCTTATTTTATCTAGATGGAGTCAGCGCCGTGAAGGGAGTATTAAATGAGAGAAAAGAGCTGATTCTAGGCTGTGTGGGAGAAGACCCACAGCAAACATGTATTACGGCCTATGTCAACATCGTGGCCACGCTTGCTCTATTTTTTGAGACAAAAAGATCATGGTTTGGACAAATGAGAGGCAGCCAGACCCCAAAATAACTTCAGACTCCTCGTTCCTGGGTGCTGAGGGGGTAGCTGCATGTTGACTGAGATGATTCTTGGTTTATTTCGAGTCTAATTCAGCGTTAATAAAAAAGTTCAAAATTGAATGTGAGTTGGTCTGTGGTAGAACTTAATGGGAAATTCCCAGAGCTGCTCTTCCTTCTAGCTCTGTTTTCTTAGTGTATTCGTTTCCTCGGGCTGCTGTAGCAAAAGTACCACAAACCAGGTGGCTTAAAGAGCAGCCGCTTATGCTCACAGGGTTCTGCGGCTGGAAGTCTGAGATCAGGGTGTCAGCAGGGCCGTGCTCCCTCTGAAGGCGCTGGGGAAGGATGTGCTCCAGGCCTCCCTCCTAGCTTCTGGTACTTCCTTTATACTTCGGGGGCATCACTCCCCTTTTCACATGGCATTTCCCCTGTGCTTCTGTTGTGTCGGCGTCCATGTTTCCCTTTTTTATAAGGACACCAGTCATATCGTATTAAGGGCCCAACCTACTCTAGTATGACCTCATCTTAACTAATTCTATCTGTGATGACCCTGTTTCCAAATAAGATTATGTTCTGAGATGCTGGGTAGGACTTCAACACGCTAATTAATTGGGTGGGTGAGGGTGGGGGAAGTGGACACAATTCAACCCATAACACTTAATGAAGAATAATTTTAAATTTTCCTGATAGTCATGTTGTTCTGGCAAGTAAATCAAAGTCTCCCTGGTGGATCGATGGTCAGAGATCATTAGATTCCCCTCTCTCCCTCCACCCTCTCATTTGGGAGTTTACTATTTTCTCACTAGAATGGCATCCTTGCCTTTTGGACTTAATTTTAGAAATAAAACAGCTCTCATTCTGCGTCTAAAATTGGTCAGTCATAACCCTATTTCTGGTAGTAGGATGCTTATCCAGAGGTCAGTTATCTGGCAACCTCACCTATAAGGTAGGTGGGGAATAGAAAACCAAGGTCACAGAGAAAACAGAAAAAATGATGAGCAAAGATGTCACAACAGTCACAAAATAAACCCTTTTAAGAGAACCCTGTGGACTTTTGCTCACATCCTATTAACCTTTACTCTGCACATAATTCTAACAGACTTTTAAAGTTCACAGGACAGTGGAAGCATCAATATGTGAATGACAGACTCAGGGAAAATTCCAAACTAAATTCAGTTTAAATATTACTTCCGTTATGATGCCTTCATCAATATCTTCCTCTGAATTCCAGTATTATTTTATACCTTCATTAGTCACTTGTCACCTGTTTTCTAACAATTTGTATCCATATTCTACTTTGTTTACATATCTTAATCTCCCCTACCAGATGCTTGTAAGAGCCGGGACATACCCAGTTGTGCCTAACACAATACCTGACACACAGTAGGTACACCAACAAATTCGTATTGAAGACTGAAAAACCGGAAAGGATATATTTTTAGGTGGACAGTAATTAGGTAAGATAATAATTTAGGTGCCTAATAATTTTAGGCAGGGTGGAGTTTCAAAGCATTTTGAGCAAAAAAGATTCCTCTGATATTTCCTTTTTAAAATTAATTTTTATTAAAGTTACAAAATTTGAAACCTTACCTTTCATTAGGCTTTTAAGAGGTGGTCAGAAGATCTCAATTTATTTATTCTAGCAATTTTTAACAATCACTTTTAAGGGGACCTTTTACTAATGCTCGGTCTGATTTGCAAACTTAGTTAATTAAACTCCTTTAAACATTTTAAACTACATTTGTAAAGGAAATCGAACATATTAAATGTATAAGTACTCAATTGCCTGACTCAACAAACAAGCCGCCCAGAGCACTTAAGCAATTCTTATAAATCTAATTAAGCTTATAAGTATGTTACACCCTACGGGCTTTTAAGTTTTCTTCTACTGTATGTGACTTCAGTGAGATTTTGATTTAAAATCAAAGTCTCAATTGGTTATTTAATTCCACAGTTTAAGTTGATGTTTCAAGGCTGGTCGTTATTCTTACGGGCCAGTTCTCTTAGTTGTAGCAAATATTTAAAATACTAGATCTACATTGATTTCTTTTTAAAAATAATTAATTTGACAGATCTCATTTTCTTAACCATGTTTGTACTTTATTCTAAATCTTCTTTGGGTTAAAAAGTGCTCACTCACATTGTCCAAGAAGGAAAAGAAGGACACCCTCCCCTCTGCCTTCCAGAACCTTCCGCACATCAGGGATCTTTGGAAACTTCTGTTCACCAGCAGTGCCTCCCCTCCCATCCATGACTGTCCAGGGGAAGAACTACCACAAATCCCCATCAGGTGCTCCTTGGAGGGACCTCCCATGTACTTCTGGCAGCTTTTTTTTTTTTTTGCGGTACGCGGGCCTCTCACTGTTGTGGCTTCTCCCGTTGCGGAGCACAGGCTCCGGACGCGCAGGCTCAGCGGCCATGGCTCACGGGCCCAGCGGCATGAGGGATCTTCCCGGACGGGGGCACGAACCCGCGTCCCCTGTATCGGCAGGCGGACTCTCAACCACTGCGCCACCAAGGAAGCCCCCTTCTGGCAGCTTTGAGAGAGAAAGTCTGAGCAATCTGAGGCTCCCGGAAGCTGCTCGGGAGCACCGCGCCATCCTCAGGCTGTCTGCACTTCCTTTACCCCAAAGAGGTTTCCAAAGATGGGCAGACAAGCCCCACCCAAACTCTTGGGGAGCCATCAGCTGCCGGTGCTTGGATGTCCCCGAGAGGTCCTGCCCATCGTCCTCACGGCCGCCTTCGTAGTGGGCCAGGAGGCAGCGAGGGTCTGGCCATGGCACCAACGTCAATGGTCTGTACCCTGCCCCGGTCCAGAGCTCTTCCCGAGGGAGGCTGGTCGTCAGGACCACACGCCGCAGCTTCCCTTCCCACCTCAGTCCTGCATTCTCTCCTCATGCAGAAATCTGCACAGTGGTAAAAGGTTGAATTCAGAGTGTGGGCCTGGGTCAGAACCATGATGATCATTCAAATTACCGAAAGTAGCAAACCAAATCTGGCTCCCTGTGCACATTTTTAAAAATTTGAGCCCAAATAGTTTCTCACCCTGCAGAAATAATAAGACCACATTCCGTTGTTCAGATATTGTCGACAGAACTTTTTTTGCCCCCAGATAACAAGTTATAAAAAATAAGCAGTTGTCTACATCTTTAAAAAAAAAAGAAGAAGAAGAAGAAGAAAAAGGGCTTCACTGGTGGCGCAGCAGTTAAGAATCCATCTGCCAATGCAGGGGACACGGGTTCGAGCCCTGGTCTGGGAAGATCACACATGCTACAGAGCAACTAAGCCCATGCGCCGCAACTACTGAGCGTGCGCTCTAGAGCCCGTGCTCCGCAACAAGAGAAGCCACCGCAACGAAGAGTAGCCCCCACTTGCTGCAACTAGAGAAAGCCCGTGCACAGCAACAAAGACCCAACTCAGCCAATAAATAAATAAATAAATAAATTTATGAAAAAAAAAAGAAGAAGAAGAAGGAAGGGAGGGAAGATGCTTACTTCACTTAAAAACAGTTAATTGTTCTTTGAGGTCATCTCAAATAATTTTGAGCATCACCTTCCTAACTGAATTTCAGGGGCAGGGCAGTGGTGAGGGAGGAGCTGCCTTCTCAGCTTGCTGGGATTTCTTAATGAGCAGTGGGTATCAACCAGCACTCAGTTGGATATATATGCCCCTGACAGCTGGGTGAGCCCCTTCTTACAGTCACTCTGTAAATGAGACCGCAACTTAAAGAGGTAAGTTTTTCACTTGTCCTCCATCCCTTACATTAAAGGCAAACATTACGGATTCTTCTGTCCACTCACCGAGATCTATATCCCCTACCCTCTGGTTGTCACCAGAAAGGATTTTACATTTTCTAAATTTTAATATATGCAGATGTCTTTCCATGAGTGTCCAGAGACCTTGAAACTCTGTGGGATTGTGCACGATCTTCATATACAGGCATATCTGAGATATATATAGTATCATGGGTTTGGTTCCAGACCACCGCAGTAAAGTGAATATTGCTATAAAGTGAGTCACATTTGGTTTCCTGGTGCATATGAAATTTATGTTTACACTATACTGTAGTCTGTTAAGTGTGCAGTAGCATTGTGTCTAAAGAAACCAATGTACATATTTTAATTTAAAAATACTTTATTGCTAAAAAATGCTAACCATCATCTGAGCCTGCAGGGAGTTGTAGCAGTAGCATCCAAGATCACAGATCACCATAACAAATATAATAATAATGACAAAGTTTGAAATATTGTAAGAGTTACCAGACTGTGACAAGGGGACATGAAGTGAGCAAATGCTTTTGGAAAAAAACGGTGCTGATAGACTTGCTTGATGCAGGGTTGCCACAAACCTTCAATTTGTGAAGAATGCAGCATCTGCGGAGAGCAATAAAATGAAGTATGCCTGTAATGCTAAATGCTAATGTGGGCCTGTGGAGCCTCATCTTTGGCTGCCAGAGCTCCCAGCCCCCCAGCCGGCCACTCCACAAGTGACATCAGTCCTGGAGAGCATCATGTGTTATAGCAGTGCCCAGTGATGGGTTTCCATGGTGACAACTCAGTCCTCAAGAAAATATTGTGTAGACAGGGAAGTATACGATATAATTCTTAAATTTTGTTAAAATAGTTAAAATGGAAAAAAAAAAAAAAAGATATTTCACCCAGAGGCAGTGCTTCATGTATTGGAAAATTGTCTTAAAGAGAGTGCTGTATTTCCCGACAATGTGGCTAAGTGAGTTCTTGCTTCATGAAAAAAACATTTGTAAAAGTCTGACAAAGGTTCTTGAGCCAATGAGAAAGTTGGTAAAAGCAAGTTCTTTATAACTATGTTGAAGAAAAACCAGAATAATACAGTTTGGTTATCATTTAAAGTGTGAAGGGATTTGCGAGGCTTCCTGGCTTTTGCTACATGTATCACGAACCTGACTGTAACCAAAGGTTATATATAATGTGGTGCGGTGAATAATGCATAGGGAGTGATAACGGACTTTAAAAGAGAGAGAGAGAGAGAAGGTGGCTTTTAAGTACAGTATGGCATTTCCTTCCTGCCATGGTGATACATGATATAGTGCTCTGTGGTGTGCAAAGTGTTACTGGTTGTCATAGCAGTAGAACACCATCCTGGAGAAGGGAGGAAATGCTGGCATAAGACGCTTCGCTGGAATAGAACTACAGTTCTAACAAAACCATCATTGTTAGCTCCGTATTTGTTGTCAAATAGTAAAATCCATGCTAGTCTTTTTCTTTCTTCGTGATAATGCTGAGTAGCCCTGATACCATCCCAGGGGCTTGTATTACACACACAGGCTTCTGCCTTCACTTGAGAGTTTTGTGCCTATTGCTGGTGTAAAAATAGGTTACGTTATGAATGCCTCCCTGAACTCACTTCCAGCCACTGGCCCAACTCACTAAGCTTCAGAGTTTGAATACCTTCTCTGTAGCGCCTGTAATAAATGTCAGTGGTTCTCCTTGCTGTCAGGATTGCCTCTCCTTGGTCACATTTCAGTCATTGTTATATTTTGTTAGACCCTGAGTGAACAGCCCTCTGAAAGAAGCATCTGAACTGAAGCTAATCTTTGCTTTCTGGTGGTTCTCAGGGCAGAGTCTCTGATGTGTCTGTCCCATCTTTCAAAGGGTATATTGGATGAAATTGATGGAAATTCCTCTGATACAACTACTGATGTTCAGTTGCCTGGGTGGGTTTCAAAGGGAGCCAAGGCCAAGAGAACCAGTGAGTCCAGTTCGGTCGTCTTTGCCACATCATGGCTGTATCCTCTTCATCATCCAGCCCATGAATCCACATTCTTCACCCAGGGAGGTATGGAGTAGGTAGTGTGGAAAGAGTTGTGTGTGTGTACACAGTCCAGAAGAATCCATTACACCACCCGCAAGCACAGCTCGCGCAGCAGGACCTCGAGATGATGGTACTTGGGTTGCATCATTTTGGTCTGATGATGATGATACAGCACTCCCGAGTGCCAGGTTCTCTCCTACACAATTTGTGCACATCAGCTCATCTAGAACCACAGCCCGATTGACAGATAAGGAACCTGACGCACAGAGAGGTTAAGTATCTTGACTGAGATCACACTGCTAGTAAATGCTGGGGCTGGCCCCAGAGCCTGTGTTCCCAACTGCGCTGCCTCTTCTGTGATCCAAAGTGGAACCAAGGAAGGCCCTAAATACATCCAGAGAACTGGGCACCTCCTGGGGGAACCACTGGAATCAATGGTGTAAAATGAAGAAGAAAAACGTGGTGATAAGCAAGGAAGAGGAGGGGACTTTGAAACATAGATGAGAAAGCCTCGCTTGCAAAAAGCACAATAAAACACAAAGTTCTGTTCATTAAACTGTTATCAATATGGAATTATACATCATTGTAAAGAAAAGGATAGTAAACTGTAAGCAGAATACGAGTACCATGAGTGACAAGGACGCTAGCCCATACTTCTGTCTCACTCACAGCTCTGGCATATCTGGCTCAGATATCTTAGCACTGCATCCCCACAATTTCAGGGGTGGCCCGAATACAATATCCCATTGATCAAGTGGAATATCAAACTTACCCGAGTTACAGTGATAACTGTAATAACAGCTAATATTACTTGGCTGTGTCTCTGTACCAGGCATTTTTCTTAGGGCTTTGCATGTATCAACTTGTTTGATCCGCCCAGCAGCCCTGTAAGGGAGGGAGGTGCTATTTTGCGTTTTCCAGGTGAGGAAACAAAGGCAAAGAGAGGTTAAGTCAACTTGCCCCAGACTTCACTGCTAGCTCATGGCCAAGGTATTGATAACAGTCATCCATTCACCAGATATTTGATGAGAGCCCACTGGGTAAGGGGCACTGCTCCTGGCTCCTGGGGCACGGTGAGGAGCAAGCAGACGAGACCTTTCCCTGCGGGGCTGGCCTTCACGCAGATGAGCACACATACACATGCGTCATAAGCTCTGAGCACCTCCAGTGATGCCTGTCGAGTACTAAGGAAGGGCAGGAATTTCTTAGGAGTGAGAAGGACTTTACAGACATGGGTCAGGAGCAACTGGATGTGTTAGATAAAAGCAGAAAATAAGGATAAATGAGTTCAGATTATGGAAGACCTTGGAGAGGCATAGGAGAGTCTTAGCTGGGGGCTGGATTGAGTTGTGTGTAGAAACGCAGCCTTCTTACAGTTGCCTCTAATGACACACAACATTGATTGGAAGTACAGTCACAACAGACTGTTCAGTCCAACCTTCTCGTTTTGCAGACAGGAAAGTGAGGCCCAGAAAATTTCTTTAGGATGAATTCCCTAGAAGAGCTGTCCACATGTTTCTGCTGCAGCTTTCTTTATAAAAGCCAAAAATTAGAAACAACCTAAATAAATGTCCATGTCCAGGGAGATGTTGAAATAAACTACGCAGCAATGAAAGACACGCGCTCCATCCCTCTGTACCCCAGATGGAGAGAGGCCAAGACTTACTGTTGAATGAATGAAAGAAACACATTGCAAAGCGATGTGTAAGTCTGTCTCCATTCATCTAAGACAGCAACACTATATTGTTGTGAAAGATACAGATTCTTGTCTGCTTGTCTGCAAAGGAAAAGCTCTGGTCAGATACACACCAAGGGAATGTCACCTTCAGTGAAGGGGCAAGGCCATAGGATTAGGTGATCTTTTTAGTAGTGGCCTAATTTTAAAAATAAGCAACTATATTCTTGTATTAATCGTGTGATTAAAATTAAGTCAAAAAAGAAAGGTCTATTGACTTGTCTGATTGCACATGTTGAGTTAGTTGAAAAGGCAAGTCTAGGACCACTCAAGTTTCCTGGCTTCCAAATCCCACTCAAACACCCAAATATTCAAGCATGGAGAGGTGGGGTAGAGGGGAATCCAGAGCTTCGTAACCAGCCAGATATTGTTTACGAATCCCAGGAACCATACGCATGTCAATGGGTTAAACCGGGTTTTGCTAAATGAGTGTGTGTGTTTCAAAAAAAGACTCCAATTTTTAATGGCATTAGTATTCCAGTCAGCTGAATCCCAGGCTGGAGAAAGGTACAAATGATGATTGCTCATTAGCAAATAGAATACAGATGTTAGCTTCATTTTGCCTGAGTGCATTGGCACCTTGGGGAGCCACCAGCTTAGTGAGCCAGACCCACAGTGATGCTGCCGGCCCGGCGCAGGGGAGGGGTCTGCAGATGGGAGGGGATACAGGTCACTTCAGAGCTTACAGGGCTGGGCTTTGTTTCCAGCAATAATTTGTTGGGACTGATTGGTAGAAGAGGGAAACTAAGATTTCTAAAGCAACTAAGCAAAAAATTTGAGTATATTTTTTATTATATATTTTTTTCATTTAATTCTTAACAAGCACCCTATGAACCTAGGGTATATGGTTCCCTTTGGAAAGGAAAGTGAGGCTCAGAGAGGTGAAGTGAATTGCCCAAAGTCACACAGCAACGAAATGATATATTAGAACCCACGTGTGTCTGGCTCCAGAACTCAGACTTCTGGGTGCCCTTCTCACTAGCAACTGGGGCTAAGGAAGAGAACGCATCTAGAGATCTCCCTTTGAGCAGTTTCCAGGACTTTTACATCTTATTTTCTCAGGAGCCTCATAAAAGATAAATGAAGGTGTTCTCATAAACAAAACCAGCACAGAAAAGGTCCAAGCTGGAGAAGGATAGATACGAAGGATAGTAAGATGCTACTTCAACAGTCCTGGCCCTCAAGAAGCATCTAGCTTGGTTGCAGGGTCATGAAGATTGAAAATCAAATGGGTAGAAGTCCTTACTGACCGTTCTACATGACAGGGAATAAATGTGCAGAAGTTGGATTTTCATTAAGGGGTGGGTACAGTTTTCCTAGGAAGAAAGGATGGGGAAGGGTTCTCAGGTTGGCGGCGACATGAATAAGAACACCCACGAGGAGTGCCAAGGCTGGCTGGAGGGACGGGGCTGCTCCGTGAGAGTGGCAATTCACTTGGCTTTGAGTACCAGGCAGGAGGGTTGGACCATGTCTTACAGGTTGGAGAAGAGCTGGCGGAGGTTTAGAAGGAAAGGGGTTCTTGAGACTGGTGCCACGTGGACAGTGGTTTAGCAAGGGGAGAGCTCGAGGCGGCAAGACCTGGTTGAAGGTGGTTCCTAGGGTTCTGGCACAAGCTGGTGAACACTGGGTTAGGGGTGCGGGGTGGTGGCCTGGGTGCATTCTGAATGCATTTGCAATATGACTATGTTAGAAATGCCTTATCTGCCAAGACATTACCCCACCCACCCACCCTTGACCTAGCTCGTAGATTATTTTGCCTTGGGTAAAATGCTGGGGTTTTAAAGATTTGGGTTTTGTTTTTTTTTCCAGTAGGGAGGATGAAAAGTTTATACCCCATCAAGACATAATGCCTTTTATGACTCAAGTGTTCTATCCACATACAACACCTCCCGCCCCCCAATAAACACACATCACTTACAAACTGCTTGTGTGTCTGTTCACACTAAGTCCTATGTAAATGCCTGTTAACCAACTTTCGTATCAATGGAAGTGTGTCAGCCTAGATGCCTCTGGTGATGTGAGCCCGACCTGTTCCTAGTGCCCCAGCCAGTGAGGCATTGTGCTGCCCACCTAATCTTTTTGCTCATTGTCAAAAATGTCCCACTTCTCACCTTTGCAACTCTCAGCAAGTTAGTAAACTTTTTCAAGAGGAACTGAGGTTACTTTCTTAAGAAGATCCTGGTCTGTCTTCAAGGTGAATGAAGAGTTTTAGATACAGGGACCCATTTCATTATGCCCTCAGCATCTGCCCAGCTGTTAAAATTTTAAGACGGCAAGTCATCGAATTTTTCAGCTGTCCCACCACCACCACCCAACCCATGTATCGGATGTCACTATAGATCTCTTGGTCCAGCAAATTCTCTTTACTGTCCTGCAACAGAAGCTACCTCCCTTCTGCATTGGGGCTGACAGGGGTAAACAGCTGGCGGCATGCCCTATGAAAAAACAAAACCAAGCTTCCAGAAACCATTGACTTTAACTTCTTGTTCTAAACTGAAAGTTTTTACTGTCGCTTTCACTAAATTCTTGTCCGCGAACTTTTCTCACCTTATTAAATGGATAGAATTCAATGTGGTCAGATGCATTCTGCCTCGGGAGTATAAAATTAATTTAGAACCGACATTTTAAGTAGTGGAAGCCTTTTATATAGTGATGTGAAAATTGTTCTGCTTTTGAAAACCAAAATCAAACATTAAACAGTATGTGTCTCTGTGAAGAAGTCAGATATCTTGCTGGGATATTACTTTGGCTTTCTGCCAAAAAAAAAACAAAACAAACCTCTATTCTTCTAACTCTGAAGAAATGAAGCAAAAAAAAAAGGTATTTGAGGAATGGGGAGGGGGTTGTGATTGTTTTATCCTGGAGACTGGAAGCCAGATTTGCAAAGCAGCACTTTTTTTTTAACTCTAATCCAGACAAGAAAAATTGGGTGCCTTCCCCAGATAGAATCTCTAAACTGTGCCCAATGAAAGCTTGAATAACTGGTTTGGATTTTGAAAGATAGAAGACCCAGCCCATTGCTGACTGCAGTTTAATTACATAATTAACCAACCAATCCTGTTTTTCTCTGGTGTAGACGCCTTGCAAAATAATTTTCCATATGCCCCACTAACCCTCAACCTCACGTTCTTGTCTCCCGTTTTTGTTAACCATCTGAAGGCAAATTCTTTTAATTCTCTTGCTTTTTTAAAGGGCTTGGCCAGGCTCACCTTACCCGATAAACAGTTTAACAGTCAGAAGCAGCGTCTGGCCCTCTGATACAGATCAGAAGATGGAATCGTGTTACTCCCAAGCTGGTTGTAGCCTGTGTTTTTTCTTTTAAGAAAATATTCTGCTTAGCTAGAAGGCGTTCACATTTCTTGATCCCCACTGGGCTGAGAAGAAAGAAAAAAAAAAGTCTGACAAAATGCAGAAACTATGGTCGGTTGCCATCAGAGTTGAACCACCTTCAGGGGCGAGTCCAGGGAAGGAGCTGCGGGGAGGGGGTGGGGGTCACTGTGAAGCGCCTGCCCTGGAAGGGGGCCTTTGCATCTCTCCATCTTTTCACAGCCGTAATTGAGTGAAGAATATCACCAGCTTGATTTACAAAAGCTGCCGCTTGCTCCCTCCTTGTGCCCCAAAGCAAACAAAATAGGCAGGTTCCCAATTTGGAGCCAGCGGCATGAAGCCCAGGCCTTTGTTTGCTGTTGAGTTGTCCGGGCAGCCGAGCAAATAGATGTGAAGAGATTAACCAAACAAGAAAGCCCAGCACGGGCGGCCCTTTCTGTCCAGCCTGGAAAGTGCAGCCAGCGGGGCCGGCCGAGGGGTGGAAAAGGCACAGGGCCTGGGCTCTGGTCAAGACTTCCGCAGACAAACCTTGTCCTTTCTCAACATCCCAGTGGGGAAAATAGGATTGAGCCTGCTTCACCGGTGATAGAAATTAGAGATTGAGTCCAACCTCCTTAGCTCACAGATAAGGAAACTCCCTCGTTAACAGATAAGAAGACAGAAGCCATTTGTGCTAAGTAACCTGCGCCCAGACTGGTTGGGACAGAATAAAGAGAAGACACCTCATCAGAGTTGGGAGCGCATCCACGCTGACTTGTTATCTTTAGGGATTTTCTAAATTCTTCCAGAATGTTTTGCTCCTTTTGTGCTTGCCTGTTGCCCCGAAAGGCTTAGTTTTTTCAGCCTTCAAGGATCCGTGAGAAAGCTCATTGAGGAAAGACCCGTAAGTTAGGAAAGTGCAGCGATAGTCGCATCTTCTTCAATACTGTCGAAGCGAGTATAAAATTGGAAGCGATGGCCTAATAAATTATTAGGTGTGCCCTTGAGCAGCCGCATCACAAGTTTTGGTAATTGCCTGCTTCTTTTCTAGAAACACAGTTAGTTGTCCAGTTTCCTCTGGGTGGCAGTCTTCCCGTCTCCTCCAAAGCAAAAGGGAAAGGGTCTCATTTATTATCCTTCTTCAGTATTCCTCACTTAGGTCAGCCGGCAGGGTCATATCCTCAGACCAGTGGCTTGCCCAAAGCAAATATTTTAGTTATCTATACCTCACCTATCTCCAAAAAAAGAAGGGAGGTGACTTATGATCATAAAAGCACAAAAAGCAATAATACCAGCAGTCCCTAAGGTAGGATTTTTTTAAGAGTAGCTGTATGGGAAGGAAAGGGAGGGAGGGTCACCCCTAGGGGTTGTACTTCAAGAGCCTAGGCCATGAAAATGACAACAATTGATTCAAAACCCAGCTCTGACAACAGCAAGAGCAAAGAGGGAAGTGTGGTACACACAGCTCTCATTTCTAGGACAAGCACACGTACCAGTGAGGTGTGCCTGGCTGTGAGAACAAGGGTGATCTGTAATGGCTTTTTATGACAGGGGTAAGAAATAGTGCCTTAAACCAACGGTCCCCAACCTTTTTGGCACCAGGGACTGGTTTCGGGGAAGACAATTTTTCCATGGAGGGAGGGGGAGGGATGGTTCAGGCAGTAACGCGAGCAATGGGGAGCAGCAGATGAAGCTTCGCTCTGAAAAATGAAGACGTTTAGCTTCCCAACCTCTCCAGCTAGAAGGCTAATGGACTACAGGCTGAGCAATCCAGTGTCAGCTGCACACAATCTTTGTGAATTGTTGAATTCTGATAATACAACACCCCCCAAGGAATATGTCTTAGTCTACTCCAGCTGCCATAACAAAACCCATAGATTGGGTGGCTTTAACAGAAATATATTTTCTCAGTCTGGAAACTGGAAAGTCCAAGATCAAGGTCCAGCAGGATTTGGTGTCTAGTGAGAGCTTACTTACTGGCTTGCAGATGGCCACCTTCTCCCTGCATTCTTGAGAGAGAGAGAGAGAGAGAGAGAGAGAGGGAGATTTTTCTCTCTCTTCTTATTCTTATAAGGCCACTAATCCCATCATGAGGGTGCCACCCTCATGCCTAAATCTAACCCTAATTCCTTCCCAAAGGCCCCATGTCCAGATACCATCACATTGAGGGTAAGGGCTTCAATATATGAATCTTGGGGGGGACACAAATGTTCAGTTCTTAACAGAATACATCTTTGTTGGCATTGCAAATATTTCAGGATCATTCCAGAGCAAAGACTCGTAATGCTTCCTTTCAGCAAGAGGAGAGCATTTAGTCCTGTCCTAATGATGCACTCCGGGGTGAGACTCAAATCTCTGATGAGCGAGTGTAGAGCTGATGATTCTTACCCTTTTCTGTATAGTCCATCCCTGAGACAACTGGATAAAAGCTATGGACCCTCTCCAGAAACATGCACAGAATCCCAGTGTTTGTATGCACTTTCTGCAGGTTCCACATAAGTCTTCCTATGGAGGGGCCACCTACCCTCGCCCCTCCCCCTGGGGTTTCCTGCTCTGTCTTCAGGGCAAGCATCTCTTTCCTTCCTTGCAAACTGCTTTTCTTTGGGTGGTCATCAAGAATCCGAGGTGCTGCCGTTCAGTCCCAGGGCACTAATGGGATCCAGTGGTTGGAGTTGAGAACCATCTGTTCACATTCACAGAGCGAGAATTAGTTTGTGCAGCTGCATACACTGAGGCTCTGATTAGGATCTTTGCTATTACCTTTAGTTAATAAACACGACCAGGATGACTTGGCCACTTTGGAACATGAAGATTGGGATAAAAATGAATTTACTTGGGAAGCTTAATCTCCAAAATTGCTTCAAGTTTGGGTTCTCCTCCCTCTAGCTCTGAAAACCACAGAGAGAAGCATATGGAATGACATCAGCTGGTTTGGAGGGACACAGTATATTCCAGATGAGAGGTAATGAAATAAAAAAAAGAATCAGAAAAATGAACAATTTTATGTGAAATGGAATCAATAAAATTAAATCCACTTTGGATTCATTAGCTAGTCTATTTGGGTTTTTGCAGAGTCCTTAGATGGAGAAAATAGGCAGCTAGAGAGTGGGAAGAAATGTAGAAATTGCGTTCTGTAGTCCAAACTGTATAGTTTCTTTTGAGAATAAAATAAAGCAAAACGGAATGAGCTGGATTTGCTACTCAGCAGATGCCAGGATTTTACAGTGTGGAAGGAATGTTTTACTTTGAAACATGCTCAGTCTGATGACCCCCACAGGAAGGGGCTGACCTAACCAGGCCATGTTTTTAACCCTTTCAGTCACTAGGTGCTGAGGCTGCCCCACTGCCGGGGCCAACAAATAGCTAAATGAAGTGTGCAGTCCAGATTCAAAATTCAATTGAAATAGGAAATGATGGTATTTAATTTGACGCTTGTATGTGTAAATTAATGCAGCAAATAGCACTTAGGGATAAATACGGTGGATGCTGATTTACTAGGCAGTAAAGCAAAGCTCTAAGGAACCAAGCCTTTTATTTTAATAGGATGTTTGAGTGACAACAGTATACTGGGTGCTGTGACAAACCACAGTTCTGGAACTGTGACACGAGGGCGCGTAATTTGCAAAATGCTTGTGAAGCATGGAAGTGGAGTTTCTGGGCCGAATAACTACATGAAATGTTCCAATAAATAATGTAAACTTGAAGAATTTACCACTGAACCATTTCCCCTTTTTCACTGCAATGGTAGGATGCACTTTATCAATGTGTTTGCATTAGTATATCATGCATTGATTTTCCACTGAGATGCAAATGAACTAGTCTCAATTAAATACCTTTGTTGTGATGTATTTAGACTTGTTCCTTTGACTTCTTTTACTGCACCAAGAGAAAATAGTAGTACAGTAGTATTTCTTCATAGTGACATGCCTATAAAAGCAGTAAGGCAATCATTCTTTTATTTAAACTCCAGTTTTGGACACTTCTGAATAGCAGTTAAGTTTTTCTTTTCTGCATAGAGGAGCTTCTACAAATATAGAGAACCATCATTCACTCTCAGGCTGTTCTATTCAAGAAAAATATATTGGTGGAAAAGTACATGTCTCAGGCCTCCAAGCGGGAATTGTCACTTGGCTGTACATGTTGTGAATTGACATTGTCTTATCCTTTTTGAAACCAGTGGTATCAAACTTGGGAATTTTTTGATCCCTTTTTTTCAGTCAGCAAGAGATTAGCTGGTGCTACTGCGTCTCTCTTTCCAATTTTTCAAGCACTGACTGAGCATTTCAAATACTGTTGGTAAGAAGTTAGCTATTTGTCAGGGTTATTTAGTGGCTTCTGGTAAAGGGTGAAGAATCAGATGCTCCTGAGGAAAGGAATAGGAGACGGAATAGCTGCTTAGATGTTGTGTTGGAAGCGGGAATTGGAATTAACTTGACCACTAAATAAGATGCTGACCACCGGTTGGTCCTGAAATGTTCCTGTGAGTTCCTCAGCCCATCATTTTCTGCCGTCACATTTGCTCCCCCTTCTTTCTGGACCTGCCTCGGGCTTTTTATCCAGAAATCTGAAGACCCTAGGTGATTTCACAGGGTCTCTTTGAGCTCAAAAATTCTGTCATTCTCTGCTTAGAACTGAGAGAAGTCTGGCTATATGAAAATCCAGGTAGGTTTTATTTCTCCACAAAATGATTTGTTCTCGATGATGATTCAGGCTACATAAGCCAGAAATATGGCTAGGTGGGGCCGATTATCAGATGTAATAAAATAACAATAAATCAGAATTTTTAAAGTGAAGTGGGGTCTCTGTAGCAACTTTACAAAACACTACAGTGGAAAAATGATCCAGAATTGATCTTTTCAACTTTGTCGTTACATGGGTAATTAGACAGCCGAGGCACATAATTACTGGCATATTAATTTGCATGGCTGCTTTTGCGTTTTTCCCATGGTCAAAAAGACAGTGGAATGCTCTGGCTCGTCTGTGTCTATTTAAAGAAATAAAATGTGTCTCGGTGAAAAATGGTAATTCGTAAACCCCAAACAGATCGAAGTTCCATGGGGAATAAGTACGGTCTCCTGACCTCAGAAACTGCGCGGGGACTCTGGCTGCCCGTCACTAGGCCGCCTGTACCCTCCTTTTATGTACTTCCCAGCATGTAGGCAGCGCTGCCACGGGAGGTCAATTTGGATACTATGGTCACATTTTAAAAAGAGAACCGTAATTATGACCTCTAATTATGTACAGTTATGCCTGCTGAGTTAAAGATAATAGCGCCTCCTGCTTGGAAGTATAAGCTAATTGCCTACAGGGGTCAGGAGGGTGCTGACCCCTCTCTCTTCCCCCCAGCCTCAACCAGGCATACACCATAAGACAAAACTAAATTGGGCCTGCTGTGCTTTATCATGCTGTTTAAGTGTTGGGTTTAACCACTGTTTAACAGTTATTCTAGTGGAAGTTCAAATTTAACTCGTGTTCAAGAGAGATCTAAAGCTTCAGTTGAGTCTAGACCTTAGTCTGTCTTCCATGATGGCCTTCTCAGAATCCAGCTTCACCTGGAGCTTCATGTCGTGGGTCCTGTTTTTGTTCATTAAGAGCATATTCCACATCTGGTACAGTTGGGCTGGTGTATTGTGCCACCTTTTTTTTCTAACTATTAGAAATTTTTATTAGAGAATATTTCGATATATTGCAAAGAATAGACTCCTATTACCTTTCACCCAGTGATCATCAAATCCTGGCCAGGTTTGTTGCATCTGTGCCTCTCCCACTTCCACCCCCAAGTAATGGGAATTCTGGAGCAAATCCCTGGATGTCATGTAACTTCTTCTATGTCTGTCTCAAAAATGTAGAAACGTTTAAAGCACAACCACAATATCAATAATACACCTTAAAATTTTTAATGATAATTCCTTTGATCTTAAAAGTGCTCAACATGAGGAAAAACAGTTGTAACTGTGTGAAGTGGTGGATTTAACTAAATTTATTTTGGTAAGTTTATTTTTAATTGTCATTTTGCAGTATATACATATCTCAAATCATGTTGTACACCTTAAATTTACACAGTGTTGTATGTCAATTATATCTCAGTAAAACCAGGGGAAAGGATAATTCCTTAGTAATTTATCAGTGTTACTTTTGCCCAATTGCTTGTAGGTTTTTATTTAACCGTTTGTTTTTCAAATCAGGAAGCAGATAAAGGTCATACATTGTAATCGATTAAGTCTCTTTCAGTCTGTAGGTTCCCTTCCATAATTCTCTGTCTCTTTTTCTTGCTGCAGCTGTTGTTGTTTAAGAGGTTGGGTTGTTTGTCTTCCACAGTCTGGATTCTACAGATTCATTCTGGGTTGTCTTTTTACTTGTTCCTTTGTCCCCTGAATTTTCTATAAATGGGTGGCTCAGTTGAGAGCTGGGTTTTTCAACCTTGGCACTTGATGTTTGGGGCCAGATCATTCTTTGCTGTGAGGGGCCATCCTTTGCATTGTAGGATGTTTAGCAGCATCCGTGGGCTCCACACACTAGATGTCAGTACACACAGACACACACCAGTTACAACAATCGAAATGTCTCCAGACGTTGCCAAGTATCCCCAGGGGGCCACAGGCACTCCCTGGTTGAGAACCACCGCTTATGGAGGCTTGAAGAGATTCAGACTGAACCCTGATTTGTTTCGGTAGGACGACTTCTAAGTGGGGTGTTATTCCTCTGTCAGGTAATATATTGTGTCTGGTTGTTTCTTTTCTGTGTTGTTAGCAGCTGTTGATTATCACTGCTTAGATAAAGTTATTCATCAGAGGCTTGCAAAATTTTGTAGATGCAAACTCTCATCTTGCCTTCTGCATGTATAATCTTGAATATTTCTTTAAAGAGAAACATCTCCTCATCAATCCCTTAGCTAATCTGGGTACGCTGCCTATAAGAAAGGAGCAGTCACTTGATTCTTTTATTAGCTCTCAAAGAATGAGTCAGTTCCACAGCACTTCCCAAAGTCGACCAGTGAGTTTCAGTTTTTTAAAAATATCATTATGAACTATTGGGTTTAAGCATATTTGATGTGTTTCAGTTTAACGTAGTTATTAGCTTTATGGGAGCTCAAATTGTCCCATCTTTGGCCAATGGGAGAGGCTTCAGGTAGGTTTCTGAGTCTTTTTGACATGAAGACCATAGACTTCAATAGTGTCTTCTTCTGATATGACAGGGCACTCTGAGCTCATTGTGTATACTCCAGACCAGGAGTCAGCCATTTCTCTAAGAAGCCCTGGTTTCTTTTCCCAGGAAATGGTGGAGACTACAGTCTGTTGCCACCGGTAATTCTAACCATGTAGTTCTTCTATTTGTTATGGATCTCGGACTCTACCCAATTAAGTTCTCAGCACCTTGATAATCTGTATAGCTCCTTTGGATGAGTTGTTATAAACTGCTTAGAAGCACCTCTTGTTTGCATATAAGCCCCTCTGAGACCAATAAGACTAATGTTTCTTTTGCCTTTGAAATCAGTGTTACAGGGTGAGATCACAGTATATGGAAAGGTCAAGACCAAGGAGGCCTTTGTGGTTGAGTCACGTAGTAGGTTCTAGAAGTAGCAGAGCCTAGAAACTGATCAGTTACTTAGGAATGAATGGGACATCCTTAAAAGTCCATCTCTTGAGGACCAGAGGACCCTTGATTGCAAGCTCTTGATCAGGTCTTAGCAACCTAGGAGAGTCACAGTCTTTGCAATTTGCACACCCTGCCTGGAACTTCAAGAACAGGTTCTTCCTGGTTCCGCTTCATGCTACTCAGACACCTGAAGTTGTGGCTCACTGTCAGAAGGTATGGGCTGGCTACCTGTGTGCCTCAGCATGTCTTCTGCTTTGGAAGCAAGCATCCTTCCCAAGAATTCCGTGGCAAAAAGAATTCCTTGTTTTTCCCATAATGCAAATAAGGCAAGTGTGTTAGAAGTGAGATATGGTCCAGAAGGTGAATGAATGCTCACTAGCTTTGGGAAGACCCTCTCTGCATCTTTTTGGTAAGACCCTAGGTATGTAGCGTACAAGAAATGATTAGAAGATAACCGGAGACAGATGACAGGAAATAGTAAGGAGAGCTCTAGGTGTCTAGGAAGGGAGAGACCGCCGTGGGTGGGAGTTTCAGAGGAGGCTTAGTGGCAGAGCTGTACTTGGCAGTTCCGGGTACTACTTGCCTCCGTGCGTTCAGACATGGCCAGTCATCCCTCTGCTGCTAGCATCCCATGAACCCTCACCTGGCTATGAAGGCACCAGGTGACAAGTTCTAAAAGTGACTCGGGAGCCTTCTTTGGCAGGAGACAACAGGTTGGTGATCTCAGAGGAGCATTGCTCAGAAGGTGGATGCGCTGGTATCTGGGTTCATTCATTCCATTTTCGCCATCAATTCCATCAGTCTACACACACATTACAGCAGACTGGGTGAAATGTAACTTTGAGGGACTACCGTGTATTTTGTTTGTTTTTGTTTCATTGAGTTTTTTGATGTTTCCTTTTATCGGCTTAGTCGACAGGATTCAGGGAATACTGTGTTGAATATGTGGGTTCAATTTTAGGTGAGATTGGCTCTGTGAAGTACTTTTTTAAATAAAAAGCAGAAACACCTTTTTTAAACAAATTCTTTGACTTATCTAGAGAGAAACAGTCGAACTTCCCTGGCGGTCCAGTGGTTAGGACTTGGCACTTTCACTGCCAAGGCTCCGGGTTCGATTCCTGGTCAGGGAACTAGGTTCCTGCAAGCCGTGAGGTGCGGCCAAAAAAAAAAAAAATAGAAACAGTAAGACATAAATACTAAGTGGGGGAGGGAAGGAGGGAACACTTAGGCTGCTCAGCATTTTCTCTCCATCGGAAGTCAAGCCAAAGCCCAGATTTCTAGAGTGTAAGTTTTGTCCTTACCTCTCCCTTCCACACCCCACGTGCCCCCATCACACACATACACGTTCTCTGAAGCAGTAATCATTTGTGGGGACAGGAGGCTGGTGGCAGTGGGTCAGCTCGTGCCTGGCCTCGCGGGATGGGCTGAATGCCTGTCACCAAGCACCTTGGTGGGCAGAGCTGGCAGCAGCAGGGTTTTGGGGGTCCGCTGCCACACTGACCTGAGGCACAGGCCGGTCTGAGGGCTCCAGCTCAGTGAAAAATATACCAAAAGCCTTCCTAGAAGAATCTTGAAAGGGAAGAGAAAACCACAGGTGCCAGCATGGAGACAGTTGCTCTGGTTTTCCCTTCTCTGTTTTCCAGTATTCTTTGGTTTTGCTCATAGAATACTTGCTGTAACTTTTTTTTCCTTTTGAAAGATGAAATGTGCCTTTCACGGTAAGAGAAGGAACGCAGTTGCTGTCGTGAAGTCACCTGATCCACCTGCTTGCTGCGCTGGCCTGCAAAGCCGTCTCCATATGGTTTTGCCCTTACGCAGCCCCAGTGGGAACAGACCTTACCCCACCCGCACTGGCACCTTTCGTCCATTTTACCTTCAGAGTCTACCTGGGTCTGTTCATCATATTGTCTGATGACCGTCCTCCCTCTTGGTTTTTCCGAAGACAAGTGCGCCCCAGACACAAGCTGAAAACCTTTCTTGGCGTAGCATTTACAGTTCTGGAATGAATACGTAGCATCTGCAAAAGGAAATCAGCTCTGGCCTGAACTCACCTCCTTTAAAAGCATGCTTCCCTAACCAAGCTCTTGCCCTCAGCACTTGGTCTACCTTATTCCACAGTATATTTACTTAGTGTTTTTATGTGCTGGTTGTTTTACTCATGTACGCTATGTGGCTGGGAAGTAAGGAGCTCAATTTTTTCTTTCAAGCACATCCAAAAAAAGAAGGTCCTTCAAAGTAGACTCAAGGCAAAATACTTGTTCCAGGGATGAAGACATTCCCAAAAATCGTTCTGGAAACTTCCGTGGAGGTTGTCTTGAGAGCCAGTTTCCCATTTTCCCACCAGAAGATCAGCTCATTGCTTCATGGTTAGACTAAAGTCTAAACCCACGCCAATCATTCCCACCCTCCCCACCCATGGTCTCTCAGAGTGCAGGCATCTTCCACCCTTTTAGGGTCTGTAGCCTTCTCAGCTGGTTGGTATCTCCTTCAGGATTTCTCTCCCAGTAGCATAGCGTTATATGTAAATCTTGTTGGGTAGAAAACTTAATCCTTTTATTTCCATGATACTTTCATTTGTAGTCTTAATCTTGAATCTGCATTTCCATATATTTCCATATTTAGTTGTGTCTAAAATGAATTACTTCTTAACAGCCTCACGCTATTTTTTGTTCTCAGTAATGAATGGATGGGGCCAGTCTCTTTGTATGCAATTGAGTAGACACTATGCAGTGAAAATGGAATCAATGACAATTACATTATTATAGCCCCCTCATTGTATCCACCTTCTCTGCAACCCCGAAAAGGTGCAGGACATCCCAGGAGGCAGCTTTGAGAGACACATTAGGTAAAGTTCCCCTGTAGGATAAAGGAAAACAAGTGCTTTGTTTTTATTTTTCAATCAGTATATTTCATAGTGTAAGTTGTTTCTGAATAAACATGTTTCAGAGAACTACACACACACAAAATACCAAGCAACAGATGTGCTTTTATCTTTTTTTTTATAATGTATTTGGGGGTAAGGATTAGACCAGAAAGCATAAAAGGCGAAGCATTAAAACTGAGGCCCAGACAGAGCTCAGTGACCAGTAATCCTGTTGCGAGAATCAGCAGCCTTGATTCACTTTGGAAAAATAGCGGAGGAGATGGTTGGGCAGCGTGCAGCATCAGTCCTGGTGAAGAACGCGCTCCAGTCTCCCAAGAGCGATGTGGAGTCTTTAGGTTGGTGTGTACAGACGAAAGCAGGAATAAGGACTTCAAGGTCTTTGATGGGAAATGTGCTTCCCCTGTTCTGGTTCCTCTTTGTATCTGAAACTCAGGTCTCTAAGGGAGAAAGAGACGGGTTTCCCAGGACCCACTCCCCAGTGGAAGCAGGATGGTGTCAGCCGGTGATTGTTGTGTGGGTATGTGTGTGTCAGGGAGGGAGCCTGTTTGCTTCCTTCACGTCTTTTATTAAGATGCCCCAAATAGGATTTAAGTAACTGGGTTTTAGTAGTAAATTCTTATGACTTTCCATCTGGAAACAGGGTGGCCAAAGAGTACTAACATATTTCCTTTCTTGGAGCTGAAAGCGTGCAGAAGTCCCTGCTTTGCTGGCCCACTCCTGGTCAGCTGCCCAGCTCTGGGGCACTGTGGATGGACGGAGCCCTCCGGACTAGCTAGAAGAAAACCATAGACGGTTACACGAGCCTGCGGTGATTCTGCTTGCCCTCCACTGACCTGTCCCGCCCCCTGCAGCCCAGCCCTGTCCCCACCCGCGTGTCTGCTGTCTGCCTGCCCCGTGCTGCGATCCCAGTGTCTGAACCACACTCGGTAGCCCTTCCCAATCTCACTCCGCCTCCCCACTGCCTGACTTCCTGTCGGTTGGCTTTGTCTGCTCAGTTTTCTCACTTGAGGTTGTGGGCCGGGTGCTGGCTCTCCTGCCCTCCATCCTCCCCCCAGAAGAGGGCAAGTACTCCTACACACCCGGGCCTGGCAGGCTGGCCTCCCTCAGTTGCCGTGGACACAGGGCACGGTGGAAGGGAGAGTGCTCCGGCCTTGGTGGATGGCTAGGCCTCTCCCCAGAGAATACCCTAAACGTTCATTTGGAAATCCACTGTACCAAAGTGAGAGAATTCTGCGATGTGCACTTGAACTCAACCCCTGGGGTGCAGACGCAAAGAGTCACGGTGGGGGACTGCGTGTCCCTCTGAAGGCCCTTCGCCACCACATTCGTCCAGCCACCCATCACTACTTACCGCAGGCTCTGTTCCAGCCTCCCAGGGAATCCCTCTCTGGGGATGGTGTAACCAGTGGGCTGTAGCAGGTGAATTATTTTATTTTTAATTTGTTCCCCTCGCCCCTACCCACATCCTCTGACTCCAGATGGGTTCTTAGAACACCCTCCGACTTGTCTTGAAGTAAAAGAAAGGCAAATGCTGGGCATCGCTCCCAGGGCATAACCGTTGCCCAGCTGTGGAGTTAACCTGATGGTGGAGATTAGGGTCCAGAGTGGCAGTGGTCTCCTCTTCCAGGTTCTTGAGGAGCAGCTCTCTGGTAAGGAAGTTGATTTCAGCATGGGAAAACCCTTTTTCAACTCAACTGAATGATCGTTTATGGCAGGGGTCCCCAACCCCCGGGCCACGGACCAGTGCCTATTAGGAACCGGGCTGCACAGCAGGAGGTAAGCGGCAGGCGAGCGAACGAGCAAAGCTTCATGTGCCGGCCCCCATCGCTCGCATTACCTCCTGAACCATCCCCCCACCCCCCAGTCCGTGGAAAAATTGTCTTCCATGAAACCCGTCCCTGGTGCCAAAAAGGTTGGGGACCAGTGGTTTATGGCACAGGAACACACAGATGGTAACGCATTGCATGGGATGGTGTGTGCGATTCAATATGGTAGACTTGATGTGGAAAGCACAGGGCAAGGTTTATTTATTTTATTTTATTTTATTCTATTCTATTTTATTTTTTGGCTGTGCCGCACTGCTTATGGGATCTTAGTTCCCCGATCAGTGATTGAACCCAGGCCCTCGGCAGTGAAAGCACGGAGTCCTAACCACTGAACCACCAGGGAATTCCTGAGGGGTAAGGTTTAGTTCTGACATGTCCTATCTGATGACAGTCGCCTGTCAGATCTGGGAAAATCAATGGTTCCCTGTTCCTTTTGAAATTCTTTTGAGTCAGCATAATACATACATTCCCAGACAAAGTGAGCCTCGTGTTTAGAGTTAACTTCCTCCAGTTCTTCATCCCTTGAACATTAGGGAGGAAGACAGTTGAAAGCTGGGCAAGCAGTCGCTTTGTGCCTTGGAACACTGATGTCAGCCTTCTGTGTGATGTTTACTTTCACTAACACACCTGCCGGTGTCACTCTGAGATGGAATCTTTGCTTCTGGAAAAGGGGCTTTGCACATCTACCCAGTTTAAGACAGAGCTAATTGGAGATGCCGTGCAAATGGAAATATTCAATTGTCAGCAACAACAAGCATTGCATGCCTGGTGGGGACCGGGCCACCATGAGAACGGCTGGAGCCGTGGAAGAGTTTGTGCAGGAGTTGCCAGAAATCCTGTGACCTTTCCTAGAGGTGGAAGTGGTTTCTAGGGTGGGGACTGTGCAGGAGCTGATTTTCCAGTAGGTGGGAAGAAGTGATTGCTGGGGAAGACAAGCTCGCAGCATGGGGAGGGGGGAAACCGGCTAAGATAGATGCCCTGGAGTTCCCCTGCCACCTCCCGCCGATTATGCGTCCAGCCCTCTGGGGCTCCTGTTGTCCCCCTGGGCCTTTAGCTCCTGTCTCAGGAATCCCCAGCCTGGTTCTGCCTCTGGTTTCTGGACTTGGTGCCTCCTTCCTCCGAGACATCAGTGTGGCCAGGCCTTCCGGTTCTCAGGGCTCTTTTGGGAGCACCCCATTCCTGTTCCTGCCCCTGGAAGCCTTCCATACCCAGGGCCGTCTTCCTGGTCCCAGCTGGGTGGTGGGCTTTTGCTCTATCCCTGGTTGAAGAAGCCAGGAGCAAACACAAGGTTTTCAAAGCAAAGAATTCCAGAGTCTAAAAGGCTTCAGCGTGTATCCCCTTCAGTCCTCCCTCCCAGCATCAGAAGCCCCTCTACAAAATCCCCGGATGTCTCCTGTGCTCATGGTTGTCATGTACAGCATCCCCAGAGAGGCAAAAGTCAGAGCATGCAGTAAGCAGAGATCTACAGCTGAATGAGGCGCAAAGGGGAAGGCACTTCCGAGGAATGTGTAGTTTCTCATTCACCTACAAGAAGTTTAAAAAGAGTTTTTTTTAGAAACTCCCAGCAGACAAGCAGCTGTAGAACAGTTGAACAAGCCAAACAGAACCAAACCAGAACTCCTTGCCTCTTAAGTAGTGGTTACATCTCACAGGACAGAAGTCATAACCCGTTCTGGGTTTCCTGTCACCTTTGCCCACATGCTCCAGTTCTAGAATTTTGAACCCTTTGTACTGTCCACCCTGGTCCACGTGGTTCCTTTCCCTTCGCTCCCAGGCAGCTGCTAGAAAGAGTTCCATCAACTCGTCAAAGATATTAAAGAGGCAGACATTCATCGTGGGGAAAATTCAGAGCGCCGATGTGAGGTGTTGGTGTGACAGTGTCTTGGCTGAGAGGAGAGGGGTGAACCTGAAGTGAGCCAGGAGAGGGTGGTGGCATTGCTTTCATTGGAAGCACAGACTTGGAAAAGTAGGGAATGAAACGCAGACCTCTGAAGAAGCAAAGGAGACTTTAGAATTAAGCGACTCAGAACACAACAGAGTTAAAGTGTTTCTTGTTCTCCAGAGAAAAGCAGAAGGATGGAAGCGTCTGGCCTGAGGAGTGTCGAGGAGCTTGCTTTTACTTCTCAAGCAGGGAGGGAAGCAGCAGCAAAAGTGAGTGACTCGCAGAGAGTTCGAGGCCCCGGAGGGCCGGCAGCTCAGCCTCCCTAACATCACATTAGAAACAGGGCGTCTGAGACTTACAGAGGTGACAGCCCATGTCACCTGACTCCCAGCCCAGGGTGCACCCTGAGCTCAGCACTTAACCTTCCAGATGCTTTCCCTCCAATCCCTTCTGCATGAGATAGAATCAGCGTAATCAATGGGCAATTTACAGGCGTTAGAAGGATGTCCCTGGTTGGGAAGCTGGCTTGTAGAACTGTGGTCCTGATTTGCAGAGTTGACCATGATGCTGCCCCTCAGAGCCAGTAAATCCCTCATTTAGAGCTCACCAGTCACTGGGTTTAAGCTGAGGAAGAAGCTGTGTGAATGGGAGCCTAATAATCCTAAAATGCGAGTAGAATTTATCCATCCTGTAGTTCGCCCCGACCTCATTTAGATTCTCTTTTGTGACAACAAACAACTTTTAGTTTCAACTTGTTTAATTGTTAGTTTTAACTCAATTCATTTCTTCAGTGTAGCAAGTTTGGAGGTTGTTTTTTTTGTTTGTTTGTTTTTTGACTTAATCTTTTGGAGAAGCAGGACTGCTCTTGGTGTTCTCTAGCTCCAACTCTCATCCTAAAGATAGTTTTTGTTTGTTTGTTTGTTTTTTGTGGTACGCGGGCCTCTCACTGCTGTGGCCTATCCCGTTGCGGAGCACAGGCTCCGGATGCGCAGGCTCAGCGGCCATGGCTCACGGGCGCAGCCGCTCCGCGGCATGTGGGATCTTCCCGGACCGGGGCACGAACCCGTGTCCCCTGCATCGGCAGGCGGACTCTCAACCACTGCGCCACCAGGGAAGCCCCTAAAGATAGTTTTTAAAAGTCACAACTTGGAGTCAGTTTTTGTGTGAGGCTGTTATTCCCTAAAACCCCATCCATCGTGAAGATCGTCCATCGGGCTCATTGGTGTCACTTTCCCTCGTCTGGCTGTGAGAGCCTCGCAGATATGTAGCCGTGGTGAATACCATCTTAATCACCTCCAGCCAGAAGGGAGGTGGAAAAAATATTCCTGGTAAATGACCTCAGTAGATCTGACAGCACCACCGCCCGCCCCCGGCCCGCCCCAGCCCGTTCTGCTGCCTTTGAGATCAGAGGCGGCTGGTGCAGATGTCTTGATCGATTGCAACAGCAGCCAAAGCGTGTGACTCCTACTTCAGTGGTTTCAAAGCCACAAATGTAGATATCCCATCTCTGTTAACCGACACCTAGGGATTTTGCAAAAAGGGGAGAAAAAGAGACATCAACAACAGAGTGAATTTCATGTCTATTTGTTTACTTTTGATGTATTCTATTTGAGATACTTTGGCTCGAAGAACTGTTTTTCCTGACCATAGCACATGTACATGTAAGCTTAATACAGAGTTTCTCAACCTCAGCACTATTCCCATTCTGAATCCAACAATTCTTTGTTGTGGGGGACTGTCAGTACACTGTAGAATGCTGGATAGCATCCCTGGGTTAAGTGTTGCCGCTAGGTGCCAGTAGCATCCTCCCCGTCCCACCCAGTCATGACAATGAAAGCCACCTCCAGACGTTGCCGTACAAGGGGCAGACAGCATTGCCGTAGGAGGGAAGGGGTGCCGAATCATCCCTGATTGAGAACCACTGACTCATGGAGTTTACGGAATGTACATAATGAAACCATGCGTATCTACTCAGAATGCCCCAGGAAGTGTACGCCTTATTGAGATTTTTATTTCTTTTCTTGCTTGTGTATTTGCTTTCATCTATTTCCTGTTCCCTTAGCCCTAAAAGTTATCCAAGTATTTTTTTCCTCCATTTTCAGGGATTCATTAAATACTTTCAGATGCCACTCTCATGCAGAGTTACAGGAAAATGGATAAAGATATTTCAAAGCAAAGAGATCTAGGAAAGTTATAGATGATAAAGGATCTCTAGGGAGCACTTGCCATCCTCAAGTGCTTTGGATGGAATTCAAATCCCCTACTAAAGGAGGCGCTTTCCCTTTCCTGCACATCAGAACCCCCTGATAAATGTTTACAAAACTCAGTGTCATCTGGGATGGGGCCTGACATTTAGTTTTCTGGAGTTTCCTGGGGATTCCACTGCACATCCGGAGGCTTATGCCCTGGGAGCATCAGACAGTTGGATTGGATGAGGTGTGCATTCAAATGTTCAACATCTATTTTTCTAGCACCCCCTGTGCTCCAGGCACTGTTCTAGGTGCTGGGGGTACAGCAGTGAAAAGGCAGAGAGGGAGGAGCCCTTGTAGCAGGGCTCACTTTCTTGTGAAGAATGTCAGAGAGAATATGAGCACCTTGGTGTGTGCATCTGATTGAATGTGTACTGTGTCCATATGTCCAGTAATTTTTTGGCCGAGTGTTTGTCATCCATTGTTTGGCTTTTTTTTAATGCTTCTTGAATCTCTTTTATTCAGTTACATAAAGACCTTTTATCATCCTGTAAAACATTTCAGATATGAAAGGGATCAGGGAGAAATAGAGAAACCGTGATTTCTAAGAGAGCTATGATTGTTGGTTGTTCTCAGACTTTATCTATGGGAAAAGTTTCATTATCACTGTTTCGTTAGGTTGGTCAACTCAGAGATGCTAAGGGTGGTACTCCCATTTTTGCAGCCTTTCTATAGCAGTGAGGATTGAACCAGGGGTTTCTGGCCATCTTTTGTATTCTTAGTTTGTTAAAACAGATGGTCTCTGCAGTCACTTCCCTATGACCCCAGATCCTAGAGGAAGGGGCATGGATATAAACAGAAGCCACACCAAGACCCACAACATACCCATGCCAGGCCGAATGGATTGCTCTGAAGTGGACCCAGCAGACGCCCAGAATGACAGCCCACCACACTCCAGGGACACTAGGATAGTCTCCCAGCCTTGCTAAGAGTGTTAACTGCCTCCAGAGGCCTTGGAGCAGATGCCCCATTTGGTAGATACTCCTTGGAGTCCATAGTTCTGGCAGCTGTGAGCTGGAAAGGGAGGAAAAAGTCAGGGGACTTTATGGGGCCTTATGGGTGGAGCCAGGAACTCTGTGGAATGAGATTTAAAACCAGTTCAGCCCCTCCCATGTCTGTAGCCACCCATCACCCTTTTAAAAGGAATGAGCTCAGACCCAGCAAAGTGAAAGTCACATGTTGATTAGCAGCAGCCCCAAGACTCAAACCCAAGAACACTCACGCCTCGCCTTGTGCTCTTCCCGTGATACTCGCAAAGGAAAAGCCTCCTCCCGGTGCCCAGAAGGAACTGTCTCCACATTTTGGTAAAATGAAGCACAATCTTTTTTTTTTTTTTTTTTTTTTAAATCCAAACAGCTGAACCGTTGGTTCTGGAAACTTTGTTACCTGTTATTTCACTGTAGGATAACATAATTGTCTATATACCTTCAGGAGAAAGAGGATTTGAAAACCTCTTTAAGATGTGTGACCGTTTTTCAGTCTCATAGTACAGAGAAGAGGCAATGTGATAAGACAACTGTATTAAAGATGAAAATTGAAATGGGCCGCTGGGAGCCAGGCCAGAGGAGAAGTAACATTTGTTACTGAAGCATGAGAAAGGAGGAATTTTTTTAAATATGGGATTTGAGATTCGCTGGGTTTTAAGGATGGTCATTAAGCATCCGTGATGGCACTCTTGATGTTTTACTGAATTAACCGAGTGGTAAATGATACGGCCTCTGGTATTAGGATGCTGAACTCGGTACTGCTGTGAAACACGCCCCCACCCCCTCCAAAAATAAAGAGGGTTGTGCTGCTCTGTTCTCCTGTCCCCCTCTGCCTCACGCACATTCCCCAGAGATACAACATAAAGGATACTTCTGCCAGGTGGATCTTCTTTCCTAAAAAGAGTTCCTGGCCAAAATATCTTCTTCCTCTTTTCTTATGCTGGTAAGCTGGATTGAACCATCTCGGGGGTAGAATTCCTTTTTTTTAAGCCCAGGGAAAAATTTGACGCAGCCAACATGCAGCTCTTCCTTCCCGAATCTGGTCCTGGACCTTTCATCTGTCGGAATCAACCATGCCTCCGAAGCAGAGCATCCCTGGCTCCAGACCAGCTGCCCAGTCCCCTAAAACAGCCCCAGCCAAAGAGCTCCAGAACAAGCATCCTTGGTCAAAAGCATCCCACCAGGAAGATGTGCTTCCATCAGAAAGCCCCTTGGCTGCCTAAGGACACAGGCCACTGCCAGCTCTCTCCTGAGCACAGGGATTGAGAGGCTTTTAGGGATACCCAAAGTGTGCTCATGAAAACTAACACGTCACCAAGGTGGCAGCTGGGGGTGAGCCCCAGAGAGAGGTTGAGAAGTAAGAGCTGTGCATGGCAGAGGAGGGAGAGATGGGGGCCGGGAGAGAAGGAGGGGATTGCTGTGCTAAGGCGGTGTCTTCGGGGGCTCAGGATTTGTAGGGAGAAAGCAGTGTGCTGGGCGCAGGTTTCCTGTTGCAAACGCTTTGTGTCTGCCTTCTGAGAGTCTGCAGTCTAAAGGAGAGGGAATGTCGGTACGAACACTGTGGTGTGTTTTTATGCATGAAAAAGTCACCACAAAAAAGCTTCGGCTTATGTATACTAATATGACAGAGTGCCAAGATCTGTCATTAAGTGAAAAATAGGGGGACAAAGTTATCTTCAGAAGAGTATTTTCCACATGAACCAATTTTTAAAGAATAGATATGTGTGCATGTGTAAGCGTATGTGTGCTGGTATTTCAGTGAATATATATAAACACCTGTATTTGTATAGACAGTTTCTGGACATATGTACAAGGAAATGTGAATCTGGGAGTGGGTCTATGGGGAAGGCATTTATTTCTCAAATTATATCCATACATATGTATATATATATATATATATATATATATATATATATTTTTTTTTTTTTTTTTTTTTTTTTTTTTTTTTTTTTGCGGTATGCGGGCCTCTCACTGTTGTGGCCTCTCCCGTTGCGGAGCACAGGCTCAGCGGCCATGGCTCACGGGCCCAGCCACTCCGCGGCATGTGGGATCTTCCCAGACCAGGGCACGAATCCATGTCCCCTGCATCGGCAGGCGGACTCTCAACCACTGCACCACCAGGGAACCCCCCCTAGTGTATATTTTTTGTTCACAGTGGGCATGCATTACTTTCTTGATTTTTTTTTTAAGGGAAAAAATCTTAGACATTTTAATAATATTGTAGCATCTCTTTAGAGAGGAGGGATGGGTGGTTTTTGGCTCTGAAGACTGAAACACGCACAGGATGCCTGGGTGTGACAAGCGTAAAGGTGTGTCAGATGTTTAGTAGAGGATCCGAGAGACTTTTTGACATAGAAACATGGCTGATTGAGGCTTCTTTCGGGCTGTCTGGTGTTTCTTCAACACACCTGGAGCCAAAGCTGGCCCTTCTAGCATTGATCTGTACAGTTCTGGGAGATCTGTGCTTAAGCAGCTTACTGGATCAAGAAAGAGGTCTGGTTGATTACTTCCATTTTCATTTATCTGTATCTGAGTATTGAACCCAGATAATGTTATATTTGATACACTAACAAATGAGACAAAAAGATGCCACTCAGGAGACAATTCTGTGCAGTTTTGGGGTAGGCAGAGATTTCTTAGTTGGGACACAAAAAGCATTGAGCTATAAAAGAAATCGATAGATTGGATTTTACAAAAATTTCAAACTTCTACTTATTAAAAGACACTATTAAGAAGCTGAACAGACAGGCCGTGGACTCAGAAAAATATATCTTGCAAAGGACTTCTATCTAGAATGTTTAAAGAAACCTTACAATTCAATCGTAAGAAATTTAACAACCCAATGAAAAAACAGGCACAAACTTGAACAGGCTTTCCACAAAAGAAGATCTACACATGGCCATTATGCACATGAAAAGATGTTCAACATCGTTTGTCAGTAGGGAAATACAAGTTAAAACCACCAGGAAATACCACGACACATCTAGAAAGGCTCAAGTTTTAAAAGATTGACAAAAATGTGAAGCAACTGGAACTCATACGTGGTACAGCCTCTTTGGAAAAGAGAATCAATCCTCTGTAAAGTTAAACGTACACTTACCAGCGGTTACCCAAGGGAATGAAAAGCTGTTCTCAGAAGACTGGTAGAAAAGTTCACAGCAGCTTTTTCTGTAAGTTCCCAAACTGGAATCAACCCAAATGTCCATCTACGGGTAGATGGATACACAAATTGTAGTGTATCCATACAATGGGGTACTACTTGACAGTAACGGTAATAGGAAGGAACTGCTGACACCACAGCCTGGATGAATAACAGAAAGCGAGCCAGTAGTTGCCCAGAGCAAGGGTAGGGATGACAGCAAAGGGGCACAAGGAAACTTCGGGGTGATGGAAATCTGTATCTTCACTCTCCTCTTTACCTTGATTACGGTGGTGGTAGCGCTGGTATAAAATTTGTCAGACTCATCAACCAGTACGCCAGGGATGACACTCACTGTGTCCCCCAGGGAAGGGCTGGCACTGTCGTGCCAGGGTGTACACACCTGCACAGACTCATGATCACGTTTTCTCATACCATTTACAGTTCTCATGTTTGCCGATTCACCTGCCAAGATAGCATGAGGGAGGAATCCCGTGCCTTGCCCTCCATTCCGTTCTCCTCCTGGGGCTTCATGAGCAGGAACTGACCCGTTCAGAATGGAGAGTGGGGCTTAGGAATTGATTATGCATGAAATAATGAGAAGACTGGGTGTTACATTTGCCCCAGATGCCTGGAGACCAGCAGGAGTGCCAAGGTAGCAACAGAATTCTTATCTGTGGCGGCCTCGGGCATGGCAAATCTGGTTGGAAGGAAGGATTGGAGGACTTGTCCTAAAGCATCCTATCTTTACTTAGATTATATGTTTCTTTGGCTTGGCTGGGTGGGGTGGGGGTAGGGGTCATGGGTGGATGTTCCCATGTTGCCCTTGGGGCTGCCCCACTTAGGTTCGGTGAAATCCACGTGATGTTAATACTCTTGCCCTTTAAAGTTCTCTTTCTCTCCCTTCTTTTTCCTTCTTTCATTACATCTTTCTATCTGTGGCCCTTTACACCTTCCTCCTGAGGTCGAATGTGTTTTTGAAGAGTACGGAACTACTTTCTTTAGTTTTCTGGCAAAATAAGTAGGAAAAGACTCCAGACTTCTTAACTATATTTCCTCTTGTTCTGCCCGCATCAAACCTCCTGGTCACTCAGGAAAACACCAATGAGAGTGGCCTGGGGAGGTGGGGACCGTCCAGCCAGGCCAAACCTGGGTTGCCTGCAGCACTTGCATTCTCGAAGATGGCAAAGAACCTTTGCTTGGCGAGGGGAAACAGGCACGTTTTCTCATTCCTGAGAAAGGAAAGGCCCTTTCCAAAGAGAGGGACTAAGAGAGGAAGGCCTCAGCCTTGCTGCCTATGGCTTGTGGGGTACCAGCAGTACCCTGACACTGCGAGCCCTTTGTCCTGGTGGGGACATGAGAGGGCAGGGACAGCGGCAACCCTGGGAGCACTGAGTGGAACTTTAAGTTTTTTGGTTCATCATTCAACTAATATATATATTTTAACATCAGTGGGAATCGATGACTGTTTTAGGAGTTTCACCCCAGGAGTTGTCAAATAAGTTAACCTACCTGTTTCTCCTACAATGTACTTCTTAAAATAAAATTTCACTCCATTATGAAGTGTAAGTAATGGACCTCCTGCAGGCAAAATAGAAAAAGACCTGAAGAGTCAAGTTCCTTTGCCTTTGTTTGTTTTTTGGGTTTTTTTCTGTTTTGAGACACTCTTCTGAAACCAGAGTCAACCGTATTATTAATCACTGGTAGGGCTTTATACTGTATCACGTTACTCCCCTGGAATTAAACTGCACATATAAAGTTATGAAACATGTACTTTTTTAAACGGTAAAAAAGTTATTTTCTAACATAAAACCCCAGATAAAGTGCCATGGAGCCATTAGCAGTAAATTGAATTTTTTGGTATGTAATTTATACGAAAACTGACAAGTGCGACCCCGCCACCCCGCACCCCGTCATTAGTCATCGGTTTAGTGGACGCGGAGGTAGTAATCTTCAAGGGCAGGCATTTGGATGTCGACTTCCTTTATTTGGACCGGGCTCAAGCGGCAGCTCCTGTCACTCGGCCTCGCTGCACTATTAGTGAATTTTACCCCAGGGCAGCTGGGACGCTGGGCTGGGGCAGATGTTCTTTTCAGCCTATTCAGTGACCATTCTTGGGGGTTGTTTACTGTTGCCATGGTGACTTTCATTTCCATAGCAGCAGAGCTGCTGTTTCTCAGAGGAAAATGAATTTAGTTATAAAAGGATAATATTTTTCTGTCTGTATATAACCTGCCATCTGTCAACTGGTGGATCAGAAAGGATTCAGAAACCTATTAAGACTGATAGCAATGAAGTGATGAGTTGTTTTTTTTTTTTGTCCCATATTAAAAGCAATAATAGATGTGGAAACAAATGTTGTCCCCTCAACATCAGAACTTTAATTTTTTTCTTTATATTGATGTGTGTGTGTGTTTAATGCCTTCACCGCCTCCACCACTGCTGCGACAACCTCATAAAATACAGTTTACATTCTGCTGACAAATGGAAATGACCGAATATCTTGTTTGTATCTCACTAGATGCAGGTGTATTTAGTGCTTTCTTTTCTTGGTGCTGTGAGCTTCCCTGGTTCATTAAAGATTCCGGCGGCTGAACTTTCTATTGTCACCCCACTCTCCTCTCCTCCACCCCCGGGGACAAAGCTGTGCGGGTGAAAAGATCAGCAACTTATCAGGAACATACAGTGCAAATTATGAAATTAGCAAACTGCGAAAAAAAAGCCGTGCTTTATCTGAAAAACTTGCTAACATGCCCCTTAAGTCTCACTCTAGAATAACATTCTTCCTTGCAAATCCAAATGGGAAGAAAAGTCACCTTTGGGATAGCTCCTCTAGTTCCTGGAATTTTTTTTCTCTGTTGCATTCATAAACTGTAACGTGCAGGGGGAAAAACACCCACACACACCGGCCCCGTTGTAAATAATGTTGTTTATTGGTTGATTTTTCCAGATCCTGACATTGATGCTGCCAGTGCCATGATGCTTTTGAATACTCCCCCTGAGATACAAGCAGGTTGTGAGTAGATATTTCTATAGCCTACAGCACCATAGTTTGTGAACTTAACCTTCTCCTTTATATACCAGGCCATAGGAAGAACTAATGCTCAAGCCAACCTTCCCTTATAGAATCACTTTAAACTACCTCAGTGCATGACTACATACATGTGCGCATAAAGATGCAGCTACGCATATGTATGAATGATGCATAGGTGTGTTTCCAAGATGAGAAAGTTCTAATATAATTTCAGGGCTTAAGACTTGGGGGCAGGGAAGTGGACCCTGTAATGAGTCCCAGAGGAGAGACCCTTTGTCCTGCAGGAATTGTTCCCGTGAGTTTGTAGTTTCTGCTAGAAGAGGCTACAGGGGGCCAGCCTGACAGTCATGGAACTCAGCAGTGTCCGTTTTTAGACATTCCTCTCCCCTTGGGGACCTCATTAATAACAGGCTACCATTTAAGAGAGAGGAGAGGAAAATCTGGCGAGGCGGGGATGCAGGAGTTTGGAACAGCCTTAAAATGGAAACACTGTGGTGCCCCCCGCCCTGCGTCTTCCCCACCAGCTTTCCAGGGTGCCACAGACAGAAGGGCAGGGCTGGTTTAGCGTAAGCAGGGCTCCTGTCTTCATCTTCTGTTGGCCCTTGAGCAATGTCAAGCTTGAGACAACTCTTTTCCTAACTTGAACTCTCTTCTCTCCACCATCGGATGTTTCTCCCCACCTCTGGCGCTACAACATTGTTAGAAAGGTCTCCTTCCCAAGTGATGACAAATGACCCAAACGCAGACATCTGTCCCCTCCTCCTCCCAACTTGAGGCTAGTTTCTCTGGCACATTCCACCCCCCACCAGAAGCCTGTTGAGCAGATAGCCACCACGGGCCGCTCAGCTCGCTGGCAGGACAATTGCATCGCCGCCTCCTGTGCATGAAACTCACGGCGTGGAGACGGCGGCGTGAAGCGGCACACCCCGCCGCGACGCCCACCAGGGCTGGCGCCCGCCTGCCTCATTCTGAGCGCTGCATGGCCTCCCGAGCGAAGGGAATCCCCCGCTTCTGGAGCTGATAGGGTTTCCCACAGGAGAACATCTGTTCCCAGACCCTACCCAGGTGTCTTTTGATGCGGAGTTCCAGACCATCCCTCCTAGCCTTCTACTCGTCACAGCCTTCCAACAGCTTTAGGAAACTTGGCTCCTTCCTTACCTGGTCCTTTTTTTTTTTTTTTTTTTTTGCGGTACGTGGGCCTCTCACTGTTGTGGCCTCTCCCGTTGCGGAGCACAGGCTCTGGACGCGCAGGCTCAGCGGCCATGGCTCACGGGCCTAGCTGCTCCGCGGCATGTGGGATCTTCCTGGACCGGGGCACGAACTCGCGTCCCCTGCATCGGCAGGCGGACTCTCAACCACTGCGCCACCAGGGAAGCCCCCTGGTCCATTTTTTAAAGGACCCAAGAGATGCAGCCAGGCGTTCTCGGGAGAGACTCATCCCTGTGCCGCGGGCTGCCATTACCTGATCCTGAAGGTGCAGAATTCTCATTCTCTCTTTGCTAAACTCAGCTTGCCAGCAGTTGACATAACGGCTGCCCACACCTCCGAGAAGGAAACACCACCGTAAGCAGATGTGTACCGGTGCAGTCCTCTCACTAGCGGCTAACCTGTAGTGTGGGTTTCAAATGATGTTTGAAGTTAAAAGGAAATGAAAAAAACAAAATCAGAAAAAATAAAAAAAACCCTCCATTCTCAGATGACTCTTGCAGGAAGAGTATAGACCAGACTGTAATTCAGTTACGGTCTGAAATGGTTTCTGAAATCGAGTTGCGTAATTCATCATGAGGCAGGCGTACTGATTTTATCAGAGCTGTGTAAGGTTCAGGCACCTTCCTTTGCACTCAGCCGCCGCCCGCAGTGATCATTGGTTTAAAGAAATAACTTGGGGCTTCCCTGGTGGCACAGTGGTTGAGAGTCCGCCTGCCGATGCAGGGGACACGGGTTCGTGCCCCGGGCCGGGAAGATCCCACATGCCGCGGAGCGGCTGGGCCCGTGAGCCATGGCCGCTGAGCCTGCGCGTCTGGAGCTCATGCTCCGCAACAGTGAGAGGCCCGCATACCGCAAAAAAAAACAAAGAAAAGAAAAAAAGAAATAACTTGATGAACTGGAATAATGGAGTTAAGCAGGGAAAGGCAAAGGGATTGGTCATTAAAAGCAGCTTTATAATAATCCATTATCACTAGATTCTTGACCACAGATAGAAGAGGAAAAGGGTTGATCCCGATTAGCTGAGAAGTGAATTGTTTTAATGTTCTCATGGCTAAATGAACTTCTTCTCTCCCTTACTGTAACACAAACTGTAATAATTATTTTTTTCAAGGTATCCATAGTCTTATTTACATTGAAATGCTGAATTTGAGTTTTCAAAGCGCGTTCATGTCTTGAAGCTGTAGAGTCATGTAGGGCTTTCCTACCGCGCTCTCACCACTGTGAGAAACCTGGCTGTAGCCTTCGTGAAGGCCCCCGCCAAGAGGGGGTCCCAGGGTCCTGGAAGGAAGGAACAAGGAAGCCCATAAAAGTCGTGGAAGGAGACGCATTGGCAGGAGCAGCAGAGAAGTAAATTTAAGGACTGGGCAGAGGGTAGAACATCACCTTCATATTCACCTTCCTGTCTGACCCCAAGCCTTGTAAAATCCCCTTGAGGCCAAGCTAGGGCATACTCAGTGGGCCGGATGTAAAGCCCCCCAAAATTGGACCAGTACCATCGGAAGGAAGTGAGTGTCTGTTGAGCGTCCGCTCCAGGCACTTGGGGGAGCCAGGGGGTCCCTCCTCAGCCTTCTGAGAAACGCAGTCCGAGGTTTGTGTCTCCGACGCCAGGCCTCTCTTTTCACTTAGTTCTTCTTTGCCTCACTCTCCCTTCCCCTCCCTGCCTGATGTTTCTTGTCCTGGGAAGTGATGCAGTACCTCGCCTCCTGACGGGAGACGCATTCCATACATACGGTGGTGAAGCCACCGTGCCCTACACTGCTGGCTTTGTGCAAAGCCTGGAAAAAGTGAGAGGTGACCCCTCGACCAAAAGGTTCAAAGGCAGCAGACGCCCAGGCAGTGCTGGAGTGTGGGCAGCCTACCGAGGGGTGTTTGTGTGCATGTGTCCCGGTGAGGATGTGTGTGTGCATCACCCAGGTTCGGGGGTCCTGCCACTGCCACGCGTGGGGAGCGTGGGTTCCTGTCTGCACGGAGCCTGCCTGTGTTCTCCCCCGTGTTGCTCCGTGGCTGGGCTCTGTTTATAGAGCTTCCTCGTGTGCTGCTATTTATAGCCCCTTGTTTTCACCTCCCAGGCTGTGTGATGCCCCTCTTTGAATGGGGGCCACCGGCCACCAACCTAGTCTGTCTGCCACTGGCACTCCCAGCAGTCGGAGGCTGTCCTGGATGGTTTGAAAGCCTTTTCCTTTGTCATTGCCCTTCGTAGCCAGTTCACTTCAGGTCACCAGATGGCAGCCACTTAGGTCTTTTCCACTCATCCTCCCTGCTCAGCATCTGCACAGCTAGCTCGGTGCAGACTGGCCTCAGTCTGGCTCTGAGCTGACTAGTTCATAGAAAGGAAACTTCTCCAGAAGTTGACAAGAACCCCAGTCAGCCAAGCCGCTTATCTTGGGGGGACCCGATCCTGCCCCAAGGGTGCTCACTGCACTATGTGTTGCTTGAGCTGGACTCCCTGTGGGTCCCCTCAGCCCCTGCCTGTGCTCTGATGCTTCTCTTTCTGTGAGGCAGCAGTGCACATCTAATCAAAACCTCAGGCCACAGCATTTTGTCTCCTCTGGTAGCACCAGCGGTAATGTGATCTTTCTCAGACTTTCCCAGATTGCCGTATGGAGAACATTCTACAAGGTGTGCCATCGTGTCTCAGGTGCTCTGAAAAACACTACTTCCAGAAAAATCCAAGCAGGACACTGCTTCCTCCTTATCTCTTAACTTTGGATTATGCTTCTGGTCAAGTCCATCCACCTACCCACCGCCCCAATAAAAAGTGTCTGTGTAGACTAATTCCAGCTTCTAGAGTCTACTTAAATACCTGCTTTGCAGTTCCCCTTCGACAAGCCCTGTGAGTCATCTTTAACCCCAGTGGAGGAATTGTTATTAAGTCCGGAGAAGTCAGATCACCATTACTCATCTTCAAAGGCTTGCATGATCCCTGGTTGGAATGTTCCAGAGAGGAACTCTAGGTAATAAACAAAACAACAAAATGGGACGGAGGGGGGAGGTGGAGTTCTGCATCCCCCTCCCCAGAACTAGGCTGTGTACAGATGCACCAGCCACCGGCGAAGAAGGGCAACCAGGAAACAGGCTCCCCTCTCTCAGCCCCCTCCCCAGCATCTTTCCAAGGAAGCAGGTGGAAAGGCCAATTTTAGGAAAGGGAAGGATTATCGGAATCACCTGCTGCTCAGCTTATGGCCTCTGGTAGCTTAGCCAGGGCTGCTCTCCAAAGGCGGCAGCAGGAGCGCAGGGGTTACTTTCACAAGCTGTGAAAATCAAGGAAACTGAGCATCAGGAGGGAAGCTGGGGAAGCCAGGATGGGGCGGAGCTGAGGGGGGCGGAGCTGCAGGAAGGTTTCTCTTGTGCCTTCAACTTTTTTTTTTTAGGTTCTGGAGACGATCACATTTAGATCACAGTGAGCGGTGCTGCTTGATTGGACTGTGTGTGTGTGTGTGTGTGTGTGTGTGTGTGTGTGTGTGTTGCTTTCTTGCTGGTTAAAAGTAAGAAAGTTTAGGGTCACCGTATAACTTAAGGTAAAGTGGTCGATCGGCTGGGAGCCCTGGTGCTGATGTCCTTAACACCTCATCCCAGGATTTGAGAGTCTCAGATGTATGTCTTCTCTCCTATAAAAGCCATTTTAAAAAATTTTTATTTTATATTGGAGTAGGTTGATTAACAATGTTGTGCTAGTTTCAGGTGTACAGCAAAGTGGTTCAGTTATACATATACATGTGTCTATTCTTTTTCTAATTCTTTTCCCGTTTAGGTTATTACAGAGTATCGGGCAGAGTTCCCTGTGAAGAACCAGATATTTAACTGATCTAACAGAAGGGGATGATGCTGGAGGCCCGTGCTTTTTTTTTTTTTTTTAATTTTTGTTGGAGTATAGTTGATTTAGTGAGAGCCACAAATCTGAGTTTAAGGTTGATTTTGAATGTCCAGTTTCTTATGACGTCTCTTCTCTAGCTGGAGCCTAGGTATAATATCAGCACATTGGGTGGGGTGCACTGGGGTTTACGTGCTTTGAAATACGTTGAGGGAAATGCAAAGGAAATGAAAGGACATCGACCTGCTGATAGGAGAAGGACTGAGGAGTGGTGGACTCGGGTTCCTCCAGATCCCAGAGTCCAAAAAGCCATGCAATAGGGACCTCAGAATACCTTTCTCAGACATTTTAGACTGGCTGTGATTCATCTTTCAGAAGCCACATTCTTGAAACTTGGGGATGGAGACGGAAAGGAGAAAAGATGGGAGGACAGTTAAGTGTCACAGCCGGGCTCCTGGCAGCCTGTGAGCAGAGAGGGGCACACCCGCCCGCCGCACGTGAGGCGCACTGCCAGTGCTGAGGACTGAGAAATGCCGGGTTTGGCCGAGGCAGCGTTCAGTGGCAGCTCATTTGAGAACGAGCTCCAGGATTCAGAAGAAGAGCCTAGTCTGCACACCAGAAGTCTTGCGAGGTTCAGAAAATAGCTCAGGGAAAACCTTTTAATGCTGAGGGATAGCTCCGTCCGTGAGATTGTCTTTGAAGTGAATACAGTTCATTAACCAGGAAGATGTTTTCAGGGGTGAGTGCAGAGTTAGGGAGAGCTACAAAAAGCATAATAGGCTGAAAGAATTTCCCCATGTCCTGACCCCATTAGGTCCTATGCCTCAGAGATAATTAGTAAGAAGATGCCGTTGCGGTGAGATGGGATGGTGGAAGGATGAACATGGTGGTGACGGTGACGATGAGCTTATATAATGGGCCAGCCACTGAGCTAGCAATTTGTGTACTTTGTCTTGTTTAATCTTCAAAATGATCCTCTGAGGTATGTTTATGCCTACTTTACAGGTGGGGAAACTGAGGCACAGAAAGGGTAAGGCACTTGCCCAAAGCCACAGAGCTAGCGGTGGGGCAAGACTTTGAATGGAGGCCATGTGGCCCCATGACTTGTAACCATGCAGGAGGCTTCTTCCCTGAAGCTTAAATGAGACAAGAGGGTCAAAAGAACCCAGTCTCCAGTAGGTGCTCAGTGAGGGCTGGCTTCCTTTCTCTGTTTCCTTTCACGCCAGGTGCGCCCCTGGTGCTTAGAGGTTCTAGGCACTTGGGCAGAGGACTCTGGGCAAAAGAAAAAGTGGGGCTGCATTTCTCCTTTGACTGGCAGGTGATTCTGTGGCTGTACTAGAGGCCAGGGGAATGCATGTTCCATGACTCTCATCCGCCCGCTTCACTTTCCAGGGCTCCCTAGTCTTTGTCCCAGGATTTTAGGTGGTTCCGGTGTTTTTGCCAAAATGGTGACTCTGACATGATTTGTTCAAGGAGAACGGAAGCACCGTGAGAGCAGTGGTTGCTCTTCCGGCTAAGTCTGTGACCAGAAAGATGGTCAAGGTCTTCCAATGCGGTCTGGTTTTGTCTTTACGCATTCTTACGGGCTTTCATCTTACCTGGACTGGAGACAACACAGGCCACCCCAGGATTGCTCTGGGAATGTTGAGCATGTTGATGACGATGATGATGATGAGGGGATTGATGGCTAACATGTATTTTCAAAATAGCAATGCCTTTATTAATTCAGTTAAATCTCTAAATACTCTGATAAATACCATTTGTCTCCTCCTTACTTAAGTAGCTTGTCAGGGGACACAGGCAGTAAAGGACACGCATGGGAAACACCAGAGTCTGGCTCTCAGCCACTATGCTGCAGACCACTTCCTTGCTCAAAGCCCTTTAATGGTTTTCCCAATATCCATGAGATGAAGTCCAAAGGCATCTCATGCCTGCTAGGATTATGTGCTTTATCAAAATTACTTTTTAGTTCATGTGCACATTGTGATTTTTATCACTTCTAGGCCTGGTTTGTGCCTTTGAATCCCAACTTTGACGGCACTTCCTACAGGAAGCCTTCCCAGATAGCTTTTTTTTGGGTTCGGTGTCTCCATCTTTCATGCGTTTAGGCCCCCTGCCCTAGCACTCGCCATAGTATATTTTCATTGCCTCTTCAGTTTTCTGTCTGTCCCACTTAACTGTGGGGACCCTGTGTCCCCTTCGTCTCATACATTGGCAGGTAGTTGGTAGTTTAATCCATTAATTGATACAATCTGTATATGGGACTGTAATAATTTTTACGGGTGAGAATTATAATCATGGTATAAATTTTAAATATTTAAGTTTTTGGGGGGGGTACCATTCTATGAGATTTGCTTGCTGTTCTAGGTGAGATCCCTAGTGACTGGCATATTAAATAGTATTATCAGAATTAAACTGAACCTGTGGTCATCTGACCATTTTGGGGAGAGTACCCTACAGCAAAATAATTGAAAAACCCTTTCCCACGATCCCCAAAACAGAGACAAACCAAAAACACCTCTCTTTTCAAGCAACCTGAAGCATCTGTCTACAAACTGCATAGTTCTACTGGTTTTTACATATGTCTGTCCGCAGAAGCTATTGGTATTTTCTTCTAGAAGTTGCGTAGTTTTAGTGCTTACATTTAGGTCTATGATCCATTTCTAATTAATTTTCCTAATGGTATGAGGTTAGGACCGAGGTTCATTGTTTTCCAAATGGATCTCTGATTGTTCTCTCTTCTCCCCCATTGTGTTGTCTGCATATTTTTTGTCAAAAAATCAGTTGACCACACACATGAGTCTGTTTCTGGACTCTATTTTGTTCCATTGATCTATATTTCTGCACTTACACCAATACCACACTGTCTTGTAGCTTTATAGGAATAATTCAGGTAAATATAAATTCTAGACACTCTTCTAGAGTTCTAGAAAACTCATCAACTGGGCAAACTATGATAATTAGCTGCAATATCACATCATAACAGGTTTCATGCTTTTAAGATGCCTGGTGAGTCCCCTGCCTCAGATGATCTGAAATCAGGCTGATAGTATGGGATGGGTAGGAATTCCTGATCTAGTTCAAACTACCTTCATAATTAAATATGGGGAGAGACAGGGGATTCTGGAACCCTGACTGCACTGGTAGTACTGACTTCAGGCACTGGTTTCAGTTTTGTCTCCCATCCCACGTTTTATAAAACCTAGTAACTAGGGCCTTACACAAACCTGGATGAGAAATGGCAAAAAAATATTAGCGGGAGCTACAGAACGCCCAAGGAATCGGTCTATAACTTAATCCCATATTCCAGAGTGGACATTCATCCTACGTGAAAGACCTGACTAAAGGTTCCGAATATTTAAGTAAATGTGCTCTTAGAGACCTGAAAATGATAGGAGTAAAAAGTATATGCTGTGTATTTTGGGAAGAGTAGTTATTCTCCACAAATAATGTCAGCTTTAAAAACTTGATATCCAGAGTGGTTTTTATTTTTGAAGGTATGATTTTCTAGAGTCTTTTTGGTAAGGTGTTTGTTTGAGAAAGCACAATTTGTCCACCTTGCCCCCGGATGAGACTGTGCCAGGGGCTGCATGAACACAGCCAGGGCTCTGGGGACTCTTTCGGATGCTGGCAGCGGAAGGGGTCTTAGAGAACACCGTTCAAAGAGGGACACAGAGATTCCGTGAGCTTGCGTGAAGTCCTACCCGAAGAACTAAGATTAAAACCCAGGTGTACAAGCCCTGTGTCAGTGTGCTCACACAGGATGCATGCCTGACCCCATATACACACACATGGAGGAGTGTTGATGGTGCAGTAAGAATATTAGCTTGAACCAGAAGGAACTGCTGTTTGGAGGTCAAAAAAGATCGAATATCGGGGATTTCCTATGGTTCCCCTCTTCTGCACAGCCTCAGATTCATGTAAGGCCACCGTGAGTTTATATGCAGCGTGGGCAGTATCTGATGGTCACTGGCGTGAAAGGTTGGCTCAGGATTAATCCAGGGATGAGTGTGTATAGGAGACCATGGGATGATGAGAGAGCTCTCAGGAGATTTGCTTAGAGGAAGCTTCTGGGAACGAGGAAGGCGGCCCTCCAGAGCGGGCTGTGTGATTCTGAGGCTGGAGCCAGATCCACGCCGCTGACAACCCTTCACTCCCAACAGAGATGGTTGTGAGGATTCTGAGATGATGAGATGATGTTGTGAGCGCTGAGGTGCTGAGTAGTTTGTAAAATCAGCTCTGCTGTTCTCTTGGCTGTCTTTTTCCCTTGTTGGATTAAGGATGCTTAGAAAGATGTTCCCAATTCTGACCATGAACAGCGAAGCATGAGGAAATGCTTTTGTTTGGTCATCTGCTGTCAGGTGGTGTCAGGTTCTTAAGATCTTTTTAGGGTCTGACTAGAGATAAAAGATTATATTTAATAAATGCAAGAAAATAATATTTGAAGCCCACTTTTTAAAACTGATCTTTTTTTTTTTTTTTTTCCCACCAAGGCATCAATAATAAGCTATTGGTCTGACTTGGCTGACTAGTCCCTTTCTTGAGGTGTGGTATCTTTCTCTCTTTCTGTCTCGCTCTCATGGTATTTTTTTCTGTATCTGTCTCCCTGTGTGTGTGTGTGTGTGTGTCTGTGTGTGTGTGTGTCTGTGTGTGTTTCTCTGTCTCTGCTTGCTCTATGTACCTATGACTATCTCTTTCTCCCTTCTCTCTCTCTATCTCTCTGTCTCTCTCTCTGTCTCATTCTCTGGTGTATCCAAAATTTCTGACTCAGAGCAGAAATCTTCACAGTTGGATTCATGTGTGGTGTCTTTTCCCTTTTTGCTCTTTCAGTTCCTCCAGGAGTGATACAAAACGGAACGCGGGTTCTGAGCCGAGGCCTGTTTCCCGGAGTCCGGCCGTTGCCAATCACTCCCATTGGAATGACAGCAGCCGTGAGGTAAGGGAGACGCTTGCTGGGCAAAGCCCACCTGAGGAGTGGGAAGGACATTGTGTGTCCCACGGGGCTACTCGAGGGGATGAAGAAGACCAGCCTCAAGTAGTAAAGACAGAAATAGTACGGGTGTTCAAAAAAGTTACAGTAGCTCCCAGGGACCCCAATCCAAGTGCCAACTACTCCTTCTTGGGCCATCAAATTATCCTGGTCTCTTTGCAGATTAAATGAAGACAGATGAAACTAAGTTGCTTTGTGCTAAAAAGGTGCGGTAAGGTGAACAGAAGGAAATGGTGGGCAAGTTAGTCATTAGATTCTAGGCTAGCTGGTCGACCTCTAGACTTAGCCCTGTCACTTCCCAGTCCTTTGACTTTGGGTGGATGTCTGACCTCTCTGGGCCTCAGTTCCCTCATCCACGAAATCCTCTAGTCCTGGGAAGGGTTGCGATGAAACTCACATGCAAAAAATCGTGTGTGAAAAGTGCTTTGGTAAGTGATGTATAAATACCAGGTGGCATCAGTCTCCTGCTTCTGAGACTCCAGTCAGTTGCCAAACCACATGAACTCTTCCTTGGGAAATTTCTTTCCTCCATCCTTCTCACCTCCTCTGCCAGCCCCAGAGTAGGGTCTGTCGCTAGCTTGGAAGCCTCACACGCACCAGTTTGAATGCCTTCCTCCTATTCCTTGCTGCTTCTCTGCCCACCCTCGCCCATCCATCAACCATCGCCAGACTGATTTCCTAAAATGTGCCTCTCCAGCTGTCTGCAAAAGCATCCTCCTTGGCTCCCACCACATCACCCTGATGTCCCCCTGGTCCTCCCATCTCCTTGAGCCAAATTTGTTCTCCGCATACATCCAATGTTTGCCCATCTTATTCATACAGTTTCCTCTCTGTCAATTTCCCTCAGACTCCATATACAAGGCAGCATATCCTTCATGGCCCATCACAAAAATGATTCCTTCACAAAGCTTTTCTGCACAGGCCTCTGAGCCAACATCAGATTAATTTCTCTTTTCTTGGAACCCATAAGCCCATGCTTTGGTTGTGACCCTTTGATGAGTGACCCTATGTGTGTGTGTCCCTCTGTCCTCTGTGGTTTGCTCGCTGAGGACGGGGGCTGGGTCTCACTCGGCTGATGTCTCATTGCATGTTACACAGCTCCTTGTTTAGAAAAGGCCTGCCATGCTGAGCTGCATCCCTTCACAGCATCACCTTCCAGCTTCTTTCCTGCACTTTTGGATCAAGTTCACACCTAATGGCGATTTTGCTTTCATAGTGTTTCATGTCCCAAAGGAAACCATCCCAGGAAGTCTGTTAACTGGGCCCTGAGGGACACGTAGGGTCGAGCTCCCTGATGTGAATCAACCATGTGGAGATTCTCCACTCACTTGTGTCTTTTAATCCTCCCAGCAAACCAACTACTTTTGCCAGGATGGAAGTCCTTAATCTTCAGGGCAGGCGCTGGCATTTGGAACCTGCTAAGGAGGAAAGTTGGTAGGAATTAGAAGAGTCATAGAATGATAAAAACCACTTATCATTTCTATTAACCAGACATGGTGATACTTTCCAAAAGTGTATGGGAAGGTTCTTTTTCTTGTACTTCTCCTATATTTTTCTTAGATATCCTGAGATCAGTAATTGAATTCATAAATGGTAAGCCTCTTCCATGAAGCCAATATATCCATGCCTTGACCTCACATTATGAGAGAGACATTCTGTTTTCCGTTCTTTCTTAAAATTGTTTCTGCCTAACCTCCTAGTTTGCCTTTTTGGTTGAGAAGACTTTGAGACCGTAGACTATTCTTACGGGGAGTAACAATCTACTTTTCTGAGCGGATGCTGGGTACAGACTTTCAGTTTGTCGCCTTCAGCATCTTTTCAGTGCCTTTGAAAGCGAACGAAGCTCTCCACGTGGCTCCAGCCATTCCCTCAGAGAAGGGAAGAGCCAGGCAGAGCGAAGGGAGGCCTGAGACCGGGCTGGCCTTCAGCAGGAGCTGCTCCTAATTTTAATTCCTAACTTTAATTATTACCCTCATGGCATATATTATTGCAAAAATTTACTGATTAGCCTCTAGAAGCATTATGTAAAATATAATTTTTTTTAACTGGTTATGTTCTGATTAGAAGATAACATAGCACTACAGCAAAACAATGATGTCTTCTTTTTGGTAAAAGAGTTGCTACTCATCCAGTCCAGCCAGTGCCTCACCTAGGCTCCTTCCACGGTAAAAGGCCACAAAACAGGTTCAGGGCTAGACCTGTGCATCAGTCAGATCCAGTTGGGAGACAGAAGCCACACTAGGTACTCGAACAGAGAGACTTCAAAATAAAGAACCGTTAACCAGGTAGAAAGTTATTAACCAGGCAACTGGAAGGGTAACAGAGAACTCAGGGTATCACGGAGGAAACAGTTGTAGGAAGTAGCCACATCCCCTCGGGTGAGGTTGGAATGACTGCCTCTCAAAGCTGGACCTCAGAGCTCAGAGGAGGGGCTGGGGCTGGGATCCAGACCTCTTAGGAGGTACCACTGAGCTGGGCTGGAATCTCTGAGCTCAGAGGAGGGACCCGTGGCAGGACCAGAGGTATCTCTAAGGAGAAAGCTCCTCCTGCTAGGGCACGTACCTCTCAGGGAACGTGAAGAAGTTGGGTCTCCAGTATTGGAAAAATCACAAACTGGATTCAGCACCTACTATAGGAATGAACTGGCACTGCAGAGGGGAAGAGGCATTGCTGGGGTGACGCAGGAACAGGAAGCACACAGGAAGGAGCGTGTCCCCTCTTCCTCCACCCCCTTCCCAGTCTCTCGAAGGCAGAGCCAGGAGTGCTGCAGAAATGTGGCTTGCCCCAGCCCAGCCTGCTCCAGCTTACGAAACACTACAGTAGTCTGGGGTTGGGGCTGAGTGACAGTAGCTTCATAACGCCTGTCCCCCTACAAAAGCACTCATAGTCGAAGAGTGACCTTCCTCAACATCACAGGAGGTTTAAGCAGAATCATTTCAGTGAAATGTACAACCGCAGTTTGCAGAAACTAAACAAGTTCCCATTTGCATAAATAGAGATAAAGAAAACCATTGTGCCTTAGCAGTCCATTATCCAAATACCAATTCTGCACTTTCCACCTCAGTTTAAGAGACATTAGGGAGAGGAATGTCACAGGCTCTGGAAGATCAGGGACCCTTGCTTATAATACCTTTGCCCTCTTTATGGCCCAAATAGGAGGCAGTGCGACACTTTCAGGAAAAATGAATATAAACATAGCTAGGTGGGTATTTGCGGGAGAGACTGTGTAAAACCCATTAAGAAGTGTTTGGAGGGGAGGGGGGGGGATCTTGTTTTGCTTTTTCACATTCATTGCAATTGCAATTGTTTTAAATTTGGCCATTTGTCAGTTGAACCTAAATTCAACTAAGGTTATAGGGAAAACAGTCCAGCAGAGAATAGAACAACAGCAAACGTCGTCCGCCAGACCATGTGGCAGTGACCAAGGGTCCCTGGGGGTGTTCACATGTTTACAGGGGTTGCTGTCCCCATCAGTTCAGCTGGGGCTGGCAGGAGGGCCAGAAAGTCATTAGCACCCCCTGAAGACCTGTTTCCTACCCTGCTTTGTGTGACAGGTTTTCTGTGTGAGTCTAAGCAACTTCTCCTTAAGTGAAAATATTTGTCTTTCAGGGATTTTTTTTTCCTCCACTGAGTGGCAAAGGCCATGTTTGTTTGTCTTAACTCTGAAACTGTTATTGACATAGATGAAGTGTTACTTTTATTAGCTGATCATTACACAGCTTGTATTTGCTGGGTTCCTTTGCATATAATTATGATGTGTAATCTCCTTGTAAGAGTATCTGTCAATAGCATAATTGACTTTACAGTGTTGACTTTTTACTCAATAACCTCAGGGATCGGCCCATCCTTAGACATCGGAAACCTGCTTATTTTTAAATTTGCTTGGGCAGAGAGTCCTCAAGACACATTTTCCTCAAAATAACTGCTCCCACGTCTCATAGTTTTATGCCCGTGTCTTCTGCTGCTTCTCCAGTGAAATTTCTTGCAGAGAATACACTGAATGGGACAAACAATTCTAGTCCAAGAAGAACTGTTTCTGGAACTCTTGGGAAATGGGAGCATAAGACTTCTTACATTCATAGAATTATGGGCTGCTTCCCAGGTACAGGCCGTAGCACTCTCCTGGGTCTGAGCCACCTTGTTTTCAACTCTTAAGGCTTTTTGACCCCAAGTGACCTCTCAGGTGGCAGAGAAAAATTAAATGTCCAGGGCTTGCCAGAGGATTGAGAGAGAACTGGTGGAAGGGCCATCCTTCGTATGTCAAGAGAGCCCAGAAATTGCATGCATGAACTTGGGAACCAAGTTTCCTGGGTCCATAGCCTGCAGCTGTGTGACCTTGGGCCAGGTGTGCCTGGGCTTCTCAAGAGAAAACCAGCACCTGCCTCATGAGTTATTAGGATTAACACACAGTTACATGCCTGGCGCACAGTAAACATTATACAGGTGTTCAATAAATAAATAATTAGAAAAACAAACAACCCTATTCATAAATGGGAAAGGACTTGAACAGACTTATGTCCAAAGAAGATACACAAGTAATCAATAAGCACATAGAAAAATGCTCAACATCACTAATCATTAGGGAAATGCAAATCAAAACTACAGTGAGATACCACTTAACCCCCATTAGGATGGCACTGTCAAGAAAACAGGAAATAACAAGAGTTGCCAAGGGTGTGGAAAAATTGGAACCCTTGAGCACTGTTGGTAGGGTTGTAAAATGGTGAAGCCACTGTGGAAAACAGGATGGCAGTCCTCCAAAAATTAAAAATAGTAACTGACATGTGAGCCATCAATTCCACTCCTGGGTATATACCCAAAAGAATTGAAAGCAGGTTCTCAAAGAGATATTTGTACATCCATGTTCATAGCAGCATTATTCACACAGTAGCTAAAACGTGTAAGCAACTCAAGGGTCCATCAGCAGATGAACAAACAAGCAAAATGTGGTATATATACACACAATAGAATATTCAGCCTTAAGATGGAAGGAAGGTCTGATACATGCTACAATATGGATGAACCTTGAGGACATTTATGTTGAGTGAAATAAGACACTCACAAAGACAAATACTGTATGATTCCACTTATATGAGGTACCTAGAGTAGTCCGATTCACAGAGAGAGAACGTAGAGTGGTAGTTGCCAGTAACTATGGAGAGAGGGAATGGGGAGGTAAATTGTTTAATGGGGACAGAGTTACAATTTTACAAGATGAAGGGTTCTGGAGATGAATGGTGGGGATGCCTGCACAATGTTATGAATGTATTTAATGCCACTGAACTGTATGCTTCAAAAGGGTTAAGATGGTAAGGTTTTTTGTTTGTGTATTTTATCACAAACTTTTAAAAAGGAAAAAAAATGAAATGAGTAATGGGGAGAGCCTTATGGATTCATCCAACCTGCCCTCCACAGACCTTCCCAGGCCCCCTTTCTGGGTATCTGAAGCTCAGTCCCAACCGCCAGAAAAGGCTTTAGATTGGGCTTCTGTGCCAGCTTGAGGACAGTGCACATTTGTGGCAAAGCCATGGTTTTGAGGAGTCATGACAGTAGTCTAAACCATAGCCTGTTGTAAAATTATAAGGAAGCTCCATTTGATCACCACCTAAGGCTGCTTAATTTCATTTGGATCTCTAAGAACCTCAAGTGAAAACTGTACTTCCCGTGGAACAGGAAGCAAGTCAGAAATTAATGGTTCTATACATACAAAAGATTAATACGTAAGGTCCTGTCCATATAGAGTCACCAGGAAAACCTACGTATCAGCTTTAGATCTACTCCTTGTCATTTTCTTTGTCTTTCCCTTGGAGAAGGTGTTTGTCACAGGAGTTTAGGAAGCCTGCAACCTTCAGTTTTAAGATAGGGTGGGGACCAGTTATACAACTGGAGGGAAAGTTTGCCACTGATCTCTTTCTTTTGTATTGTATTTTGTTTTGTTTGTTAAAAGCCAAGTACCTGTCAGATTTTATCTTCTGAAACCATGGTCTTTGAAGGCAATTCTAAAACTCAGTATGAGGTTATGCTTAGTGGTGGGAAGGAGAGGAGGAAATATTACTAAAGGGAGCGGTTAAAGGGAAAAGGAAAAAACAGTACCAGGAGGACAAAGGATGCACAAGAGTTCCTGCTCGGCTGCCAGCTCGGCTTTTTGTCTTGACTTCTGTCTCTTCTGGTCCAGAAATCTAAACAATGACCAGCAAGTTCCCTGTGTAAAATTTGATCAGCGTTCTGGAGCTGCTCCTCGTGTTTCAAATCAATGGCATTGGTTTGAAAGTCCAGGGGGCTTTTCCTATTGTATCTAAAAATCCTCTGCTCTCCCGGTATGCAGAACTGTGCCAAATGCAAAACGGTTCATAGAGGAGAGTTTTAGGATCACTCCTGTTGTGTTCTGCGATCTAGTACAGAGAGGGAGTCACATTTACCTCAGTCTTTTAAGGGGACGATTTGCAGCTCATGGGAGAAAATTATGCTCCTTCCTGCCCCCGCCCTGGGGGTGACCACTGAGACAGAAGTCCTGGAGTTGTTGGACCCATATGCTTCCTGGCAAGGGCTACCCAGCTGGAGCAAGCATCAGAGGCCCCTGCACCCACTATCTGAAAGATAACCATAATCCCAAATTTTGTATTTACTGTTCCTAGGTTTCTAAAAGTATTTTTGATATCTGTAAATACTGTATTTAGTTTTGCTTGGTTTTGAGTTTTATATAACTAGAATGATACTATATGTCTTCTTTCCAACTTGCTCTTTTTATTCATTATTAAGTTTATTTGGTTTGCTGCATATAGTTGTAACTGATGATGATTTTCATGGCTGTATAATATTCCACTCTGTGGCTATGCCACAATTTTTTTTAAGACATTTGAATTGTTTATAGTTCTTTGCTGTTACAAGCAAAGCCGCTATGGAAATTCCTATACATGGCTCCAGTTTCATTTAAGATGCATGTCCAGGTGTGGGAATTGTTGGTTTGTAAGGTATGAACATGCTCAGCTTTACCAGATGATGACAAATTGTTTTCTAAAGTGCTTGTATCCATTTACACTCCTACCAGCAGAGTATGATGCTTCCCATTCCTCTTCATCTTCACAAACATTCGGAATTGTCATACTTTGCAATTTCAACCAATCTAGTGAATATGTGACAGTATCTCATTGCATTTTAATTTCCATTTCCCTTCTTACTAAAGATATTGCACAGTTCTTCATATATTTAATTGGCTGCTTGAATGTGCTCTTTGATGGATTGCCTGCTCAACATTTTTATTCATTTTTCTATCAGGTTGTTTCTGTTTTTCTTATCTTTGTAGGAGTTCTTTGTATATTCTGGATATTAATCCTTTATTGACTATATGTGTTACTAATAACTTTTCTAAGTTTGTGGATGGTCATTTCACGGTCCATAGTAATGTCTTTTGATGAATAGAAGCTCTTAATTTTCATGCTTAGTAATCATTTTGTAATGAAATCTAGTGTCTTTAAAAAGCCCCTGTTCCAAGATCGTATGGTCTTTTATAGTTTTTTTCTAAAAGATTTAAAAAGTTTTTCCTACTCATTTAAATCTATAATCCATGTGGAGTTAATTATTTGTATATTGATTTTTTCCAGCAACCTTGCTAAATAAAATAAACCGGCTTAGTAACTTTAATAGTTTATCTGTAGATTCTTCTATGTATAAAATTATATCTTATATAAATAATGGTGTGGATTTTTCTAATTCTTATATCTTTTATTTTTCCTGTCCTATTGCAGTTAGGACCTCTGAGTAAAAGTAATGGTAATAGACATCTTTATATTGTGTCTTATTTTAAAGGGAGCTATGTTATTGAACAATTGATAGAATGTTATAGGTTTTTTTAGGAAATATACTTTATCATAACAAAAAAAATTCCTTCTATTTTTGGCTTGCTATGATACTTTATCATAAATGGTTGTTGAATTTCATCAACGAAATGTTTACATCATTTAAGATAACTATAAATTTTTTCTCTCATTGGTTTTTTTGGTTTTTTTGGTTTTTTTGCGGTACATGGGCCTGTCACTGCTGTGGCCTCTCCCGTTGCGGAGCACAGGTTCCAGATGCGCAGGCTCAGCGGCCATGGCTCACGGGCCCAGCCGCTCCGCGGCATGTGGGATCTTCCCAGACCGGGGCACGAACCTGTGTCCGCTGCATCGGCAGGCGGACTCTCAACCACTGCGCCACCAGGGAAGTCGATCAACCCTCTCATTGTTTTTTACTTGGTGAATTACATTATAAATTCCCAATTTTGAGTAAAATCTGCATTTCTGATATGCTTATGATACATTATATTTTTTACATATTGCTAGTGTTGGTACGCTAACATCTTAGGTATGAATTTTGCATATTTGTCCATGTCCATGTTTCTCTAGTGCTATTTTTATCTAGTTTTCATGTCAGGATTACATTATTCTCATATAATGAATTAAAGAGTATTCGCTATTAGATTCTCTGAGATTAGGTAAGATTGGAATTGTCTATTGCTTAATGTTTGATGGAACTTACTTGCAAAACACTGTGGAGCTGGTGTTTTCTTTGTGGGGTGATTTTTTTTTTTTTTTTTTTTTTTTTTGCGGTACGCGCGCGTCTCACTGCCGTGGCCTCTCCCGTTGCGGAGCACAGGCTCCGGACGCGCAGGCTCAGCGGCCATGGCTCACGGGCCCAGCCGCTCCGCGGCATGTGGGATCTTCCCGGGCCGGGGCACGAACCCGTGTCCCCTGCATGGGCAGGCGGACTCTCAACCACTGCATCACCAGGGAAGCCCCTGTGGGGTGATTTTTAACTATTGATTTAATTTCTTTAATGATTATAGTATATTTTATTTCTTTTAAAATTCATTTTGGTAACTGTAGGGATTTGTCCATTTCACCTGTTTTCAAATATGTTGGCATAAGGTTGTATCTATTCTCTATTTCATTGATTTCTGCTACTTTATAATTTCCTTTCTTTCTTTGAGCTTATTCTTTTTTGTTGTTTGGTCTGGATTGGATACTTTTATTTTAAACTTTTCTTCTTTTTATATAAAAGTTTAAGGTTATAATTTCCTTCAAACTACTGCTTAGTTACATCTGTAAGTTTTGATATCTTTTATTTTTATTATTGTTACAGGTTCAAAGTATTTTCTAATTTCCATTTTGATTCCTTCTTTGACCCATACATGTTTTTAAAAGTGTGTCTTTAAATTTTCAAACCTAGGAGGAGATGGTTATTTCTTATTTTTGCTTTTAGTTACCTCTTCAACATTGATTATTAATTATAATACATTGTGGTCAGAGAATTGACCTGTAAGATACTGCTTTTTTGATATTTGTGGAGACTTGCTATGTGGTCTAGTAGTGTATATCAGTTTTTATAAATATTTTGTGTGTGCTTCAAAATAATATACCTTCTCCATTATGAGCACATGTTCTATGTATGTCCATTAGATCAAATCTACCTATTAACCATGTCTGTGTGTGTTTTGGGAGGGGGCTGGTGGAGGGAAGGAAGGAGGGAGGGAAGGAGATGTGGGTTTGATCATTTCTCCTTATAGCTCTTCCAATTTGGAGTGTATTTTGAAGCTATCTTATTGGAGGTCTCCATGTTTAGAACAGTTACATCTTCCTGGTGAATTGAACCTTTATGAATGTTTAATGACTCTCTTTATCTGTAATAATGATTTTTGCCTTAAAAATCTATCTTATCGGGGGGCTTCCCTGGTGGCGCAGTGGTTGAGAGTCTGCCTGCCGATGAAGGGGACACGGGTTCGTGCCCCGGTCCGGGAACATCCCACGTGCCGCGGAGCGGCTGGGCCCGTGGGCCGTGGCCGCTGAGCCTGAGCGTCCGGAGCCTGTGCTCCGCAGCGGGAGAGGCCACAGCAGTGAGAGGCCCGCGTACCGCAAAAAAAAAAAAAAAAAAAAAAAAATCTATCTTATCTGGTTTTAATGTAGCTACACCAGCATGGCACGATGTTTTTCCTCCTTTTACTTTTAACCTTTCTTAATCCTTATGTTTTTGGTTCATCTCTTATAAGCAGCATATGGCTTTTTAAAAAGTCTGTGTTAATGATCTTTACCTTTTAATGAAGATTTTTAGCCCATTTTAAATGACATATTTGGATTTATTTCTACCATCTTAGTTTGCATTTGTTTGTCCCCCCTTTTCCAGATTCCTTTCTAACATTGTTTTAAATTGATCATGATTCTTCCACTCCCCATTCCTTTTACCCCTCTTCTGATGGTTTAGAAATTATATATATTTTTCTCTTCTTTTAGTGTTGATCCTTGAACTTTTAACATGAATATTTTAAAATGTGTAGAGTTAATCAGTATCTTTAACCTCCTGATCGATACAAGGCCCCTGGAATGCTTTAACTTCTGTTCTCTTCACCTCCCAAATGATACGCTACATTTGTCGAGGACTTTAGTTCTATTTCAGTTTCTCGTTTGTTTGTTTTTTTTAAGTCAGTTGTTATTATAGTCAGCCCTCCGTATCCACAGATTCTGCATCCATAGATTCAATCAAAATATTCGGGGAAAAAAAAGAATTCCAGAAAGTTCCAAAAATGAAAATTTGTTTGCCCTGTGCACCAGCAACTATTTACATCGCATTTACATTGAATTAGGCATTATCAGTAATCTAGAGATGATTTACAGTATATGGGAGGATGTGCGTAGGTTATAAGCAAATACTATACCATTTTATATAAGGGACTTGAGCGTTTGCAGATTTGGGTACCTGTGGGGGTCCTGGAACCAAAACCCCACAGACACCAAGGGACGACTCTATTGTATTGTCTGGTCAATACCTGAATACATTTTCTTTGCTTATCATTTTTTTTCTTGCATCTGAGACCTTTCTTCTTGTTTTTATTTTTCATTTTTATTTTACAGTGGAGTATAGTAGATTTACAATGTTGTTAGTTTCAGGTGTACAGCAAGGTGATTCAGTTATACATACACATATATCTATTGTTTTTCAGATTCTTTCCCCATGTAGGTTATTACAGAGTACTGAGTAAAGTTCCCTATGCTATATAGCAGGTCCTCGTTGATTATCTATTTTATATATAGTAGTATGTATATGTTAATCCCAGCCTCCTAATTTATCTCTCCCCTCCACCTTTCCTCTTTTGTAACCATAAGTTTGTTTTCTAAGTCAGACCTTTCTTTTTGGATCATTTTCTTTTTTTTCCTGAAAAATATTCTTAAGAAGTTCCTATAGATGAGTATCTGCTTTTAATTAAAGTCTTAAATTTTTGTCTGAAAACATATTTATTTTGCCTTCATTCTTAGACAATAGTATTGTAGTTTGACAGTTATTTTTTTTCTCTTTCACTTTGAGAATATTGTTCCACTTTCATCTGTGTCACTGGTTTTATCTTAATTGCTACTTCTCCTTAGGTAATGTGTTTCCTTTCTACTCCTTTTTTTTTTCTTTGTATTGTCTGTGATGACTATGATGTATCTAGATATGCATTTCTTTTTATTTATCCTCCATGGGATTTGTTGGCTTTCTGAATCTGAAGATTGGTAACTTCCATCAAAACTAGAAAATTCTCAGCCATTTTCTATTCTGGGATTGGATCTTCCCCATTTTTCCTTTCACCCTGGAACTCCAGTTAGATTTATATTGGATCTTCTTACTGTGTGCCGTATTACCCAATCTCTCTTCCATATTTTCAATCTCTTCATCTCTCTCTGCTGCATTTTCTATCATATCTTTAGCTCCATCTTTCAATTCACCAATTTTTTTTTACTTTTTTTGTTTTACAACTCAATTACATTGAGTTTTTTAATTTCAGGGATTATATTTTTTCAGCTCTAGAAATTCTATTTGATGCATTCCAAAACCTGTCTGCTTGGTTTTAATAATCCAGTCTTTCTTTCTAATATTTGTCAATTCCTTCTTTTATTTTTTTATACATAGTTTACATTCTGTGCCTAATTATTGCAATATTTTCAGACTTTGCAGTTCAGATTCTATAGGATGTTTTTTCTGTTGTCTCTTTATGTTGGTGTATTTCTTTTGTGTTTAATGATTTTTTTTTTAATTGTGAACATATGTTCCTTAAAATCTTATCTGTGGGAATTCTTTGTGGCCTGGGTTTAAAGTATGTTCTTCCAAAAAGGGTTTGTATTTTCTTCTAGTAAGCACGATTGGGCACTTGAAACTAAATTTAGCTTAAGGTCTTTTGGTCCACACAGTAGAATTCTGGCCTCATACCCGCAAGACTTCAGGCTTGTGGTTAAAAATTCTCAAGGGAGGCTTTTCTTGTCTCCAGTTCCATCTGGAGCTGAGGTCAAGGCTGGCTTTTATCCCCATTGTCTGCCTGTGAGGGGCAGTTATTTTTCCCTAGGATCTCATTGAAGGCGTCATCATTCAAGGGTCCTAGCTTTTTATGTGGCATTTTTACATTTATACGTTCCTAGTGGCCTTTTTGGTGATTTTAGGTTATGAGCTTCTACTTGAATGTTTGATTAAACTTGATATACAGGAATCCTGATGGCCTCAATGTGGCTTGCTTTCTTCAAGAGAGCATTTGCTTTTAAAATTTCTGCTGGTAGCCTGGGGACCAATGCATCCAAGGCCACTTTAACCCCCTCAAGGGGCCACAGAAACCCGGGAGCTGCCAAAATCAATCCTCCTGCCGCTCCCTCCCCCTAAGATTGGGCTCTTGTCCCAGGGCTAGAGGAGGCATTTGCTTCATGAAAACCCTGCATTTCTTGGTTGCCTACTGCTCACGTTTCAGATTCTGTCCCGTTTTTTTTTTAGGTTTTCGTCTGTGTGTGTGTGAAGTTCTTTTGGTACATGTGCATTGATGTAGAGCTTTAAGAGTACCCTTATTTTCCAGGGAACCCAACAATGACTCAGAAATATGTTGCTGCCCTTTATCCAGTATCTTTTGTATGATAGTTGGAAGAATGCCTTCTAAATATCTCCTCTGCCAACTGGCTGGAAATGGAAGCTTCAGGTCATCTCTTGTCCTCTGTGTCTTTCTACCTACAGTCGGTTTTGGACAGAAGCGCCGCACTTCGAGTGCTGCTTCTATAATCCCATTAATTGCACCTTCTTTTCACAGTTGGCAAAAGACCAGTATTCTCAAGTAAATCCCTAAGGAGGACAACTTCACCCTCAATGCTAGCTAGGTTTAAAACCACCAGCTCCAGAGAGAGAACCCTAGTACACAAGTGAAAGGTGGAGACAACACTGATGAGATCAATACTGATGATACGATAATGGAACAAATCATGAACCCGTAAAAAAACCAGCAAAATGTCCATGTCTGATCAGAAGCTATACCTTAACTTGTTAGTTGCAAGCGTTGCTCATTGTCGGCCTGAACTAATGTGATTTCTCACCTTTTATGTTCAGTATTTCCTGCCCACTCCCCCGCCCCCCGCCAATTTGACAGGAGAATGAATACCAGGTTTTTATTTGAGATGAATAACATGCGGTTCTGTGTCATCCTAGTAGAATCAGGTGGCTTTAATTTATGCTCACATGAGTGTTGTGAGTACTGTTACATAGAAACTCAGCTGAAACTGAAAAATGGCAGGCATTTCAGATGTATCGAGTGTTCATTTTAATGAATGATTTTTAAGGAGGTGGTTAGAAATCCCCCTTCCAACATGTCCAGGTTGCCCGGTTTCTTCTTTTAAAGTAGTTGGTTCCCCGGAATGACAGCCCCTGCAGCAGGAGGTCTCTGACACCAAGTCAGTGCAGCCAGCATGTCCCACCATGAACAACATTGCATCGAGTGATTAATAATTGAAGGAGCTTGTCTCTTCCTGCTGAGCTTGTGTGTAATTTATGGATCAGGAGCCCATGCTAAAATCTCAGGGAAAGCTAATTGTATCAATATCAAGTGTGAGAGAGATGTATTTATATTGTAATTCTGACTCCGTGAAGTTACGTCTGTGTACCTGTTTTCACCCAGAAATATTGTCAAATGGTAAGTTGTTTCCTGTCTTCATTACAGTAAGCTTGCTTCCTGGGGGGGACGGAGACATTTCAGTTTCCTGCCTGAGCCGTCTTTGAGATCTAGCAGGGCCACCTCGGATGAGTCACGGGGCTCCCTGAGTTTATTCTCTTTGTCTGTCTGTGAAGTGGTTGTGTGGGGCCAGCGCTGCAAGGTGTGGGTTGTGGAATCCCTGTTGACGTGCAGTGTGTTTCCAGGAGGAACCAGAGACCCTGCACTGCACAGCCTTGAATTCATGAGCTAGGGAAGTGATTTGCTTCTCTCTTATCCTTCACTTCTATGATGCCTTTAAGAAGAAGGTCTCAGTGTGATTCTCCTGTGTCTTGAGTGCTTCTCTCATGCTTGCTTATATCCTTGTTGTTGTTTTTTTTAAGTATAGTTGATTCACAATGTTGTGTTAATTACTGCTGTACAGCAACGTGATTCGGTTATACTCATATATACATATTTTTAAATATTCTTTTCCATTATGGTTTATGCTTGCTTATATCCTTGAAAGAGAAAGAGAGAAAAAGAAGTTCTCAGGCTCAGAACGTTCCCTCTTATGATAGCATGGCACTGAAATGTACCGTTGCTTTCATTCTGGTGTATTTCTCCCACTCCTCTACCCTGCACCCCAAATGTTTTACTTAAAAATATGTTTCACCTGTGGAAAAAAAAGAAAGAGAAGCACAATGAACACCATATATACCTTTCACCCAGATTCACTAAGAATTAGATTTTTGCAACACTTGCCTTTTTCTTACTCTTTTGCTCCCGGAATTCTCTCCCTCTCCTCTCCCGCTCCGTCTCCCTCTTCATACGTGCTCAGAGATGTATCAAATTCTGCTTAACTGTGGTAGTGAAGTGAATCATAAGGCCCATGTTGTTAAAAAAAAAAATAAGGATTCAGAACTGAATTGATTTTCTAAAAGCCAACCATAGCCCAGTCAACTCATCCAAGTATAGCTGGGTTCATTCAGAACCCTCTTAGGTTAGTTCAGTAGACTAATTATTGGGGGATTTCACAAGAGTTAACCGGCAACAGCAGCAATCCTGAGAACCATTGTACGGGACTTTCATTTTCATTCACTTTAATACCTCTTCATAGCTACCTGTACAATTTATGACATTTACCCAGTTTCATGTTTGGTAACACCTCACAGGAATCTTTCCCTGGCCACTTTTGTGCATCCAAAACACAGCCAAAAAACAGGAAGTCTGCAGAAAACGTATCGCAGAGACCATACCCCAAAGCACAGGGGCTGTCTGTACAGGCAAGCCCGTGAGGAACTTCTGTCTCCGAGCCTCTTCCCTCTTACTTTATGCTGCATTCCCATCAGCCTGCTGACCTGGCCTAGAAGGAAAATGGGACTGCTTGGGGCAGCAGAGAGAGCTCTGGGCAGGCAGACAGCAAGAGAGGGGACGGTGTCAGAATTCTCAGGCACCCCTAAGAGCCGTCTTCTGTGCTTGGAACTTTTCATTTTATCGTCACATAGCCCCGTAAGGCAGATGAGGGGCCTGTAGAAGGTCTCACTAATAAACAGTGTTGGGATGTGAACCCCAAAGTCTGTCTGTCTTGAAAGGCAGGCTGTTTCTATAAGGACTTTGGGGAGGGGGTGTCGGTCTGGGATCACAGAGTGCAAGGCAGCTGCTGGGATCCTTCCGGAGCCTGCTAGGACTTTATCATACAGATGCACACATTGTCATTGTCACGGTTTATCGTGATGATCGTAAGGCATCTGGCAAGGATGGAATTTTGATAACGGCCCTCATGAATTTTGCTGGTGCACATTATGGGGGCGGGGGGTTCCTCACCACCAGCTTAAATTTTTTTTTTTTGGTCAGATAATCTAAAATTGAACATTGGGCTCTTTATTTTTTTTAATTTATTTATTTTTTAATTTTTCATCTTTATTGGAGTATAATTGCTTTACAATGGTGTGTTAGTTTCTGCTTTATAACAAAGTGAATCAGTTATACATATACATATGTTCCCATATCTCCTCCCTCTTGGGTCTCCCTCCCTCCCACCCTCCCTATCCCACCCCTCTAGGTGGTCACAAAGCACCCAGCTGATCATCCTGTGCTATGCGGCTACTTCCCACTAGCTATCTGCCTACGTTTGGTAGTGTATATATGTCCATGCCTCTCTCTCGCTTTGTCACAGCTTACCCTTCCCCCTCCCTGTATCCTCAAGTTCCACCAGCTTAAATTTAATGGAGCACCAGCAGGAAGGAGATGCCTGCTACACCGTTTACACCAAGGACTCTCCTCGCCTCTTCCTTTCTCTTTGGCCTGCAACAGGATCTCCCTGAGCCTCGAGGCCCACAGGGGTGGCAGGAGAGAAAGGGAAGGGGCTCCAGACTGACTCTCATTGGAGGGCCCACCCCACAGCCTTTCTGCCGGGGCCGCTTCCTCAGGGAGTGTCTGGGAAGACGTGCTGGTGGAGACCCACAGCCATCTCCCCAGACTTCCTACTCTCTGCCAAACAATCCCATCTGCTCCCACACTTGCTCGGTGTATCTGTTGTGGGTCCACTCCGTGCCTGGCACAGTGCTAGCCCCTGAGGACAGGGCCTAGCACCACTGGGCCCTGCCTTGTGGTGCTAACTCTTTAACGGGAACCACCGACACTGGACATCACCACACGATCATAGTTATGGTGGGAAGTGCTGTCTATGGAGGGAACGTAGGGTGCTTACAGTTGGGGCTGTGTAGGAAGGAAAAGTGTGCCCATCTTCCCAAGATCTAGAAATATATTACCCGTGGATGAGTCTACGGGAAATGGGGCCAACATGGTACAGTGGAACATTCTCCTCCCTGCCCAAAACCTCCGGCCCTCCCATCCAAGGCCAGGGAGGCCATGTCTTCCACAAACCTCCTTGTGCCCTCCCTCTGCCCCCTCCAGCTGTAAGTAACCCTCCCCACCTGTGTGTCTTCATCTCTGATCACTGCCTCTTATGAACACCTTCTGTGTGCCAGGCACCATCAGAACCACAGCTGCCGTGCAGACAGGATTGGTGCTCATTCCACAGAGTGTATGGCCGAACCAGGAATAAGCATCACCGTCCTTGCCGCTATGCCAGGCGCTGGTCCAGGTGCCGGCAGGCGTTCGCCCACATCCTCAGCCCAACAACCCCGTGAAGCAGGGGGCAGGTACTATACCCACTTTGCCAGTAAGGAAGCACAAGGGAGGTCCGTTCACTGCTCAGACATGTGGACACAATAACATGACCAGAGGTGTGATGGGTGCTGTCGGGTCCCGATGGGAATATATAGCAGGTGACCTAGTTGTAGGGAAATCAGAAAAGAGTGAGAGTCGGTCTGATGATGTTACGAAGAGCTCAAGCTTAAGACTTTGGTTCTCATCCCAGCTCTGCTACTCATTAGCTGTGTGGCTTTAAGTAAATTACCAGACATCTCCAGACCTCACTTCCAGCATCCGTAAAATAAGGATGCTAATATAACCACTTTATAGAGTTAAACGCAATCATCTGTGCAGACGCAGCAGGGCGCCTGGCAGGTGGTGAGTTTAGTAGATGGTAGCTTATTGCTGTCTCGTCTGTGCTCTAACCATGACTTGCTTCTCTGTTCATCTGTGCACATTTTTGTGACAGTCTGGATTTGATTCCACCTCGGATGCCTCCCCCCGGCACCCTCCCTAAGGCCGTGCATTTATATTAGGTGTGCAGTGAATATTTGTGGAATGAATGAATGAGGGAAGGGACGCAGGAGTGAGTAGCTGTCACCACATGGCAGGTATCTCTTTTTCCTGAACATCAGATTTAGTCCTCCAACAAAAGGCTCCTACCAGAGCCGCTTTAGAACAGAGCGGGCTTTTTTCTCTGAAGCACCCAGCCAGCATCGCCCGGTGGTGTCTCCTCCGCGGTGTTGATGGGTATGTGAAACCAGGCACAGCTTGATTTTTATGGTTTAATAGAAGAGATGGCGCTTCCACCGCTGTCACTTCAAAAGAGTGTTGTTTTGATGTCTCAGCTGCACAACTTGAGTGAAAATGTCAGTGATAGGAGATAAGCAGGGAAGACGGAGGTGTCAGGATTTAGGACCCTGTCTTCAAAGTGGACCCACCTGTTGGGGCATCGCCGGATTGGATGTCAAAGCGTCTGCTGTGGCAACTCAGTGGGCTGCTGGGTGTCTCGTCACAGGGGTTTAATCCGTGTCCTCTCTTGTCTCCCGTTCCCCGCCCCTCTCCCCACCGCTGTCCCCGCCCCGCAGGAATGGCCTCACCAGCTGCCGGATGCGGACTGAGAGCGAGCCTTCGTGTGGCTCCCCGGTGGTCAGTGGAGACCCCAAGGAGGATCACAACTACAGCAGTGCCAAGTCCTCCAACGCCAGGAGCACCTCGCCCGCCAGCGACTCCGTCTCCTCCTCCTCGGCCGACGACCACTACGAGTTTGCCACCAAGGGGAGCCAGGAGGGCAGCGAGGGCAGCGAGGGCAGCTTCCAGAGCCACGAGAGCCACAGCGAGACGGAGGAGGATGACAGGAAACGCAGCCCGAAGGAGGCCAAGGATGCTCTGGGGGACAGCGGCTACGCGTCCCAGCACAAGAAGCGCCAGCACCTCGCCAAGGCAAGGAAGGTCCCCAGCGACACGCTGCCCCTCAAAAAGAGACGCACGGAAAAGCCCCCCGAGAGCGATGACGAGGAGATGAAAGAGGCGGCGGGGTCACTCCTGCACTTGGCGGGGATTCGGTCCTGTTTGAATAACATCACCAATCGGACGGCAAAGGGGCAGAAAGAACAAAAGGAAACCACAAAAAATTAAAAACAAGTCACTGATTTGTTTTGAACTTACGGCCATTTGGTTTCAGCATGTCAGGAGATTTCTAATGATTTGTGGCAATATCAGCAATTTATTATTATTTTTTCTTTTTTCTTTTTTTTTTTTTTTTTTTGGTTTGGTTTTCTTTCTTTCTTTCTTTCTTTTTTTTAAATTTGCCCCCCTCCTTTGTTTTGGACCCTTAAGAATTTTATGTTTAAAGGAGATTGAAGCCATAGAACTCATATTGACACTCAGCTGTTTTACAAAAGCTTTTCATTATCTGAAGACAAAACCGAAAAAGCCAAAATTACCATTGCTTCCTCCAGCTTGTCAGAAACCCGTGGCTGAATCCACAGGGATGGCAACAATAATGCCACGGGGATACACATCTGGCACTTAGAAGGCACGTGTGCAAAGTAACCATCGATCAGGCCCAACCTTTAGGTTTAAAAGGTCAGGATGTGCACCCAGTTGGGTTCGCTGAGTGAATGCACATAAGGCAACTGAGGAGAAGGAAGGAGCAGACCCAAGCTCGTGGCGCTGGGCATCAAATTGTGCCAGAAAACCCTTGGCATTGCCCCAAGCGTGCGATGCAGGGGTGGGTAGGCGGTCACCAGTCCTCTGTGCTTCTTAACCGTGAAGCCTAGTAGCATCTTCCGGGGTGGACACTGGACCATTCATGTTCAACAGGTGTCAGTGACTCATGAGAAGAAACTGGGTCAGTTTTTAGTGATGTTGCTAATCACTGAATTCTGTTCTACATTAAATGAAGAGAAGGTTCCACAAGCCATAAGCCTGAAGGTTGGTCCTGCACACACACGTGTGCACACACACACACAGACACACCACACACACACACACACACACACACGAGAGAAAAAGAAAAAAACTGATGCAAAAAACAAGCTATGTCTTCTTAACTGCCCAAGTGAAAATCAAGTTCCAAAAAATTACAGTAGCTGTTAACAAAGGAAATCATGGTACAAATCTTTTTCTGTCTGTCAAAACCATTTGATCCAAGTGAAAGCAAAACAAAACAAAAAGCTACAGAACCTGCCATTAGTATTGTGGTGTATTTTTAAAAGATGAAAGGCACATTGATGGACAACTAAAGTAAAACATGGCAAAAAAGAAAGGAAAACAAATTCCTATACTGCCCTCAAAATGGAGTTTGCAATTAATGTCAGTCAAGGTTCATCTTTGCGAAAATCAATGATTTCCACATTCAGCCAGTGTAGCCAGCAGAAATTTCTGATCCACAATGCATGGAATTCCTTTGAAAAAAGAAAAAAAAAAGAAAAAAAAATCACAAAAACACAAACTTTTTTTATTCAAAAATAAAGTTCTTGTAAGGTAAACAATGTATTTAGCATGAAGCATGAATTATTTTCATATAAATATAGAAAATAGAGAAAAGGCTATGCCTCTAATTTTTAAGCCCTTAGGCTTAGAGGTTCTTTTGGTTTTCTTCTTTTTTTCCTTTTATTTTCCTTTCCTTTAATTTTTTTCATTGTTTTTTTTCCCCCCTTTTTTCCAATTATTTTGTTTTTGTTTTTTGAAGCAGGTGTTTAAGGTTTAACCTTCTTCAGGGACAAATTCTGACTGTTGGGGAGCTTACTCTGCAATACAAAATCTCTTCATGTTCTGGTAGGGCCTGGATGGTGGAGCTCTGCACTGCCTTGTCTGCACTTCAGCCCCGACCCCCTCTGATTCTCTGTTGAAAAGTGTGTCCTTTCTCTTTGTCTGTACATGTTTACCATGACGCAATAATTTGAGGGCAAACTTAGTAGTGAGTGTGTATGATAGAATCAAGAGAATTATGGGACGCTGACTTGAGAAAACCATGACCATGATTTGGTTTTGAGGAAAAAGGCAGTGAATAATTATGCAAATTCACCAGGAGAAGGGGAAACACACTAATGGGCCTTATTGGATGAGGGTGTGAGTTAGGGTACACGTGAAGGAGGAAGTGACACGGGTGTTGGAAGGACCAGCCCCAGATGTTTTCCCGTGACGCCATCTCATGGTGGGAAGGAGGGGCTGGCCGTCTCTACCACCTGGGCACACGAGCCAACCTGGAATGAAGCCCACCTAGATTGTGAGCGCTGAATCTAGACAACCAGATGATGCCACGCAGACCAGAAACTCCTGTTATCTTTGCCTAAAAGAAATGATCTGGGGAGATCCAGAGAACCCTCTAAAAGAATTTGATCTTCCACCCACATGGAAGGGAATTTTAAAACATAAAAATGCCCTCTCCCATGGCTCAAGATATGATGGTGAGGGAGAGGGAGGGAACTGGGGTGATCTTGATTTTTAAGATAGGACAGGGTGGGCCATTGTGGAGCCCATCTGCCAGCATCAGGCACTGTCAGAAGCTCCATCAGCCAGGACGGTGAAAATTAACTGGTGCATTGTATCCTCTGGGTTGCTGATGAGAGAACCTGAGGGGAAAAAAAAAAAGATCTACGCCCCTACACAGGTCAGATTCATTACCTGAACCTGAAAACTTCCAGCATACTTGTTCAGGGTGTAGATGGGAATAAGGATGTCTTTTTGAAGTGCTCTGTTCCCTCTGTCTCCCCAAACATCTGACACCCCAAAAGCCATCCACAGCTGTGGAACCTGGGCGACACTTTCTGTGTTGTCACCTGACTGAGCCCACCTCAGTCCCCCACCCTCACCCCACCCCCAAGGTCAAATTCAGACTTCCCTTCTGAAAGACAGAGGTAAACATCCAGGACTGTTTCTGGCAGGGGATTTCTTCCAATTCAAACCCCACCGTGGGCTGTCTCCCCTCATTTCCTTTTTCTAAAGGAGCAAAGGCCTCTTTTAGAAAATAATAAAATGCAATGTGTGTGATTTACTTTTCTGATCTCTTTGAGAAATAGATAAGTATCTTATAAAAGTGTGTTCTTAACTCCAGAACCACTCTTTTTGCATAAATACCTCATCGGGCAGCTTTCTAAGTGTTATTTTTCCCGAGTCTCCCTCAGTCCCTCCGTAGGAGCCGCTGGGAGACCTGGGGGAAACTTTAGTGAGGGTACTTTCTTCTATTTTTCTTCTGTTTTTGGAGGCATACACATTATGCATAACCAAAACAATGGCTCAATTGTGTTTAACTTTGTATTTTGATTGTTGAGAAAAAAAAAAAAGTATCGATGTGTATGTGGCCGTTTGTAGTGAATTCATTGCAGAATGAGGTTGTCCATGTCCTTGCCAAGCCAAGGGGCAGGAGGCACCCTCTCTCACCCCCTCCTCCAAGAGCAGTAGAGAATTTAAGCACAAGCCTATTTGTGAAAGAATATTTTGCTCAAGTGTAATCACTTTAGTCTTGGAATTTCTTCCCAAACGTCAGGTGTTCTTTTAGCTTCCAAACTAGCCTATGTACTCATTAGTCTGACAAAAATTGCCTGAGCACCGTTCAAGGGGTGTGGTGTTTTTGCTTTCATTTCTCCTGCTGGGAGAAGTGGCGTTTCATGTGTCATTCCAGTATCTCACATACTCACGTGGGGCAGGGGGGAGGGGAAAATGGGGAACTATAGCAATATTTGAAGATGCTTTTGGAAAACAAACGTGAACACATCCGTCGGCACCATGACATCTACAGTTACTTGCTGTTGGTCCTCGGACACATTTAAGAGAAGGAGATTGTAAGCTCTTTTTTCTTAAATGATATACACGTAGACAGTTATTTTTATGCTTCTACAGTTGTCTTTTATCTTTACCTAGTATTATGTGGAAAAAGTTTGCATCATAGATTTTTCCCAGCCTTATGATATACCCTAAGCTCCTACTTCCCTTCCCCCTCTCTAAGCAGTATATATACGTTCAAGAGTTCTTTGGTAAAACTGTCTATCTGAAACTAAAATGAACCCAACCCACATCGAGATGGTGGTGTGAGAAAACCCTGGCCAAGACAACTGTAGCAGGTTTTAGTCTTGGGGCTGAGTTTTTAGAAGGGATGTGTGGGAGGCTTTTCCTAAGAGCTGATTTTCAGCATGTCTAGCCCTTGCTAGGCATAGCTGTGAATACCACGGGGCCACTGGAGAAGGCCATCGCACTGAATGTTGGTCTCACCCGGGACGGCTTCAGGCTGTGGGCTCTGTAGAGTGAAAACCGTCCGGATGGCTTTTGCGCCCAACTCAGTCCTGGGACGCGGCAGGACTGCTCGGCACCAAGCGCTACCAGTTCCTCCTTTCAGTGACCGCCACTCCACGTGTGTGGGCCCTTGGCCTCTGTCATCAAAGGGCTCTCGGAGAAGGAATCAGAGTTATGTACAAGTGACCTACATGGGAGGGTTTTCCATATGGGATTGGATTCAACTCAATGTGACTTCTCTTTCCCTTTTAAACTTGATTCAGGTTGGGACTCATTTCTTTCTGGTGGATCACAGCTGCCCAGATGTTGCCTTTTTCTTTTTTATGTTTCTGTAGAGGAGTACTTTTCTTTCATCTTCAGGATTTTTTTTTTTTTTTTTTTTTTTTTGCCACCAAAAGAACACATTTGAACTCCGTGTCCCCTCTTGATTGTGACTTAACCAGTGTTGACAGTTAAATCCTTTGTGTCGTAGGTCCCAGCTCGAATACTATATCAAACACTGTTATGCACATAATGCAGCACTGTGATCTAATTTAAATAATACTTTTTTATTATTTATACTACTATATATAATATACATCAACACTTTTGCTATATAACCTAAGTGATAACCCTCTTTTTAGTTACCTGCCAAAACTCCGGGACTTTGGTTTATATTGCAGTTAACACAGTTACAAAGTTGTAATGGTGTCTTTTTTTTTCTTTTCTTTGTAACGGAATGTGTAAATCAAAGTATATACGTTGTGTGGTGTTCCCCCTTCTGGAATCCCATGAGGATTTACACATGGCATTCAGTGTTCTGTATAGTCCCGCCTGCCTTTGTGAATTCATCTGTCAACCCCTCTTCCTTTGAGAGAGAGCCGGTGATGGTGGTCAACTCCTGTTCTCTCTCTCTCTCTCCCTGGTTATTCTTGAATTAAGCACAGACTCATCAGCTCCGTTGCTTTATCATGAATATAGCGTGTGACCTTGCAATTCTTCCACAGTTCAGCAAACAAGTGCTAGCTTCACTGACCAAAAATTAAGGAAGGAAAATCCGATTTTTAAAACGATCCATCTTTTAACAGCCGAAACCAATGTGTCTATGGTGCTGCATTTTGCTGTCTGTCCTACTTTTGAAATCAGACTTGGGTGAAAGATCACTTCTGACTTACTGTGATCATGCTCACAAGTACCCTTCCTGTTCGTTTTGTTAGTGTTGAAATCAAGACTATTTATTTGGAATAGATGCAACAGTGTTGTCCACTGTATTTCATTTGCAAAAGTTGAGAATAGCCTTCCCTACTTTTTGCAAAGAGTTAATATTCCATATTGGATTCTCAGAGACTTCGATATGGTGAATCTATCAAACCTAGAAATTGTCTTTCATCCTTTCATGACTGTGGCCTGAGTTCCCAACCCCTCCCTTTTTTTTAGATGAAACCCTTAGCACAATTTCAGTTATTTAAACACTCAGCATTTCTTGAGTATGTATGTTGAGACATCGACGCTCACAGCTGATTCAGTAACCAGTTTCCTGCTGTCATTCACACTCACTACTTATACTGCCATGGTAACAATGTGGAAGAAACAAGTATCCGTGTATGTCTGGGAAGCATTATACACTTGTACATTTTTTTTATACTCTGATTCTGTAACATTTCTGAGTTCTGCTTTTGTTTTACAGAAAAATAAATAAATAACAGTGATAAAGCAATCAGAAGACAAGAGGTTTACTCTCAATACTTAGGGTCATGTGACCTCTGGCCAATAGACCTCGATGGCCAAATTCATTTACTAGAGTAATAAGGTTTCAAAAGCCAATTTTTTTCGGTATTTTTTTCTGTATGAAACTGCCAATATCATGACTAGAAAGGGAGAACCATAGAGGAGACAGTGACGTTCAGTTGCGTTTGTGTTACCTAGAGGAGCGGTGTGGAAGCAGGCACAGTCCCCCGAAGTTTAGGGACCTGATGGTGTTGCTTTGGAGGCATTCATACTTGCATTTCGCATTCTTCGTATGTAATCATATTGCCAAAGACAAACTATTTCATCATTTATTGTAAATAACACTTTTCCCCAGACCTACCATAAAGTTTCTGTGATGTATTGTCTTCCAGTTGCAATAAAAATTACTGAGTTGCATCAATTGAAGAAAAATGCCACGTAGTATTGTGTGCACTGCGTCTCCACGTGCAAATGCTGAGCAGTAAAATCATTTCTATTTCTTACCTGCACTAGGGTATGTGTTCTGTTTTTTACGGTCTGGTGTTAGAGTCTCCACTGTACTTATCTGTGCCTATCCTCACGCATGCTTGTTTTTCAGTAGAAAATCACACATCTTTTGCAAATACACAGATTCACAGCCTAAGGGTGGGCTCACCTGTGGAACCCCGGAGAATTCCAACTCTGACCTGAAGAATTGTTGGACAGCAGGCCTCCTGCCACGAACCTTAGAGCTTGTGGTTAAGAAAGAGTGTGCCTTTCATTTGGAAATTGTCAAACGATATATTAAAATTATACAATGGGGCTGGAGCCTGCCAGCCTATCCCAGGTCCCGAGGGCTTCTTAGGATAACTTTCCTAACCCTGAGACTCTGACCTTCCAGGATTTAATCCATCACCACTCAAGGGCCACACACACGCCCTAAGAGGCACGAAGGAGCTGGTTGGGAGAGGAGTGGTTGGGACAAGTAATAGGTCCCAGGGCACCAGTCACCATGCTGGAGGAGTAGAAAGGATGTTCTTTCGGAGTTCTGGTTCCTTTTGTGATGGCTGTTCTAGTGTACTATGTCCATCTGTAGATCTCACAGTGGCAGCAGCAGCCCTCGTAGATCTGGTCTCCACCGATACCCTTCTGCTGGACCCTCATACTCACGGGTGTCTTCTAGGTGCCCAGGCTGTACCTCCTGCGGTCAAGGTGTTACTGCAAAATCACTTCTAGTGGGCCTGCTGGAATGGATTCCCAGCAAGGCTTCTCAGAGTGGTCGCTCCAGGATCCAGTATGTTTGCCAGGGTTGCAGCCATGTCCATTTGCACTGTTGGAATCACCTTCAAAGCTGTGGTGCTCCCTCCTGGTTGACAGATCTTCAGTATTTCAGGGGAATTGATTGGGAGGAATAGCAGAAAGTCATTTGGTTCAAATCTGATGAATCGGGTAGTTGACCAAGTTGGGTATGACAATACCAAACATAAAGTGTGGCCACCCACCATAAAAAGCCCATATCAAACATTTCGTAAGTGATTCTCAAGGTGTCTGAAGACAAGACAGCCAGTTAGATTATCAGAATATCTGAGGGAACTCTGTCAAGATGATAACACCTCCAAAATTCTGATCTGACCTCCGGGGGACATTGACCATTCCACAGAAGAGAGGGAAAAAAATCTGGTAGTTGTTCGTAACCTGCAGTGAAGACCGTTTTTTAAAAGACTCAAATATAAGTTCAGAGTATTGTCAGGTGACTGATTTGAAAGGACAGCACTCGCATGTCTCTGAGCTGCTTCTACGTGTGTTCAAGCAGTTTTACTTCCTTCCCTTGTATTCACGTGCCTCTCCGTCTGTGTCCTCTGCGCTCATCAAAATGGGGCCACAGCCTCCCTCTTCAACTCACTCTCCAGTTCCTCCAAAAGAAGTAAACAAAGGAATGACCAGTGTCTTCATTTTATTAAAAGCAGCCTGGTATAAATGCAAAGAAAGAGGAAATCAAAAGTACTAATAAAACACACTCATCAGTGACTTGTATTCCGCATTTGCGATCTGTGCCGTGCATTTCGCTGCGGAACTGTATGTCTAATGTTTTGTGTTTCCTTTGAGCAAAACTACAAGATTCTGGACTCTGCCTTGAGGATGTAATTATGTGCTGGATAGATGCCTCATTTGCATATTTAAGTAAAACGCAAGCTCTCCTCTAATGTTTAGGTAATCTAGATGTAGGCTCTCTCTGCTACTTAAAAATTCTTCCTGGACAATTGAAAATGGAATATTTTCTGAAAAGATCAGACAGCACTGTCTGCAAAGTTGTATGAATCCTCAGAGCAGTGAAACTACCCACCCACCACCCGCGCCCCAGTACCTCAGGGACCACAAAGGCCATTTGGCGTGTTGCTGCTGCACCGGTGGGATGAGTGAAGGTGAGCGGTGCTGCTGCCCCTGACCAGTTTCTCTTCGCCTCTTGACTGCTCTGCCTGATGAAAGGAAGTGTTCTGAACTAAGAAGTCACCATCCTTCTAGAAAGTTCTGAACAGATGAGGGCAATTTCAGAGGGAGTCTGGCATGACTAGGAGGCTTTTGTTTATCACCTGAAAGCTCATGTCTGTCACCCTGCTTCTCAGATCCCCTAGGAATCAAATGGTCTTGTAAGTACACAAACATAAATGTGTTCTGACCATTATAACGTCGATTGGGATACAAAACCAGGGGTTCAGGAACTTGGTAAGGACCGCTTTTTTTTTTTTTAACATTTTTATTGGAGTATAATTGCTTTACAATGGTGTGTTAGTTTCTGCTTTATAACAAAGTGAAGCAGCCGCATAGCACAGGGAGATCAGCTAGGTGCTTTGTGACCACCTAAAGGACCTTTTTTTAAAAGACTCAAGTATAAGTGAATAAACCAGCTTATTGGACATCCACCTCTTCCCGTTGTTTCGTGTGAATAAACCCAGAACGGTGCTTTAAATAATACTCAAACAACGGTATCTTGAGTTGCAGTCATTCTGGGGCATTTTGGGATAGAGTTTCCTAATGTTTTCTGTTACTCCATAGTAAAGTACTTACAGAACATATGGCTAAATCTCCCTCAAAATGCAGCAATTTATTTGAGAAGAATCAAGGAATTCTATTTTTTCTCATCTGTTACTCATCTCAAAACTGATTTCTAAAAATGTAATATGGATGAAGCACTGTATGATGAGGGAAGTCTGAAAACAAGACAGTGGCTGATGTCTTAATCCCACTGGGATGCAGTTTCTTCATTAAATGGGTCCATTCTAGTCACATCATAAAACTGGAAGGGACATTGGGGACCGTTGAGTCCAAACACCCTGTTTTATAGACCTGGCAGCTGAAGCACAAAAAAGTTAAGGGATTTACCCAAGATGACACAGCTGTCTAGTGGCAGACCTGGACTCAAGAGGAAATTTTCCTTCTTATCTTTTGCTATATCCATCTATTTGGTATGTAATTATAATCATCACATCTCTAGAATTTCATAGCTGACAATTCCCCACACATACACACTTAATATCATGTCCTATGCATTTTGCCTACAGCTGTAGTGAAAATGACTATCTTTGTAAATGATATATAACACTCTATCGAGTAGGTGGCCTGTCACCTTCAACTGTTACCTTCCTTTTCATTGTTTAAATTGCTTACAGTTTCTTTCTATTTTAAGTAATACCACAATGAAGATCTTCAGGCAAGTGGCTATTTGCATATTTTCAACTTGTCTTTTGTAGATAGCCTGTTGGACTATTGGAACAAAAGTATTACCAATGTTACAGCACTTTATATACCAGCTTTCCAAAAGGCATCAGTGCCAACAGCAATGAATGAAAACCCCAATTTCATTGCACCCTTACCAACATTGGAATTTATTTTTCTCCTTAATTTTTGCTACCAGACAATTGCTGTTTTTTTAAATTGCTGTTTTTTTAAAATTGAGGTTTAATTGACAATTTATTACTGTGTGAGTTTTCATTTAATTACTAGCAAAGTTACATGATTTCCCATCATTTACTGGCCATTTATTTTCTTCTTTCTGAATCATCTGTAACTGACTCTTCAAGAGTAGAGGAGAAAGAAATGAGATTCATAGTCTCTTTTCTAGCAGTGCTCCTGATTAGCCATTAAATGGCGCCATGATGACCAAACACGTCAGCTGTCCCCAGATGGCCCTCTTTTCTTCAGACACTCTAATTGTCCTTATATTGAGACAAATTCCACCCCCTAAAACGTTTGGCTGAAGTTCCATGGACTAGCCTGGAAAGCCACAAAGATGCAAACCTAACTCATCTTCTACATGGCAACCATTTATATGTTTGAATAATTTCTTCCCAAAGTCTTTTCCAGAATAAATATTCCAAGTTCTGTCTATTCTTTCTCTCTTCTGGACATGTTCCAGTTTGTAGTCAGAACTGAGTACAGTTTGATGATGAGAAACTATCACTTTCTTCATTCTAGATCCTCTATTAATGTAACCAAAGGCTAAACTCTTTTTTTTTTCAGAAGTATCACACCGCGGATTCACGTTGAACTTGCTATTAATTAAAACAACTAAGTCCCAGCTGTTGGTGTGCTTCTCCAGTTGTTCATTTTGGATCAAAGTGCTGGACTTTATATTTATCTCTATTAAATGTCACCTCCTTAGATTTGGTCCATTGTTCAAGGCCAGTTGAGATTAGCAGTGGGGTGGGGGTATGAGGGGCCATCGGAAAAACTTGCTTTCCCTCCAGGCATCATTGGATCACAAATTTGAAAATGTCTTTTGTTTGCTGATTAGGACAAAGCTGGAGCCATGTAGCATGGTTCTGGAGACCCCCTTGTCATCCCCCTTAGAGGGCAATCATTCAACTAGTTATACGTATACCTGGCTTTATGAAGATATATGAAGCCTACATGTCTCCATCCAGTCAAAAGTTTGTCAAGCACACCCTTGATCTCCAAGTATAAGTCCATAGTCTTCCTTTATAAAAAAAGAAATAAAGTCCTACTCTACGCTAATGTGAATTATGCAAATTTGAAATAAGGCAACGGAGAAGAATAAAGTTTCACCTAATGTACAAACCTTGAAATAATGTAAATCCTACTTTATTCCTACGGGGGGAATTAGTCTTGATTTATGCATGTATTAAATAATATGAGATTTTAAGGAACATACCCCTCATATGAAAAGCAGCCCCAATTTATTCATCCACATCTTCATCCGTCCGTTCACTTACTATATCTTAGTGAGCTCAAGTTAGCTTCCTTGCCAAGAGCTTACAAACCATTCTTGTAATAATCCGTCCCAGAATTTTGCCCAAGGACAGCATTGAGACTATAGATCTGAAGTTTGCAGACAGTCTTCTCCTGTTTACAATCAAGAAGTTTCAGCATAATGCTGGTGGTATTTCTTCACTCCTTGTGCAAGCCCGTTTAGAGCACTGCCATATCTAGCCGGTAGTGAGTCTCTAAACATAGTCAAATGCATCTAAAATAATGGTCTTCCTTCTTAAAACAAAACTCAGAACTTGAGTTTGGTTACTTCTGGCACCTATTTCTTTTTAAATACTTGACACTATCCGGCATGGCATATATAGTTAAGCACGCAGAACTTCAGTAGTCTGAGAAGGCTGCCCGAAACATGAAAGGATACAGAAGAAATTAAAGAAGAAATAGGTTAAGGAAATTTTAAAATAGATTCTCTCCTTCACAGTCATAGTCAACCCACCCGTGTTTTTCAGCAACTTTTTGCCAATCCTGATGGCTCTGGGGATGAAGACGAAAAATCTGGTTCCTACCTTCAAATATGATCACCTCCAAAAATGCAGCTGTATCAAGTAATGGGTATCTCACTGGTGGCTGGTATATCGTTCCCCAAACTTCTCAGTAGTGGGTGGCCTTTTCAAGACGTAAAAATACTTGTTGCGAAGATCAATACAGCTTTTGTCTTCCTCTTCCTCTCATGTCTCCTCTTCTCACCTCTGTTGGCTGGTGAGGAATTAGATAAGAGCCTGTTTGCCATTTGCAGACATGGCCATCCCTCCCGTGGGAGAATGATTTCTTACTGAATTGATCCTTGCTACTGGTTACCAGCTCTATGATAAAATAATTGGGTGTGTCCTTCTCTTCCACACAATGCTTCAAGTTCTCGATTTATAAGCAAGCAGTCAACCTCACCCTGCCCCCCTCCCTGCTTTCTCTCCCCACCACCTAGCCATCATCACTCCCTTCTCAAAATTGCTGTAAGAGCGAAGATTGGAGAATCCAAGCGGCACAGCATCCTCTTGCTTTATTTTAGTAATTCTGCCACCATTATGGGCGATCAAGGATGTGCAGAAAGATGCATGAAGCATTCAGTTGATTATCAGTCTAGTCCTTTCCCTGAAACTCTTCCTCACTGAACATGGACCCATAGACCTGAGAAGGTTCATTGTGTTCAGCCTCCTGCCCACAGGTGGACCATGGCAGCAAACTCCACTCGGAGCTCAGAGGGGGCATGCCATGCACACTGATTATCAGGGGCTCTAGTCACACAATACAAAAGCCATGACTTTTTGATGCTTAATCCTTTCTACTAGACCATTTCTTTCAGACTGAAAATGTCATCTAACCCATCCTGACCCATTGGCAGGGAAACTACTCGGTATTTTCTCATCTTTATTGGCAATAACTTGCCCCTTCGGAGTGAAAAGTTCAAGTGCCAATTAAGAAAATTCAGAAGGAGGTTATACTCACGCTTAAGTTAACATTCTTACACTTTGAGGATGGAACTCGTTTCATATATCTAAGAACTCATAACCTAATAATAACATAAACACGCTGCACATGAAATTGGTCCTTAGTGTTTCCAAGGTGCTATCAAGAACGCAACCCACCCATCCCAAACCAACCTCTCTAAGAGCCCCCGAGTCATCCTGAATCCCTTCTGCTCTGGCAGCTCCTCCAGGGAATCCAGCACCATATTTGGTCAATTGCACCTCAAACTCACCTTTGCTTTTTTCTGGTCCTCCACCTTCATGACCACCTTCCTGGTCAATCTCCGTTGCTTCTCGTCTGGACGTCAGCCATAACCATGAGCCTCCCCTGACCACACGTTCCCCACAGAGCCACGAGAATCATCTTTCCCAGTCACTTTTTTGTTGTTGTTGTTGTACCTCACGACATGTGGGATCTTAGTTATCCCACCAGGGATCGAATCCGTGCCCCCTGCAGTGGAAGCGCCGAGTGCTAACCACTGGACCGCCCGGGAAGTCCCTCCCAGTCACTTCTGATTGTATCGTCTGCTTCAGATCTTCACACCTGGCTTCATTGCCTGCAGGAGAACGGCCAAATCCCACAAGGTGGCCCTTAGAAAGGAGCCCCAGCCCAAATTTCCAACTTAATCTTGAGCCCCTCCACCCACGTGGACTGTGGCCACCCTCGGTGACCCCAGCCTCCAAATTCCTCAGGTTTTTCCTGGCTTGGGCTTCCTCATGTTCTTTCTCTCTCCCTGGAATGTATGCTCTCCCCCCTCCCTACCTCTTTCCTCCAGAAAAATCCCTGTCAATCCTTTAAGACCTAAGTCAAATTATTCTCTCCCCATGTCCCCATAGCACCAAAGTCCTGCCTGTATGGTGGCTTCCATCACACGAAAGTAAGATTCTTCATCTACCTGTCAGCTCCCTTCCCTAGAGGGGAGCTCCTTGGATGAAGGTAGGCATCAGATCTTGTTCTACACTGAACCCCCAAGACAGTCGCTGCCACTTGGATACTTTAAACATTTTTATTTAATTCAGCCTCATCCCATTTTATCTACTTGATGGTTCCAGTGTCCCACTGCTCTCAAAAGAACTTATAGGTCGGTAAATTCACTTGGCACACTCCATTCAAGGGAAATTTGGACCCGGAATGAGGATAACTTCTCCCCACTTGAGACCACCAGAATAGCTGGAAGCTCTTATTTGCTGGTCTACAAGGATCTATTTAAAATCAAAAGCTAAACTCTGTCACGATATTTTGCCATATGCTGATTAGTAAGCTGAGAACTCACTGACGTTCAGCCAGTTTATTTTGTGAGAGTGTCTTACTCAGTGAGGCAGGAAACGAAGTTTTGATTCCATCTCCACCAGCTTTGCGAACGTCACTTAACTTGTGTAGGGTGGCCTTGTTCATCAGTTCTGATGGCTGGTTGGTGAACCAGCATCAGCTCCTGACAAAGTTCTTGGCGGTTGGCAAGACAAGAATAGTTGAATGATGGAGGGAATTTTTCAAAAAGGTCAAATTATTCCATTCAAAAGACTATCCTTTAGTCTAAGATTACATCTCTTCTGCTCTCTTGGTGTTAGAATGTCCTGTCTTCTATAAAATTATGGTGATCATAGATGGAGATGTTAGTTTTTAATGTCCTCATTTGACTAAGCTGATAGTTGGCAATGATATGTCAGTCCACCCAAATTTTCCTTTGATCCTGAGCCAATGCTGCATCTCTGTCTCTTTTCCACAAGAAAGTTGCCTAATATTCATCCTTAGCCAAGCTGTTAA